>NC_057722.1:76941020-76950992 GCF_004010195.1 Chiloscyllium plagiosum | reverse complement strand
TCAGGGAAAATGCACGGAGTGTGAATTAATGACCTATGGAACCCCCAGAGCTTTGAAAGTAACCAGGAATCTCAGCCCTTTACTGACAGAGAAATCTAAAACTGCTTGGAGGGCCGTAAGGAGCTGTGGGAGAACCAGTAATCCTGTAAGATGCCATATTAAATGTACTTATTATTGCTGCATGTATAGCAGCTTCTAAGAATGGTTCCAAGGTGAGCAACTTTAGTGATGAGGATACATTGAAGAAGTTGGGAGAGACAGCAGCTAAAAAGGAGACTTGATAGAGGTTTTCAAAATCCTGAAGGAGTCGATAGAGTGAAACTGTTCCTGCTTTGAGAAGAAACATGAACAATGCGGCATTGTATTTAATGTGACTTGCAAAAGAAACAAGAAGGGTGAAGAAACTTTTTCCTGCTGCCTGGAAACGTGAGATATTTAATAGGGCTTTGGATGGTCAACTGGATAGATATAATGTCGAGAGTACGGTGCTGGAAAAGCACAGCAGGTCAGACAGCATCCGAGGACCAGGAAAATCGACGTTTCGGGAAAAAACCCTTTATCAGGAACTTCATCATTTCCTGATAAAGGACTTTTGCCCGAAATGTTGATTCTCCTGCTCCTCAGATGCTCCCTGACCTGTTGTGCTTTTCCAGCACCACTCTCTCGACACTGATCTCCAGCATCTGCAGCCGTCACTTTTGCCTGGATAGAGTTAATGTCAGAAGTCACACAACACTAAATTATGTTTATTTGATAGTGACATCACCTGACGCTCACAGGATGGGCAAGTAGATGTATGATGACCCGAATGGCCTTCTTCTGTACTGTAACGATCCTGAGATTCTGCCATGGCTTTCTGAAAGCATTGGGTTAAAAATCACAACACCAGGTTATAGTCTAACAGGTTTAATTGGAAGCAGGAGAAAGTGAGGACTGCAGATGCTGGAGATCAGAGCTGAAAATGTGTTGCTGGAAAAGCGCAGGTCAGGCAGCATCCAGGGAACAGGAGAATCTTGAAGAAGGGCTTATGCCCGAAACGTCGATTCTCCTGTTCCCTTAATTGGAAGCACACTAGCTTTTGGAGCGACGCTCCTTCATCAGGTGAAGGAGCGTCGCTCCAAAAGCTAGTGTGCTTCGAATTAAACCTGTTGGACTATAACCTGGGGTTGTGTGATTTTTAACTTTGTACACCCCAGTCCAACACCGGCATCTCCAAATCATGAAAGCATTGGAACATTCATGCAGTACCTTCAATAACCAAGAGATGGCAGCTCCAAGCTGGGATCAGCTTGCAGTGCACAGCAAAGAGCTCCATCCTTGCGTATCACAAAACTGGCAGAAGGAACACTAAAGTCAAAAGTAAGGCTCTTAAGAGAGAAGTTGGAAACCTAGCCATTCCTTTGCAGCAGTGGGGAAAGCTACACAATGTAGACTGTGGGGGCACTACACAGGGGCAGAGGGATCTTACCCACCCTTGCATTACGTGAGGAGGTTTACAGCTTTGATATTCCCAACAGTTGAAGCCACTGTGTAACGAAAACCATCACCATTGTACATGCTCATAGAGCAAGGTACTTATCCACTACATATGACATTGTTATGTAGCTTTGTGACGGCCGATTATTTGTTGGGGGCTGGTTTAGCTCAGTTGGCTGGACAACTGGTCTGAGAAACAAAGTCACGCCAACATGGGTTCAGTTCCTGTACTGGCTAAGCATACTGCAAAAGATCCATTCTTCTTACAACCTCACCTGAGGCAGGGTGACCCTCAGGTGAAACTAGCTGTCTCTCTCTTTCTCTAATATGAATAGAAAGCAGCAGGAGGCCATTCAGCCCCTCGAGCTGGTCATGCCTGAACTCATCTCAGCCTCAACTAGGCTTGTGTGATTAGATTAGATTACTTACAGTGTGGAAACAGGCCCTTCGGCCCAACAAGTCCACACCGACCCGCCGAAGCGCAACCCACCCATACCCCTACATTTACCCCTTACCTAACACTACGGGCAATTTAGTATGGCCAATTCATCTGACCTGCACATCTTTGGACTGTGGGAGGAAACCGGAGCACCCGGAGGAAACCCACGCAGACACAGGGAGAACATGTAAACTCCACACAGTCAGTCACCTGAGGCGGGAATTGAACCCGGGTCTCTGGCGCTGTGAGGCAGCAGTGCTAACCACTGTGCCACTGTGCCGCCCACCCACGGTGTGCTCGCTTTCCATAAGCCATTCACCTGTTGGAAATTAAAAACCTGTCTGTCGCCTCAAATTTACTCAATGTCTCAGCATCCACAGACTCACAACCATTTCAGAGAAGTATTTGCTCATCTCTCTTTGAAATCTGCTGCACCTTACCCTAAAACGATGATCTCTCATTCTAGGTTGTCACACAAGGAAGCATTATCATGACGTCTACTTTGCCAACCCCCTTCAGCATCTTAGATACCTCAATGAGATCCCCTCTCATTCTCCTAAACCCCAGAAAGGATATTGCCAAACTGCTCCAGCTCTCTTCGTAACACAAACCCTTCACGAGAGCTACAGCCTATGGTCCTCTGGGCCTGGTGTCAGGATCTCTGAAGCTTGTTTTAAACAGGTTTTCTGTTAAGAAACCCTGGAGGTGGATTGCTCAGTGCTTTCGAAAGAAGAATAGAATAAAGAATTGAGATTTCTGCCTTGCAACAAGGTGTCCTTCAGCAGAGGAAGGCAGAGACAGCAAGAGCTTTCTCTTTAAACAGAACCATCCAGAAAGATCCAATGAGTGTGAACGTTTCTTTCAGTGAGCAAAAGCCTGCAAGATCCACACTGTAAGTTTAGCAATCTCCAGAACAGTCAAGGCAGGAAAAACGAGTCGTCAAAAGCCTCAGAAAACCAATAGCTGTGGAGGAGCTGCAGCTGGAATCCACATTAAGAAATAAGTGAACTGTGGCAGCAGTCATGATTTGGAGGTGCCAGTATTGGACTGGGCTGGACAAAGTTAAAAATCATTCCTGATGGAGGGCTTATGCCCGAAACATTGAGTCTCTTGCTCCTCGGCTGCTGCCTGACCTGCTGTGCTTTTCCAGCACCACACTCTCGATCACAAGTGAACAACAGATTGGAAAGTGTACCCATTTGGAAGTAAATGGGCTTATCAGTGTTAGGCAACATGGTTTTGTGCAGGGAAGGTCATGTCTTACAAACCTAATAGAGTTCTTTGAAGAGGTGACAAAGTTGATTGATGAGGGAAGGGATGTAGATGTCATATACAAGGACTTTTGTAAGGCATTTGATAAGGTTTCCCCTTGGTAGGCTACTGGAGAAGGTAAAGTCACATGTGGTCCAGGGTGTTCTAGCTAGATGGATAGCAAACTGGTTGGGCAACAAGAGACAGAGAGTAGTAGTGGAAGGGAGCTTCTCAAAGCGGAGTCCTGTGACCAGTGGTGTCCCACAGGGATCCGCGCTGGAACCGCTGCGGTTGGTGATATACATAAATGATTTGGAGGAAGGTGCAAGTTGCCTCATTAGCAAGTTTGCAGATGACACTAAGATTGGTGGAGTAGCAGATAGTGAAGGGGACTGTCAGAGAATACAGCAGAATATAGATAGATTGGAGAGTTGGGCAGAAAAATGGCAGTTGGAGTTTAATCCGGACAAATGCAAGATGATGCATTTTGGAAGATCCAATTCAATCGCCAACCATACAGTAAAAGTCCTGGGGAAAATTGACGTACAGAGAGATCTGGGTGTTCAGATCCATTGTTCCCGGAAGGTGGCAACGCAGGTCAGTAGAGTGGTCAAGGCAGCATACGGCATCCTTTCTTTCATCGGACAGGGTATTGAGTACAAGAGTTGGCAGGTCATGTTACATATGTATAAGACTTTGGTTTGGCCACATTTGGAATACTGCGTACAGTTCTGGTCACCACATTACCAAAAGGATGTGGATGCTTTGGAGGGTGCAGAGGAGGTTCACCAGGATGTTGCTTGGTATGGAGGGGACTAGCTATGAGGAGAGGTTGAGTAAATTAGGATTATTTTCATTGAGGTTGAGGGTGGACCTGATTGAGGCCGACAAAATCATGAGGTATAGACAGAGTGGATAGCAAGAAGCTTTTTTCTCAGAGTGGAGGACTCAATTACTAGGGGTCATGAGTTCAAGCTGAGAGGGGAGAAATGAGTGGAAAGTTCTTTATGCAGAGTGTGGTGAGTGCCTGGTACGCATTGCTAGTGGAAGTGGTAGGGGCAGGAATGATAGTGTCATTTAAGATGTATCTGGATAGATACATGAAAGGGCAGGGAGCAGGGGGATACAGATCCTTAGAAAATAGGCGACAGGTTTAGATAGAGGATCTGGATCAGTGCAGGCTTGGAGGGCCGAAGGGCCTGTTCCTGTGCTGTAATTGTCTTTGTTCTTTATTCTAAGGTGATCCTTCATTGAGATTTGAGTATCTGTAAGACTGCTGATGAGTGTAAAAGCATTGAATCTTTATTTATGATATTATTACTGAGACCATCTTAACTAGATCTTGAGTGTTAAAAATGCTTGCTTTTTTTCACCCTCCGTCTGTTTCTATTAGAGTTTTTTTGTCAGAAATACATCAGTGTCTTTGTGTGAATATGCCCACTGACCAATCACAGGAACTAAAC
The DNA here is from genome assembly GCF_004010195.1 of Chiloscyllium plagiosum. Taxonomy (NCBI): domain Eukaryota; kingdom Metazoa; phylum Chordata; class Chondrichthyes; order Orectolobiformes; family Hemiscylliidae; genus Chiloscyllium; species Chiloscyllium plagiosum. The sequence continues at coordinate 76,946,363 of NC_057722.1, read as the reverse complement.
TGCAAAATAAAAATTGTGATCTACCAAATCAGGTTTCACCCTGGGGTCTAAGTTTCCCCATATTACCAATAACCTGGACAAAGAACATCACCAGGCTGAGAGATTTCAGAAATCCTGTTATCTAAAGGAATGAAACTGGGATTAAAAACCATGTAGAAAAATCTCAAGAGATCTGTGGAGATGCAGCTGAAGGCTCAGAACATAAACTCAGTGTCTCTCTTTAGACGGCGTTAAGTCAGAACAAAAAAGGTTATCTACATCAGTGACCCCAGCAACAATCATTTATCATCTCAATCTTTATTTATGATTGTGAATCAGTTCTGTTCCCCAAAAGCCCTTCAGAGATCAGTGACTCTGTACAATTCCTGTTACCTTCCTTCAAAGTTTTTCCTTGCTAGATCTCTTTAATGAGAAATTTGGAAAACAGCATTAGCTGATGTTAAATTTTCCCAAAAATCTAACATCAATACACCACTGATTAGCATGCAGTGAGGTTCCTGGTTTTTAATTTAAGTTTACAACACTGAAAAATGGTTCTGATGCTGTTCAGAAAGTAGCTGACATAAATTTGTTAAAATGTTTTTATTTTCTCATGGACTATCGCCATTGGTGGTGAGGCCAAGATTTGTTGCCCATCTTTAACTGTGACTATTTCGGAGAGCAATTAAGAATCAACCAAGGGTGTTAAATTTGAATGAGGGAAAATATGAAAGGATGAGGCAGAATCTGGCTGAGGTGGATTAAGAAAACACATTAAAAACCAAGACTGTAGGTATAGGGAGAGGCTGAACAGGCTGGGGCTGTTTTCCCTGAAGCGTCGGAGGCTGAGGGGTGACCTTATAGAGGTTTACAAAATTATGAGGGGCATGGATAGGATAAATAGGCAAAGCCTTTTCCCAGGGGTTGGGGAGCCCAGAACTAGAGGGCATAGGTTTTGGGTGAGAGGGGAAAGATATAAAAGAGACCTAAGGGGCAAACTTTTTCACGCAGAGAGCGGTAAGTGTATGGAATGAGCTGCCAGAGGATGTGGTGGAGGCTGGTACAATTGCAACATTTAAGAGGCATTTGGATGGGTATATGAATAGGAACGGTTTTGAGGGATATGGGCCGGGTGCTGGCAGGTGGGACTAGATTGGGTTGGGATATCTGGTCGGCATGGACGGGTTGGAACGAAGGGTCTGTTTCCATGCTGTACATCTCTATGGCTCTATGTAGAGAGACAATGAATTGTCGTTAACAAATAATTACATGACTTCCAACAACCATACCATGTTGCCAGACCTGCTGAGTTTCTCCAGCACTTTGTTCTTATTTCAGATTTCCAGCATCTGGAAATGATGACGCTTTCATTTGAAACACCTGCTACTGCCAGCAGCTTGGAAAAGTGTCCTTTCCATTAATTACTGACATATGAGTGATATCCGTTAAACTAAGAGGTGAATAATACTTTGCTCCCTCTAGCAAGGCAAACACTAACTACATACCTCCCATGTGGAGAGACGTCAGAGATATCATTTCAGATCCAGAACCCTTCCTCAGAACTGGGGAACAGTTCTGAGGAAGGGTCACCGGACCCAAAACGTTAACCGTTAACTCTGATTTCTCTCCACGGATGCTGCCAGACTTGCTGAGCTTTTCCAGCAATTTCTGTTTTTGTTCCTGATTTTTTGCAGCTTTTTCAGTTTTTAATCAAAGATCTCACTGGCTGGACTGCGAGTCGATCTGATCTAAATTCCTTTCATCCTGGTTTTATTTCACAGGGTGATTAATGTTTCCACAAAGTCTTGAGCAGTGCAGTATTGCAGCTCAGGGGGGCACAGAGACTGTGCAGCAGGCTGGCGTTTGGTGGTGGAATCCAGTGGACTAGGGGTCAGGTTCTGATGTCCGGCTTGGCATAATGCTGCCAACTGTTCTGGATGGGCATTGAGTGGGGGACGAGCTCTTCAAGGACAGAGTGAAACCAAACATCCTCTCGGACGTGCTGGCAGTCAATCATACAGACAGTCTTGGAAAATGACAGCTGCTGGTCTGTCCTCACTCAGAGATCATCTGGACAGGCAGAATGAAAAAGGATGAGGAGAGAGATAGTTGGTTGTTTTTGATTGGTCTAGACTTGACCAGAATTTTCCATATTAACAAGATCAAGGAGATTAACACCAGCTGGAAACTCAGTGCCCATTTCCTTTGATGGTTTTCTTAAACCAGAACAAAAAGGTTATCTACATCAGTGACCCCAGTATCATACATTTACCATCTCAATCTTTATTTACAATGGTGAACCAGTTCTGATCCCTCAAAGTCCTTCAGAGCTCAGTGACTCAACACAATTGGAAGCACTTTTATTGGAAGCTTTTCCTTGCTTCGAGGTTCGTCCCGAGCAGCGCCGTGACGCGGGACTCCATGCTCTACGGTCTGTTCCCCGGGACGCACACCGAGACGAACATCAACTGTGCCTGGAGGATCATCAACTCGGTGAAGGACGCTCTCTGGGCGGTCTGAAACCTGTTGATCGTCCAGCTGAAGGAGTTGACCCCGACTGAGTGTTGCAGACTGGCACATTCCAAGGTCCGGGACTACGTGTTGAGGGATGCGCTAAAGCTCGGGGCAGCTGCCGCCAAGGCGCGGTGGGGAAAGACCACCGTGTAACATCTGCCTGCCTAAAGAAGAACAGGGGGCCCATGCAGTCATTTGGGCTCTGCTGACGCCTCAGCTAAATATATGGATCTATGATTGATAAATGTACAGACCTGTACATATAAATGATAAATTCTGATCTCTGTATGCAAATGTTTACGTATGTATGACATGACCAACTGTACAGACCATCAAATTATTTTATGAATCAAGTATATTTTTGAAATTAAAAAAATATTTTTTTTAGAAAAAAAGAGGAATACGGAAAACAACTGTATTAATGAGCAGTAAATTTTCCCAAGAATCCAATATCAAGAAACGACTGTTCAATGTGGAGCAAAATTCCTGGTTTCCAATATAAATTTACAAACAGTGAATGATGGTTCTGACTCTGTTTGGAAAGTGGGTGACAAAGGTTTTTTGAGTCCTATAGCACGGAGACAGGCCCTTTGGCCCATACTGGTCCATGCCAACCAAAATGTCTGTCCACACCAACCCCACTTTCCTGCACTTGGCCCATATCCTTCTAAACCTTTCCTATCCATGTTTTTGTCCAAATTTCAAAACATGTTTTTATTTTCTCATGGAATGCAGCCATTGGTGGCAAGGATCCCTATAGTGTGGGAGCAGACCCTTCAGCCCATCAAGTCCACATCAACCTCCTGAAGAGCATGCCTACCAGGCCCACTTCCCTATGCTATCCCTGTAACCCCACATTTCCCATGGCTAATCCACCAAACCTACACAACACTAGACACTATGGGCAATTTAACATGTCCAATTCATCTAACCTACACATCTTTGAACTGTGGAGCAAACCCATGCAGACATGGGGAAAATATGCAAGCTCCATTAAGACAGTTGCCTGAGGTTGGAATTGAACCTAGGTCCCTGGCACTGTGAGGCAGCAGTGCTAAACATTGAGCCACTGTGCTTGCCTGGAGCAGAGTGGCTCGTTCGGCCATTTCAGAGAGCAATTACGAATCAACCAAATGTATTAAATTTGAATGAGGGAAATTATGAAAGGATGAGGCAGAATCTGACTGAGGTGATTAAGAAAATACTTTAAAATCCTAGACTATACAGAGGAAATGGATTGTCACTAACAAATAATTACATGCCTTCAACAACTACACATTCCTTCAAGGTGAAAAACCTCAAACCTACTCAGTCAGCCATGGCTAATAAAGTTTGTTTAGGATTGCATAAGATGAAAAGGAAGAACAGCCCAAAATAAATGACAGCCTAATATCTGAAGAGTGGGAGATTTTTAGAATACAACACAAAAGGATAAAGCAAAAGTCTAGAATATGAACGCAATTGAGCAAAACCAAAATGGACGATAAAAGCTTCCACAATGATGTAAGGAGGAAACTTTAGCCAAAACAAATGTGGGTCCATTACAGGAACAAATTACTGCAGAGGCTGGAATCTGAACTGAAAACAACAAATGCTGGTGATCACAGTGGGTCAGGCAGCATCCGTGCGAGAGAGAGCAAGCTAACGTTTGGAGACTAGACGACTCTTCATCACAGTGTGGCTCATTACAGGTGGAGGCCGGATATAAAAGATGTGAAAATAGATGCTTGAATGGTCAGGATTGGATTGGGAGTTGTCAGCATGGATTTGCAGATAGAAAATCATGTACACCAAACTTGGAGCGTTTTCAACACATTACCAACAAAATTGATGGATATATTTGACTTCGATTTTCAGAATGTTTTTGAATAAAATCCCTGACAGGATGCTGTTTGGAAGCATTCATGCATATATAATTGACAATAATGTCCTGTCATGGACCAATGGTTAGCTGGCAGATGGAAAATGGAAGGTAGGAATAAATGGATCATTCTAATGGAGTACCACAAGAATTGGTGCTTGGACCCCAGCTGTTCATTATACACACACCCACACACACACGAACAAAACAAAATAAATATCTATCTATGATTTGGAGGCAGGGATTAAATTAAATAATTCCAAATTTGTCACTGATGTAAAGGTCAGTGAGGACGTTTATTGTAAGGAAGGTATAAAGCGGTTTCAGGCTGATTTGGAAAGGTGTGACGTCTGATGAGTTGGAGTTATGTACTGAGATACAGTGGAGAGTGTTGTTTTGGAAGGGCTATACATGGCAGGTCAAATGTAATATGAAAGAATATGAAGTTATTCACTACATTGGTTATGGAAGATATAGAATGTAAGGAAATAGATGGTGACACCTTGAAAAATGTCCATATTACAGAGGAGGAAGTGCCGGATGTCTTGAAATGACTAAAAGTAGATAAGTCCCCAGGACCTGATCAGGTGTACTAGAGAACTCTGTGGGAAGCTAGGGAAGTGATTGCTGGGCCTCTTGCTGAAATATTTGTATCAATAGTCACAGGTGAAGTGCCGGAAGACTGGAGGTTGGCTAACGTGGTGCCACAGTTTAGGAAAGGTGGTAAGGACAAGCCAGGGAACTATAGACCAGTGAGCCTGACCTCAGTGGTGGGCAAGTTGTTGGAGGGAATCCTGAGGGGCAGGATGTACATGTATTTGTAAAGGCAAGGACTGATTAGGGATAGTCAATATGGCTTTGTGCGTGGGAAATCATGTCTCACAAACTTGATGGAATATTTTGAAGTAACAAAGAGGATTAATGAGGGCAGAGGATTTCAGTAAGGGGTTCGACAAGGTTCCCCATGGGACTGATTAGCAAGGTTGATC
>NC_057722.1:76920446-76941010 GCF_004010195.1 Chiloscyllium plagiosum | reverse complement strand
CTGCTCACCGCCTCAATTTCATTCAAAGATTTTCTTCTCCACTTCACTTCAGGTTTAAATTCATATCCAAAATCTATTCATAAAACTATTCAAGTCAGTATCAAAGTCATGTATGTAAATTAAACAAAAAACAAATGGCTATATGATTGTGTTTCACCCAGTATCATATAGGAGAAAATTACTACTTCATCAGAGCTTTGAAGAGTCATCTAGACTTGAAATGTTAACTTGCCCTTTCATCATGGATGCTGCCTGACCCAGTGTGATTTCCAACATTTTGTTTTCAACACGATTTTATAGTTTAATGCATCAATCTGCATATTTATACACATTCATTTGCAAAGGGAAACAAATCCACATTTTTTTATTGGGTTGAATTTTTCGGTTTGCAGTTAACATGTGGTGGTGAGGGAGTTTCCTGGTGTTCAGCCTGTGGTGGCTCACAGGAAATTTTCCCATGATCCACTGCTTTTTCACCTGAATAATTAAGCAACTGAAGTGCTTGGCGCTTTTCTTGTGGAATCTTGTACAGAGTGAGGCAGAAGGGCTCACCACTGGAGCGACTTTCTGGCTTACACTCTTCCGGTTCCTGATTAAAAGCTCAGCTGCACACCACTTCAGGTTTTGCAAACCAGGATCTACCTCTCAAAATGTGGTTGTTGATCATAAAAACATTTCAGAGGAAAAGCAAGGCAGCTCTCTGTGTTTCTAGGATAGCGATCTGGAGATCCTGGTGGATGGAATGAAGAGGCCCCTTTTCCTGCTGATAACAGCAGGAGGCCCCATCGACAGACCCAGCCAACCCCCAACAGAAAGTGCAGTCTGGGTCAGTACCATGTCCCAATTCCAGATGAACACCTAACAGTGTCATAAAGTCAATGATTCCTGGAGCGTCGGAGGCTGAGGGGTGACCTTAAAGAGGTTTACAAAATTATGAGGGGCATGGATAGGATAAATAGACAAAGTCTTTTCCCTGGGATCGGGGAGTCCAGAACTAGAGGACATAGGTTTAGGGTGAGAGGGGAAAGATATAAAAGAGACCTACTGGGCAACTTTTTCACACAGAGTGGTACGTATATGGAATGAGCTGCCAGAGGATGTGGTGGAGGCTGGTACAACTGCAACATTTAAGAGGCATTTGGATGGGTATATGAATAGGAAGGGTTTGGAGGGATATGGGCCGGGCGCTGGCAGGTGGGACTAGATTGGGTTGGGATATCTGGTCGGCATGGATGGGTTGGACCGAAGGGTCTGTATCCATGCTGTACATCTCTATGACATTGGGAGGAACAGATGTGCAGAGTAGTTCTTAAATGGGAAGAGGTTGGAAAGTGTGGATTTACAAAGGGCCCCAGATGTCTGTGTCAGTAAGTCACTGAAAGTGAACCTGCATGTGCAGCAAGCTGTAATAAAAACCAATCAAATGTTCGCCTTTATTGCAAGACAATTTGTGGATAGGAGTAATGAAACCTTGCTTCAATAACATAGGAGCTTGGTTAGACCTCACCGAGAATACTGGGTACAGTTTTGCTCTCTATCTCAGGAAGGACATGATTGCCGCAGAGAGAGTGCAAAGGTTCACCGGATGTGTACCTGGGATGGTGGTGCTGTCCCATCAAGAGACACTGATCAAACTGGGCCAGGATTCTCGAGAGATGACCCCATCAAATGAGAGATGACCCCATCAAAACTTACTAATTAAAGGGAAAACCAGTGTAGATGCAGGTGAAATATTTTCCCTGGATGGGGAAATCTGGAACCGGGGCACAAGTTAAAAATAAAAGGAATTGTGGGTGGCACGGTGGCTAGCACTGCTGCCTCACAGCACCAGAGACCCGGGTTCAATTCCCGCCTCAGGCGACTGTCTGTGTGGAGTTTGCACGTTCTCCCCGTGTCTGCGTGGGTTTCCTCCGGTTCCCTCCCACAGTCCAAAAATGTGCAGGTTAGGTGAATTGGCCATGCTAAATTGCCCATAGTGTTAGGTGAAGGGGTAAATGTAGGGGAATGGGTCTGGGTGGGTTGTGCTTTGGCGGGTCGGTGTGGATTTGTTGGGCCGAATGGCCTGTTTCCACACTGTAACTAATCTAATGACCTCACTCTCAGAGTCCCTGCAGTGTGGAAGTAGGCCATTCGGTGCATTAAGTCCGGTCGGTGTGGATTTGTTGGGCCGAAGGGCCTGTTTCCACACTAACTAATCTAATAACCTCACTCTCAGAGTCCCTGCAGTGTGGAAGTAGGCCATTCGGTGCATTAAGTCCACACCAAGCCTCGGAAAAGCATCTCACCCAAAACCCAGCTCCACCATCCCCCCCCCCCCCCACCCCATCCCTGTAACCCTGCACTCCGCATGGCTAATTCACCCAGCCTGCACATCCCTGGACACAATGCTAATTTAGCACGGCCAATCCACCTCATCTGCACATCTTGAGACTGCGGGAGGAAACCCACAGAGAGACAGGAAGAATTTGCAAACTCCACAAAGACAGTCACCTGACAGTAGAATTGATCTGGGTGCTGTGAGGCAGCAGTGCTAACCACTGAGCCACCATGTCTTTGAGCATTTTGTTTTATCTAGAGAGTTGTAAACCTTTGGAATTCTCTACCATGGTGCACTGTGGAAGCTCAGTCTTTGAGGTTGTTGAAGGTAGACAATGATACATTTCGGATTACGAGTGGAGTACAAGATTATGGGATGATGTGAGTAAAGGGCATTAGAGTGTTTAATAAGTCATGATCATATTGAACAAAGGGGCAGGCAATCACAGCACAAATTCGAGGCAGCAACAGAATCCCGAAATACAGTTCTCACAAGAGCCCCCTTATACACAATTCTTACACGGATTCAAATTCCGTGCTACATTGTGTACTATAGATTAAATAAAGGAGAAAGGTTTAAAGGGCTTCTGTACTGGGAGACAGGAAATGGTTAAAATGTGCTAAGAGCTGGTTGCTGCTTCCGGTGGGATTAAAAGTGACTATCCGGTCTGCTTGCATAATTAAAAGACAAAAGGACTAATGCCTATTAAGTTAGTAAATGTTAAAAAAACTAGGCTTATATGCACTAAATAAATTAGAAATTGTACCTGTACTGAATAAAATAAAGGATATTAAACCAATTACTGGGTTGACAGATTTGTTTACTATTTGCCAGCAGGAGTTTCAACCATTCATGCAATTCCATGGAAGCGCTGTGTTGTCAGTTTCTTAAAGGGATAACGGCTTAAAGGTATTTATTTGGTTTACTAATTGGGGAATCTATTCATGTCCAGGAGATGGTTGGTAAGGGCTGATTAATATTTCGTGGAGACTTGAAGGGGATGGTATTGTTCTGTATGCTACACTTATTCAGAGATAAACACTGTTCGTAACAAGGGCTGACAAGGTGTGAAAATGCAGTAATGGGTTTCCAAAGGGTAGTTTTAAATTTGGATCGCAAAATATATTACAGAACCATGGTTTTATGAATGAATGAATGAAATCATGTTATTGTAAAAAACGGGTTAGTAAAGGGTTCCAATGTTATTGAATATAACAAGTTGGTGGGTGAGTTAATAAGGATAAGCTATAACACAATATCTCATAACACAACATAGAACAATACAGCACAGCGCAGGCCCTTCGGCCCTCAATGTTGTGCCGACATGTGAAACCAATCTGAAACCCATCTAACTTACACTATTCCATTTTCATCCACATGTCTATCCAATGACCATTTAAATGCCCTTAAAGTTGGCGAGTCTACTACTGTTGCAGGCAGGGTGTTCCACACAACTACTATTCTCCAAGTAAACAAACTACCTGTGACATCTGTCCTATACCTAATCGCCCCTCAATTTAAAACTATGTTCCCTCATGCTAGCCATCAGTATCTGAGGAAAAAAGCTCTCACTGTCCACCCTATCTAACCCTCTGATTATCTTACATGTCTCAAATAAGTCACCTCTCAACCTTCTTCTCACTAACAAAAACAGCCTCAATCCCTCAGCCTTTCCTTAGAAGACCGTCCCTCCATACCAGGCAACATTCTAGTAAATCTCCTCTGAACCCTTTCCAAAGCTTCCATATCCTTCCCATAATGCAGTAACCAGAACTGTGCACAATCTAAGTGCAGCCGCACCAGAGTTTTGTACAGCTGCAACACAACCTCGTGGCTCCGAAACTCAATCCCTCTACCAATAAAAGCTAACACACGTATGCCTTCTTAACAACCCTATCAACCTGGGTGGCAACTTTCAGGGATCAATGCACATGGACGCGGAGATCTCTCTGCTCATCTACACTGCCAAGAATCTTACCAATAGCCCTGTACTCTTTATTCCTGTTGCTCCTTCCAAAGTGAATAGCCTCACACTTTTAAGCATTAAACTCCATTTGTCACCTCTCGCCCAGCACTTCAACTTATCTATGTCCCTCTGTAACCTGCAACGTCCTTCAGCACTATTCACAACTCCACTGACCTTAGTGTCATCCACAAATTTACTAACCCATCCTTCTAAGCTCTCATCCAGATCATATATGAAAATGACAAACAGCAGTGACCCCAAAACTGCACCACTAGGAACTGAGCTCCAGGATGAATATTTCCCATCAACCACCACCCTCTGTCTTCTTTCAGCTAGCCAATTCCTGATCCCAGCCACAAAAACACACTCAATCCCAAGCCTCCATAATTTGGGCAATAGCCTACAGTGGCAAACCTTGTCAAACCCCTCACTGAAATCTATATATACCACACCAACCGCTTACACTCACCCACCTGTTTTGTCACCTTCTCAAAGGTGGCTCAGTGATTAGCACTGCTGCCTATAGCACCAGAGTCCTAGGTTCAATTTCATCCTCGGGCAACTGTCTGTGTGGAGTTTGCACATTCTCCCTGTGTCTGCGCGAGTTTCCTCAGGTGCTCCAGTTTCCTCCCACAGTCCAAAGATGTGCAGGTCAGTTGGATTGGCCATGGGAAATTGCCCATAGTGTTAGGTGCATGAGTCAGAGGGGGGTGGGTTGCTCTTCAGAGGGTCAGTGTTGACTTGTTGGACCGAAGGGCCTGTTTCCATACTGTAGGGAACCTAATCTAATCTAATTTAAACTCAATAAGGTTTTTTGAGGCACGATCTACCCTTTACAAAACCATGTTGACTATAGCTAATTAACTTATTTCTATTAGGATGATTATAAATCCTACCTCTTATAACCTTTTCCAACACTTTATCCATAACAGAAGTAAGGCTCACTGGTCTATAATTACCAGGGTTGTCTCTACTCCCCTTCTTGAAAGGGGAACCACATTTGCTATACTCCAGTCTTCTGGTACTATTCCTGTAGACAATGACGATTTAAAGACCAATGCCAAAGGCTCGGCAATCTCCTCCCTGGCTTCCCAGAGGATCCTGGGATAAATCCCATCTGGCCAGGGACTTATCTATTTTCACACTTTCCACAATTGCTAACACCCCCTCCTTGTGAACCTCAACCCTATCGAGTCTAGTAGCCCATATCGCAGTATTCTCTTCGACAACTTGGTCTTTTTCCAGTGTGAATACTGTCAAAAAATATTCATTAAATGAATATCCTTGATTGGCCCTAATCTTACTCTAGACATTCTTTTATTCCTGACATACCTATAGAAAACATTAGGGCTTTCCTTGATCCTACCTGCCTCATGTCCCCTCCTGGCTCTTCTTAGCTCTCTCTTTAGGTCTTTCCTGGCTAATTTGTAACTCTCAAGCGCCCGAACAAAGCCTTCACATCTCATCCTAACATAAGCCTTCTTCTCACAGCGGGTAATAGACAGAGTTAATGGTCGGTGACTTTTCTCTGGGATGGGGGATTTCAAGACTAGGGGGCACATTCTTAAGGTGAGAGGAGAGAGATTTTACAAAATACATGGAGGACAATTTTTTTTCTAACATAGAGGGGAATTATGTCTGCAACGAAGCGCCTGAGGAAGTGGCACGTGTGGGTACAAATACAATGTTTAAAAGATGTTTGGATAAGGACATGAATAGGAGGGGTTCGGAGGGATATGGGGCCTGGAGTAGGCAGGTCAGACTAGTTTAGTTTGGGATTATGTTCAGCATGGACTGGTTTCCGTGCTGTGTGACTCAATGCCAGGCAGATGGTGGAAAGCTTTTCAAAGAGGTAGGTTATTGAGGAATGTTTGCAAAGAGAGTAGAGGGGTCGCGGGACAGAGGGGTGTCAGGAGAGAATTCCCCAGGGTAGACCCTGAGTAGCAGAGGGCACTATCCCCAGCTTTGTGATGATAACGTTTAGGATGTAAGAGTACCCTGAAGATTTGTTGGGTTGGAGGTAGTGGCTAAGATAGGAAGGGTCAAGGCCACATAGGGTTTTGGAAATGAAGATTTTATAAACAGAGAATCTGGGCTGAGAATAGCATATGGGTCAGGATTCCTGACAAAGGGCTTTTGCTTGAAATGTTGATTTTCCTGCTCCTCGGATGCTGCCTGACCTGCTGTGCTTTTCCAGCACCACTAAATCTAGACTCTGACCTCCGGCATCTGCAGTCCTCACTTTCACCAGATCAGGATACGCTCAATAGCCTTTGGAGTCATATTAGGCTGACAGAGTTGTCACTTCCTCACAACAGTGATGCTTTATCTTTGAACATGGCATCAGTATCCTGTGGAGGAACACTCCATGCCCCTTTTAACTAAGTGACTCCTTGGGTACAAACTGCTTCTCCAATCCAGATATTTTCTGATCAACCTGTACATGACATTATTACATGCTTCTGGGGCAGATGGGATTCATGCCTGGGCCTCCTGGGTCAGAGGGAGGGACAATACTACATCACAGTAGGCCTCTGCTCTCAGACTTTAAGTCCCCAAGGTTGCAACGCAGTGATTAAGGCAGGCAATGACCTGGTGATATTATTAATCCAGAGGTGAAAATGTGTTGCTGGAAAAACGCAGCAGGTCAGGCAGCATCCAAGGAGCAGGAGAATCGACGTTTCGGGTATGAGCCCTTCTTCAGGAATCATGAGCCCTTCTTCAGATTCCTTAAGGGCTCATGCCCGAAACGTCGATTCGCCTGCTCCTTGGATGCTGCCTGACCTGTTGCACTTTTCCAGCAACACATTTTTTAGTTCTGATCTCCAGCATCTGCAGTCCTCACTTTCTCCTTATTAATCCAGAGACCCAGGTTCAAATCCTGCCATGGCAGATGGTGGAACTTGAATTCAAGAAAATAAACCTGGAAATGAGAGTCTACTGATGACCATGAAACAATTGCCAATTGTCAGGAAAAACCCATCTGGTTCACTAATGCCATCTGGGGAAAAGTGCCTGCTGTCCTTACCTGGTTTGACCTAGATGTGACTCCAGACCCAGAGCAGAGCAATGTAGTTGTCTCTTGATTGGGGATCAGCAATAAATGCCAATCCATCAGTGACACCCACATCTCATGAATGAATAGACAAAAAGGCAATAGACTTTCTCAAGAGAAAAACTCCATTTCAATCCACTTTGGTCTAAGAGTTCAACAGCGTTGTATTTGGGAAACAGAAGAGTCTAGGGCCCATTTGAAAAAGTGCATGAATACCTTAGGAGAATGCAGCTTTGCATCAATGGACTACATACACTGAGGATTCAGAGTCTAAATCTATTACCTGTGCTAAAGGATCTTGGTAGCTATTGCTTCCAAATAAACCTGTTGGACTATAACCTGGTGTTGCGAGATTTTTAACTTTGTCCACCACTGGCACCTCCACCCCACTAATCATTCAACAATCAAAAGCAATTAAATTGTCTCTCTGCCTGGGGAGCTGTGCTCTGTCCAGTCACATTTCTAAAGAGAAATTTTCAAAAACATTCTTTTAAAAAAAAACAAAAGAGCTGCAGATGTTGGAAATCAGAAACAAAAGCAGAAATTGCTGGAAAAGCTCAGCAGGTCTGGCAGCATCTGTGCAGAGAAATCAGTTAACATTTCAGGTCTGGTGACCCTTGCTACCAGACCTGAGCTTTTCCAGCAATTTCTGCTTTTGTTCCTGATTTCCAGCATCTGCAGTCCTTTCTTTTTTTTTTTAAATAAAAGAATATTTTCATGAAGGTTCTCTTTTCCAAGAAAATATTCTTATTTGACCGTACTCCAGCTCGTGGTGATCAGCGTGTGGGAAACTCGACAGCATCAACATTGCACACTGCCCTACGCAGGGGCTTGAGCTGATGGACACTTCTATCCTCCTTTCAATGTTTCATGAAATGCTAAGTTAAAAATCACACATTATAGTTCAACAGGTTTATTTGGAAGCACTAGTTTTTTGAGTGCTGCTCCTTCATCAGGTAGCTGAATAATGCATTGTTCAATATATAATTTCAGTTACATGACACTGTGAACTTCTGCTATAAAGTATGTGTCTTATGATCCTGCTCCACGACCAACTGATGTTGTGCGACTTTTAACTTTGTCCACCCCAGTCCAACACCAGCATCTCTGCATCACGAAACGTGAGTGATAGCAAGCCAAATGAACACTTGCTTGCGACACCAGACCAGCATCGTCTCATCACGTGCAGGAAGGAAACATTGGGACACAACCTCACTTGGTACACATTAGGAAGAAATGGATTGGCTTAACTAAGTGAACAGTTCCATTGTGTGGTAGCAGTTACAAAGTAAAATGCTGCAGATGCGGTGGACAGAGAGAGATGGAAATTCTCAGGTCAAGCAGCACCTGAAGATACAGAGCTCCCACTGATTGGTCAGTCTTTGTTGGAACAGAACACAAATGGAAATGCAAGAGTTTTCAGCCAGTGGGACGTGGCCAGAGTAAGCTCAGCGCTGAGAGAAAGGGATGGGAGGTGAAATAACAAAAAGATTTCATGATGCAACCAACAGAGTGTGGTAAAGGATATGGTGAAGAAATAAACTTGGTGTCCAAAACATGCTGAGAGTTGTGACATGAAAACCAGCAGAACGCAACAGGAAGGGATAAAGAAAGAAACCAGACACAGCACAACATGGGGCAGGGGGGTGGGTGATGGGGTGAGGAGGGTGGGGGATGGGGAGAGTGAGAAAGGTGGGCTGTGGAGAGGTAAAGCCACATTTAGAGTACTGCATACAACTCTGATCATCCTGCTATGGGAATGATATTATTAAACAGGAAAGGGTATAAAAAAAAGTTTATAAAAAAGTTGTTACCAAGACTGGGAGGGTTTAAGTTACAAGGAAAAGTTACTCCTAATAAATGTATAAAATGCCTTGGGGGTTCCCAGTAATCCTCCTTACCACAGATATTTCTTGGCTCTCTTAATTCCTTGTTTAATTTCTTTCCTGTTACCTTGATTTTCTTCAAGGGTCTTGTCTAATTTCAGTTTCCTAAATCTTAAATATAATTCCTTTCTCTTTTCAACTTAAACTTACAATATCTCTCATCTTCCAGAGTTCCTGAATGTGTCTTGGATCATTGGATCCCTGCTTGGCTCTTCAGCTGCAAAATTACTTAAGTCACTTGTCCATAAAGATGTCCAAAATATTAATTTTGCAAATGAGAGAATCTTACTTTTAATCATCCTGTGCAAACTGAGATCGTGCCAGGCTGATCATGTGACTAGAAGGTAAACCTGAAGGCAAAAGTGAGGGCCGCAGAAGCTGGAGATCAGAGTAGAGAGTGTGGTGCTGGAAAAGCACAGCAGGTCAGGCAGCATCCAAGCAGCAGGAGAATCAATGTTTCGGGCAAAAGCCCTTCATCAGGAACATCATTCTGACCAGCACCACACACACTACTGGTAAACCTGAAGCCAGAGCAAAATTGTCAACTTTCTAATAGAACATAGAACAATACAGCACAAAACAGGCCCTTCGGCCCACGATGTTGTGCCGAACATTTGTCCGAGCTTAAGCACCCATCCATGTACCTATCCAATTGCCGCTTAAAGGTCGCCAATGATTCTGACTCTGCCACTCCCACAGGTAGCGCATTCCATGCCCCCACCACTCTTTGGGTAAAGAACCTACCCCTGACATCCCCCCTATACCTTCCACCCTTCACCTTAAATTTATGTCCCCGTGTAACACTCTGTTGTACGCGGGGAAAAAGTCCCTGATGGTCTACTCTATCTATTCCCCTGATCATCTTATAAACCTCTATCAAGTCACCCCTCATCCTTCTCCATTCCAATGAGAAAAGGCCTAGCACTCTCAACCTATCCTCGTACGACCTATTCTCCATTCCAGGCAACATCCTGGTAAATCTCCTCTGCACCCTCTCCAAAGCTTCCACATCTTTCCTAAAGTGAGGCGACCAGAACTGCACACACTACTCCAAATGTGGCCTAACCAAGGTCCTGTACAGCTGCAACATCACCTCACGACTCTTGAATTCAATCCCTCTGCTAATGAACACTAATACACCATAGGCCTTCTTACAAGTTCTCTCCACCTGAGTGGCAACTTTCAAGTAGACCACAGAGAATTAGATAGAGAGACATCAGGTGGTGGTTTCACCTGAGGGTTAGTTAGCTCAGGTGAATGGGTTGTTGGTTCATGGCCCCCAACAGTACTGCTCGTATTCCCACACAAACTAAGGTTACCACAGAGGCACCTTCTTCTCAAATTCAGGTTAAGCCAACACCAGTTGTCTGTCTTGAATGAGAGAGCAGCCATGTGGTCCTCTGGGATGAAGGCAGCTTTAATTCAGAGACCCAAGGTAAGCATTCCATAGCCTCTGGTGGAATTTAAATTCAATTCCCGCCTCAGGCGACTGACTGTGTGGAGTTTGCATGTTCTCCCCGTGTCTGCGTGGGTTTCCTCCGGGTGCTCCGGTTTCCTCCCACAGTCCAAAGAAGTGCAGGTCAGGTGAATTGGCCATGCTAAATTTCCCGTAGTGTTAGGTAAGGGGTAAACGTAGGGGTATGGGTGGGTTGCGCTTCGGCGGGTCGTTGTGGACTTGTTGGGCCGAAGGGCCTGTTTCCACACTGTAATGTAATCTAATGTAATCTAATCTAATGTAATTAATAAAAAAAGGGAACTGAAAGCTAATCTCAGTGAAACTATCATAGATTGTCATAAAATACCCATCACCAATGTCTTTCAGTGAAGGATATTGCCTGGTGCCATCCTTGCCTGGTCTGGTCTGGTCTGGTCTGGTCTGGTCTACCTGGAACCACAGACACACCACATCATTCAGCATGTCCACAAAGACCCTCAGCAATTTTTACAGATGCACCACAGTGAGCATTCTATTTGGATGGATCATGGTTTGGTACGGCAACTGCTCTGCCCTGGACTATAAGAAACTAGAGAGAGTGTGAACACAGCCCAGTTCTTCACCAATCTTCCATCCATTGACTCCATCTACACTTCCCACTGCCTGAGCAAGACAGCCAACAAAGACCCCTCCCAGCCAGTTATAATCTCTTCCAAATTCTTCCATTGGGAAGATACAGAAGCTTCCACACAGGGACCAACAGGTTCAGGAACAGCTTCTTCCCCATTGTTGTTAGGCTTCTGAATGGACCCCTCTAATTTCACATCTAATGTCCATCTTGCCTTTTGATCCAACTTCTGTTTAGCCGCTCTGTTCCATCACCCGGTGATCTTCGTATGGTATGAACTGCCTGGACTGCACACGAAACAAAACCTTTCACTGGACAGAGGTACACGTACAATAATAAATCAATGTGGCCAATTCATTAATACCTTCGGAAATCATCGAGCAAGCCACTCAAACCTCAAGGCAGGTACAACGAACATTGTGTCAGAAATGAAGGAGTAACAAGAAAGTAGTAAGGTTGAGATAGACAACAACATCTGACAACCAAAGAACTGTTCTGTACCTAAGGTGCTTCCTAAAGCAATCATGATCAAAGCTGCTATCTTCACTTCACCCCAACCCCCACCCCTACTCCCCTCGGACTTCCCCAGCCCTGCTTTAGTCACCACCAAGTTTCACGACTAGTTAACCTAATCCATTCAGTACTCCAGCATCTTCACATCAATCTCACATCAAGTTCAGCTCACCTGCCCCCTTATTACCACAGTTCCGCTGGCATTTGCATTTCACTGCACATTATTCTTGAAATCGTCAACCCTGCCTACAAATTTCCCCAAATCTCCATGTGGTGGCAAGCTTCTATACCCCATAATCCAGGACACGTCTCTCTCTTTTTACTAACCACAGAAACATTTTCCGCTCATTTTCTTTCTACTTAACAGCAGTGACTGCAGTACAAATCTCGGTTAGGTGTGAGATTTATGCTTCTTGGCTTCCTACGGTTATCATAGATACTGTAAAACTCCAATTCTTTGTTTCAGATGGAAACCAGACCTGGAAAAATCTGACTAAGGGTGAAGAGGTATTAGAGTTTACACAACATTTTCATCCTGTAAAGATCTGATTTCAAAGACAACAGTGAAACTCTGTGCTGCTTTCTGTCTGGTTTAGTGTCTGGCAAGTAGTAGAGCCATCACAGCTGCCAGACAGCCGAACAAGTCAGGGACCTGTATCCCAACACAACGTTTAGGAGAGAAAACCCAATTCTTGAACCACATCTTGCAGCATTGCTATTGTTTTTAAAAACAACAGCAATACAAATTAAAATCACAAGAAATCACTGAATGAGAATAAATCCTGAGTAACCTTCTGCTTAGCCCTTCATTCTGTCTGAATGACTGAACTCAACAAGCAGGGACCTTGTATCCTTGTAGCAGTATTGTTCAAACATCTGTTTCCAATTATTGTCAGACGTTGCTTGTTAATTCTGAACATTGTAAAAAAGCAGGAACCTTACATTCCAGAGCCTTCTGCTAATTCTGTTGCACACTTAGAGTCATAGAGATGTACAGCACGGAAACAGACCCTTCGGTCCAACCCTTCCATGCCGACTAGATATCCCAACCCAATCTAGTCCCACCTGCCAGCACCCGGTCCATATCCCTCCAAACCCTTCCTATTCATATACCCATCCAAATGCCTCTTAAATGTTGCAATTGTACCAGCCTCCACCATTTCCCCTGGCAGCTCATTCCATACATGTACCATCCTCTGTGTGAAACATTTGCCCCTTAGGTCTCTTTTATATCTTTCTTCTCCTCACCCTAAACCTATGCCCCCTAGTTCTGGACTCCCTCAGACCTTGTCTATTTACCCTATCCATGCCCTAACATGATTTTATAAACCTCTTTAAAGGTCACCCCTCAGCCTCTGACGCTCCAGGGAAAACTCTCTTTTATATCTTTCCCCTCTCACCCTAAACCTATGCCCTCTAGTTCTGGACTCCCCGGCCCCAGGGAAAAGACTTTGTCTATTCATCCTATCCATGCCTCTCATAATTTTGTAAACCTCTACAAGGTCACCCCTCAGTCTCCAATGCTCGAGGGAAAACAGCCCCAGCCTATTCAGCCTCTCCCTGTAGCTCAGATCCTCCAACCCTGACAACATCCTTGTAAATCTTTCTGAAAACTTTCACATTTCACAACATCCTTCCGCTAGGAAGTAGACCTTCTCACTCAAAAAAAAATCCATTTGGAATGCAGACCAATTAATTTTTCAGATGCGAATAAAACAATGATTGTCATGTGCAGAGCTACAGAGTCAAAGGACCAAACCACACTGGCCTTTCTATGAAGCTGGGCCCATCTTTTAAGCATTGAGCTGCAAATGGATGCTGTTCCTGACCATCTCCAGGCATCCAGCTGATTTCACTGCAGCAATCAGAATTCCCCTCTTGGAGAATCCCCACTGTCTGTCTCATCACTGACCCTGCACAATCCAGGAATCAAATTTACAAAGTACACTTTGTGAATGATGCTGCATGGATGCTATCTGCACCGAAAAGCCACTTTGATGCCATTTTCTGGATTTGCTCTGCTACTCAAAGAGACAAACATTTCAGCGAATCCCAGTGCACCCCATACAGACCGCAACTCCTGACAAACTGGAATTTCTGACCAGAGGTTCTAGGGAGTGTTGCTGAACAAAGAGACCTTGGAGTGCAGGTTCATAGCTCCTTGAAAGTGGAGTCGCAGGTAGATAGGATAGTGAAGGCGGCGTTTGGTATGCTTTCCTTTATTGGTCAGAGTATTGAGTACAGGAGTTGGGAGGTAAAAACAATGACTGCAGATGCCGGAAACCAGAGTCTGGATTAGAGCGGTGCTAGAAAAGCACAGCAAGTCAGGCAGCATCCGAGGAGCAGGAAAATTGACGTTTCAGGCAAAAGCCCTTCATTAGGAATAGAGGCAGGGAGCCTGCAGAGTGGAGAGATAAATGAGAGAGGGGGTGGGGCTGGGGAGAAAGTAGCAAAGAGTAAAATGGGTGTCCCCAGGTCATCTCCTCTGCCCTGAAGCTCCTCAACCATGTCCTGACCCCCACCTTATCCCAGTTCCAACCTTCCAGCTCAGCACTGTCCCCATGACCTGTGCTACCTGCCTATCTTCCTTTCCATCTATCCACTCCACCCTCGTCTCTGACCAATCACCTTCAACCCTTCCCCCACTCACCTATTGTACTCTATGCTACTTTCTCCCCCCCCCATTTATCTCTCCACCCTGGAGGCTCCTCTGTTCCTGATGAAGGGCTTTTGCCCGAAACATCGATTTTCCAGCTCCTTGGATGCAGCCTGACCTGCTGTGCTTTTCCAGCACCAGTCTAATCCAGACAGGAGTTGGGAGGTCATGTTGCGGCTGTACAGGACATTGGCTAGGCCACTGTTGGAATATTGTGTGCAATTCTAGTCTCCTTCCTATGGAAGGATGTTATGAAACTTGAAAGGGTTCAGAAAAGATTAACAAGGATGTTGCCAGGGTTGGAGGATTTGAGCTATAGGGAGAGGTTGAATAGGCTGGGTCTGTTTTCCCTGGAGCACCGGAGGCAGAAGGGTGACCTTACTGAGGTTTATAAAATCATGGGGGGGCATAGATAGGGTAAATAGGCAAGGTCTTTTCCCTGGGGTGGAGAAGTCCAGAACTAGAGGGCATCAGCTTAGGGTGAGAGGGGAAAGATATAAAAGGGACCTAAAGGGCAACTTTTTCACACCGAGGGTAGTACGTGTATGGAATGAGCTGCCAGAGGAAGTGATGGAGGCTAGTACAATTACAACATAAGAGGCATTTGGATGGGTATATAGGCCTGGTGCTGGCAGGTGGGACCAGATTGGGTTGGGATATCTGGTCTGCATGGACCGAAGCATCTGTTTCCATGCTGTACATCTCTATGACAGCCTCAAATAACCTGCAAATACAGACCATTTCATCAATGTTGTTGAATCTGGGGTTCAACGAACTGGATGAGATGATCTGAACATCTCACACACACACACAATTATTGAAAGGCTGAATAAGTTCAACAGTACTATCCCTTTTCAACTTATCTTCGGCTGCCCACTTATACAAATGTAAAATCCTGCAGATGCAAGAAATCGGAAATAAAACCAGGAATTACTGTCAGCTTCCGTAGACAGAGGAACAGAGTCAAGGTTCAAGTTCAATGACTCTTTTTCCAGAACTCATTCAGAATCTCTCCCAGCCTTAAATATACACAAGGACCCCGCCCCTACAGCTCTCTCTGTGGCAAGGAGTTCCAAAGACCCACAACCCTCAGAGAAGAAATTCATCTCAGCCTTAAATTGGTGCCCCTTTATTCTGAGACTGCATCCTGTGGTCCTAGACAGTCCCATCAGGGGAATGATCCTCTCAGCACCTACCCTACCAAGCCTTTAAGAATCCTGTGTGTTTCAATGAGATCACCTCACATTCTCCTAAACTCCAGAGAGTGGAGGCCCAACCTGTTTAACCTTTGTTTATAAGACAATCCCTCCATACCAGGAATCACCTCAGTGAACTTTCACTCTGACTCCAATCCCTAGCTGATAGTCTGGAGAAGCAGTGCACAAAAATCTACCAGACAGATGAGATATCCTCTACCTTGTACACGATAATCAGGGACTCATTAACACTGATGGGCTATAATCTCAATGTCCCAGTGAATAGAACAGGTCAGGCAGCATCTGAGGAGCAGGAAAGTCAACATTTCAGGCTGAAACCCTTCATCAGGACTGCTGTGCTTTACCAGTTCCACATCCACTGACTCTGTCTTTTAGCATCTGTAGCCATTACTGTCTCCAAGTCCCAGCACATGGATATTGCTTCAGAGACGTTATTACAGACTTCTGGGCAATGGTGGGACTTGAACCTGGGTCTCCTGGCTTAGAGCGAAGCACACTACTGCTGTCTAGCAAGAATCCATTGATACGCTCCAGTGTATACACAGAATGTCTCTATGACCAATAAAGAGCTTTATTAATCACTTACAAATAGAATGATGGCTATCAGGATGTGCAACGGACCAGCGGGTCAGAGAGTAGCAGCTCCAGGGTGAGAGGTCAGTTAGCCACTCCGTGAACAGCACAACCGGCAGAGGACTTGGACATATCCCCAAGACAGACACTCCTGCTGGGCTGCCTCTCCTGAACTCAGAGCTGATCGGAATGTCTGGTAGTAAGATAATAGTGGCCCACCATAGCCTAGAAGTCTGTAATAACGTCTCTGAAGCAATATCCATGCACTGGGACTTGGAGACAGTGATAACCACAGATGCTGGAAGACAGAGTCAGTGGATGTGAAACAGGAAAAGCACAGTAGCCCGAATCGTTGACTTTTCTGCTCCTCAGATGCTGCCTGACCTGTTCTATGTGCTGGGACTTTGGGATTCTAGCCCAGTGTTACGGAGTCCCTGATTATTGTGTACCAGATCTCCCACTTGTGCCAGAGGTGTGTCATGACATGCCTAGCCAGCTTGATTAAAAATGGAGACCAGGGATTCAAGATGGAGGCGATCTGATAGGGCTGCCTTGCTGGGCTCTGTACCATAATCCAAACAACGTGGTGCTTTCACCCTCCCCTCACTAGCCAGGGAGAATAAAGACCCCAGAACCTTCCATTTAGTGAAGAAAAGGAAGATGATAAAATAAAAGGGATTGCAAGGATCACATGTAGGACCCCTCCCTACAGCAACAGATGCGAACACAGCGCTGACTCCCGTAAAAGGTGCCTTTGAACTTACCGGAGTAGCAGAACTTAATCTCGGAGCTCACTAAACTCCGAGTCGGTCCTGGAGGAGTCCTGTACTAATCTAGAACCGATCTCTGCCATACTAAAAAAGCATGAGCAGGAGATCGAATGTCTTGATCAACGTGTGGAAGAGGTCAAACAGAGAACAGTGGCATCGGACACCGCAGTGGGACACATCCAGGCATTGGAAAGTCAGGTGCAGGCCTCACTTGATCAGGTCAATGATCTTGAAAATCGAGGTCAAAGAAAGAAAATAGGTATAGTCGGGCTGCCAGAACGAGGTAGTGAGCAACTGGTCAGCTTTCGGGGAGCAATAGCTCCCGCAGCTCCTGGGACTGAGTGTCGATGCAGGCCCACCAAATTGCAGTGCGCAGGCCCGGGTCAGATCAGCGTCCCCACCCAATCCTAGTGTGACTCCAGTGCTATAAAAGGGAAACAAAATGGCTATGGAAGCCTCCAGAATGCTGGGGAAAGCCTCTCAGGCTCTGATTTACAAGGGGTCAAAAATCATATTTTTTCAAGAGTTTTCTGGGACTGTGATCAGAAAGAGAAATCCTATGATGAAGCGGATGAGAGACATAAAAATTCAACACAGTATTCTGAGAGATACCTGGCAATATTGCACTTCAGCCGTGGAGGGTCCATTTATAACTTTGACTCAGCAGAAAAGGCAAAGGGTTTCTTAGATACTTTAAAATAGACTGGTTGGGTGAACTATTATGGGCAATAGTGTATCCTTTGCTGTCTCAGCTATTTATTTTATACAATCAGAACAGAGCTAGGCGTATGTGGCTTGGGAATTTCTTTCCTTTCTTGCCATTTCTAGTGAATCCCTGTTATTCCCTTTGTTCTTTCTTGGCGTGGGGTGTGGGGTGGTTGCTTCTTTCATTGATAACAAGTGCGGTTGATGTATTGGGTGGGGGGGGTGGGGTGGGGGGGGGGGATGGGTTGGATGCCCGCTTTTAATTTCCATGTGTATAAGTTATATGTTTACTTCATTTTTGTTTTGCTTGGGTTTAGGGCGCAGCTCTCACTGGAAGGATCATGGTGGTATTAGTGAGTAGGGTGAGTGCCCCCTATGGGCAAGGAGGGGTGGAGTCTCCAGCTATTTGTCTTTATCTTAAGAGTAGAGATTAGAATTATTGTTTTGGTAAGGTCTGTAGTGATAGCTTCTAGATTTTATGAATCCTGTTTTGTCTCCACTCGCTGCACTATGAGTCAGCTTCTTCCTCACAGGGAGGGGCCACGGGCCACCTTAGATGGCTAGTTGTTAGTTTAGGTGGGGCACCTGGAACATAAAGGGGAGTCACTCACCGGTCAAAAGAAAGTGCTCTTGACTCTCAGAATGTAGACATTGAAATCTTGTCTAAAACGCTAGCATTGAGATTGGAGAAGGAACTGCCCTTTATCATAAAGGAGGACCAAACAGGCTTCATTAAGGTGGGGGGCCAATCCCAGGCTTGGTGGTCTCCTTATACGCAGCAAAGGCATTTGACTGGGTGGAGTGGCCTTATCTCTTTAATGTCTTGGAATGTTTTGGTCTTGGGGGTGGGCCCTTCGCCAGGGGGTAGCAGTGCTGTATAGTCATTCCACGGTGATGGTCCTTACAACCGGAATAAAATCAGATAACTTTAGCATTGGGCAAGGCAGTGCCCCCTTTCGCTGCTACTATTCACTTTAATGCCTGAACTGCTGGCAGATTGTATTTGGAGGGACTCTAAAGTAGCTGCCCCAGAAGTGGGAATAGGAGAGCATAAAATCACACTCGATGCAGACAGCGTTCTTCGCTTTTTGGCTAAACCGAAGTCTGTGGCCTGGCTAATACAAAAGATTAATTTATTTGGTACATTTTCAGGGTATAAAATTAATTTTATGAAATCGGAGGCTATGCCAGTGGGGGAGCCTTGTGGAAGTACGCGAGCTGGAAGATGGAACATGATTTCCTTTCAGATGGTCACAGAAAGGTTTCCTGTATTTGGGTATTTACATTCCCCCTGCTTTTCACCAATTGTACAGAGCTAATTTTGTGCAATTGTTTGAGAAGGTAAAACAAGACCTTCAGCGTTGGGAGAGATTACCAATTTCATGGTCAGGTCGAATAGCTCTGATTAACACGAATGTTCTTCCTCGCCTACTATCCCCCACGTGAATGCTCCGGTTGGTACTGCCTAAACAAACACTGCAGAGACTTAATGGCTGGCTTGAATCTTTTGCTTGGCACTGCACGCGTCCTCTTGTTAAATTTGCTAAGTCGCAACTTCCACAGGGAATTGGAGGGGTAGATCTCCCAGACTTTAACAATACCAAATAAGCTCCTTATTGTCTTAAGTGAGTGATTGGGAATGCAAGGATCAGAGATCAATATGGCTCGACATTGAGGCCTCCCAGGCAAAATGTCCCCTCCTGAACTTGTTATTTACGGACAGGATGAAAACTGTTGCTGAGCACTGTAAAAATCCGATCATTATAAACACGGTCAAAGTGTGGAGAGTGATGCGGCAGAGATAGGGTAATCCACATAAAACCTCCCCGTTCACCCCCTTAGTAGGAACACCAGGATTCAGGCCGGGATTAATGGATTCCAACTTTAAGGTCTGGGAGGTCTATCTAAAGGAGAGGTCTTGATGTCTTTTGACCAGTTGAGTCATAAATATGGGTTGTCTGGTAGGGACCTCTTCCATTACTTTCAGATCAGGGACTACATACAGAAATGGACCACGCTCTTGGCTCAGCCCGATAAGTCCAATATGGAGAGCAAAGTGCTTCAGTGTGTGGGCATGCTTTCGTTCAGTACCCTCTATCATCTCCAGAGAGGGGGTGCCTTGGAAGGTTTTGGAAAGGCTTTACAGCGTCTGGAATCAGGAACTGGAAGCAGAAATCTCATTGGTAGCATGGGAGAATGTGAAAAAGATTTCAATTTACAATAAAGCACAGGCCATGCAACTAAAGATTCTCTACATAGCCCAAGTGGCCACGGAGTAATTAGCAAAATTTAAGAAAGGAGCATCTCCCAGGTGCCCGAAATGCAAAACAGATACCGGTATCTCACATACTGCTTATGGTTGTGATATATAATCTGTAGGGTAGGTACTGGGGCACCATAGCGAATGTGTTGGAGGGGATCTTGAGAACTGAAGTTAAGGTGGTTCTGGTATCCCTTTTTCTGGGATTGCCGAATCTGCCTTGGATAGATGAACATGGGAAGAGACTGTTCAACATTCTCACATATTGTATAAGGAAGAACATTCTGAGGAGTTGGATTTCGGGAAACCCCCCCCCCTTCCCCAAGGTCTTACAGGATGGCATAGGTTAGTGATGGAGCACATCCCCCTTGACTTTCTTACAAACGTGGTGCACCAGAAAATGGAGCTTTTTTATAAGACGTGGTGGCCCTTTTTGAATGACATAGAGCAGTTCCACCATAGAACACACCAGATGGCCTCCTTCTTTAGAGACTGCAATTTCCCTTCCCACGTGGTTAAAGATGCCCTCCAATGCATCTCGTCCATATCCCGCACCTCCGCCCTCAGACCCAACCCCTCCAAC
>NC_057722.1:76907339-76919890 GCF_004010195.1 Chiloscyllium plagiosum | reverse complement strand
TGTGGTGAAACGGTTAAACATTATGTCCCAATACATGTGTGAATCTAACCGGAATGGAGGTGTTGCTTAGTTCCGTGTGAATCTTATTACACACCTCCCCGTGTGAATCTTCTTATCTGTATGTAACCAGAATGGAATGTGTTTTTTAGCCTTGCTCTGCTGTTCACATGAATGTTTATATCTGGAAAAGAGTATATCAGCTGGAAAAGTCTCCAGTTTGGTGAGTCTGCTCCGGGGTTACGTTTAACCGCCGAGCGTGGGTTGTTGGCAACCGCTCTACGAGAACTGACGGCTCCCAGTTCCGGTAACATGTAGAGTGAGTATAAGCCAGACCCGGGAGTCTGCTCCGGGGTTACGTTTAACCGCCGAGCGTGGGTTGTTGGCAACCGCTCTACGAGAACTGACGGCTCCCAGTTCCGGTAACATGTAGAGTGAGTATAAGCCAGACCCGGGAGTCTGCTCCGGGGTTACGTTTAACCGCCGAGCGTGGGTTGTTGGCAACCGCTCTACGAGAACTGACGGCTCCCAGTTCCGGTAACATGTAGAGTGAGTATAAGCCAGACCCGGGAGTCTGCTCCGGGGTTACGTTTAACCGCCGAGCGTGGGTTGTTGGCAACCGCTCTACGAGAACTGACGGCTCCCAGTTCCGGTAACATGTAGAGTGAGTATAAGCCAGACCCGGGAGTCTGCTCCGGGGTTGCGTTTAACCGCCGAGCGTGGGTTGTTGGCAACCGCTCTACGAGAACTGACGGCTCCCAGTTCGGGTAACGTGTAGAGTGAGTATAAACCAGACCCGTTGTAAGTACGAGACTGGTTGTGGTGACACTGCGGGGAATAAAACACTTATATTCTAGCAGACTCGCCTCTTGGCTGTTTGTTCTGTGTCAGACTACTTTCCTGCGAGCCTGGTCCTTGACCTTGAGAATTTTTTAAAACAGAAGGCCTATGGTGTATTAGCGTTCATTAGCAGAGGGATTGAATTCAAGAGTCGTGAAGTGATGTTGCAATTGTACAGGACCTTGGTTAGGCCACATTTGGAGTACTGTGTGCAGTTCTGGTCGTCTCACTTTAGGAAAGATGTGGAAGCTTTGGAGAGGGTGCAGAGAAGATTGTTGTTCCATAAGATTGCTATATTTTGTACTTTTATAATTTTGTAAAAAATAGAAACCTTTTTTAACAAAAAAAAATGGAGACCAGATGGTTCCCCCTATCCTTCTCTCTGCTGTTCTGCTCTCTTTCCTGGTTCACTTCTCGTTCCATTGTCCTACCCTGGGTCCTGATTTCAGCTGATGATAATGAGAGAGGGGGTGAGGGCGAGAGCGATGAGCTGCAGCTCCCTCAGCCTGTGTTCAATATTGCAGACTTTTATTAGGCCACCATCCCAATATATAAAGTGAAAAAGTAACAAGAACAGTTCAGTGTTAATTTAATCAAATGTTCAGCAATAAATTCTAAATGCTGAAGCACCACTAGAGGGGGATAAACTATTCCAGTTTCTAATTTAATTTGGACTTGTTATCACCCCAATAAATAAACACAATCACAAAGGGAGAACACGTGGATAAGGCCAGGAGGAAAGGATTTACTTCCACAATCTATGCACTGTTGCTAACAGAATATTTGTCACCATAAATGACTTTCATAATGACCACACCCTCTACGGAACCCCAGAACAGATCAACCTCTGTTATCCAAACAGCAATTTTCCGAATTGTGGATTATCTGAACAAGATCTCAAGGTCCCATAAAAACGTGATGAGAACAGTTATCCCAACAAAATACTTCGAGTCCATCTCATTTGGATAATAGAGGTTGTTCTGTATTTAGATTTTCTGCACTTTTCTCAGGTCTGCCCTAGTCAGTTATAAAGATGTACAGCACGGAAACAGACCCTTCGGTCCAACTTGTCCATGTCAACCAGATACCCTAAATTAATCCAGTCCCATTTGCCAACACTTGACCCATATCCCTCCAAACCCTTCCTGTTCATATACCCACCCAGATGCCTTTTAAAAGTTGCAATTGTACCAACCTCCACCACTTCCTCTGGCAGCTCATTCCATACACGCACAACCCTCTGCATGGAAAGGTGGTCCCTTTTAAATCTTTCTCAGAGTCCTAGAGATGTACAGCACAGAAAGAGACCTTTCAGTCCAACCTGTCCACGCCAACCAGATATCCCAACCCAATCTAGTCGCACCTGCCAGCACCTGGCCCATACCCCTCTAAACCCTTCCTCTTCGTATACCCATCCAGATGCCTTTAAATGTTGCCTCCACCACTTCTCACCTTAAACCTATGCCCTCTGGTTTTGGACTCGCCCACTCCAGGGAAAAAGACTTTGGCTGTTCACCCTATCCATTTCCCTCATGATTTTATAAACTTCTATAAGATCACTGCTCAGCTTCCAACACTCCAGGGAAAACAGCCCCAGCCTATTCAGCCTCTCCCTATAGCTCAAATCCTCTAACTCTGGCAACATCCTCGTAAATCTTTTCTGAACCCTTTCAAGTTTCACAACATCCTCTCTATAGCAGGGAGACCAGAATTGCACACAGTATTCCAAAAATGGCCTAACCAATGCCCTGTACAACATGACCTCCCAACTCCTATACTCCATGCACTGAGCAATAAAGGCAAGCATCGAAATGCCTTCTTCACTATCCTCTCTACCTGTGACTCCACTTTCAAGGAGCTATGAACCTGCACTCTCAGGTCTCTTTGTTCAGCAACACTTTCCAAAATGCATCACCTCACATTTATCTAAATTAAACTTCATCTGATCAAGATCCTGTTATACTCGGAAGTAACCTTCTTCGCTGTCCATTGCGCCTCCAATTTTCACGTCATCTGCAAACTTCCTAACCATATCTCCTCTGTTCAAATCCAAATCATTTATATAAATGATGAAAAGTAGTGGACCCAGCCCCAATCCTTGTGGCACTCCACTGGTCACAGGCCTCCAGTCTGAAAAACAACCCTCTACCACCACCCTCTGTCTCCTACCTTCCAACCAATTCTGGATCCAAATGGCTAGCTCTCCTTGTATTTGGTCTTATGGGGATCAAGGGTTACAGGGAGAAAGCAGGAGAATGGGGTTCAGAAACTTATCAGCCATGATTAAATGGTGGTACAGACTCGATGGGCTGAATGGCCTAATTTCTGCTCACATGTTTTACGACCTTATGGTCCATGTATCTGTCAATGAATGATTATTGCAATGCCATTTATGTGAAGAGCTGGTGAGTTCATCCTTAATGCTAGGTGAGGACCATTAATGAACTGTTCTCAGTATTTTGAAAGTCTAAATGATTAATTGCAAGGGGAAGGCCACTGGCAAGAACACAATTGATTGCCACCCCTCCCACCCCGAGCTGCCCTTGAGGTGCTAACTCTCAATTGTGGGCCCAACAGCACTGTGGGTGTTCCAACAACACATGGACTGCAGCTCATCACCTTTACACAGGGCAATTGGGGACAGGCAGCAAACACTGGCCCTGCCAGTGATGCCCCTGTCAGTGAATGGACATCAAAAAAATCAACAGGAGTTGGGAGGTGCTGTCAAAGCCGCCTGGGTGAGTTGCTGCTGTGTGTTCTACTGGCCATGAGCAGTGGGAGTGCTTGGGTAAAGGACACCAATGGTGGACAGGCAGAGATCAAGGTTGGCTGTGGATTGGCTGACTGCTGTTCCAAGCTGCACCAATCCAGGTAAACCATGGGTACTCCATCAGGCTTGGTGTCCCCCTCTTCAAAGTTGGAGACATTTGTCAGTGAGTCAGGCTGAGACAATTCTTGTGAATGAATTCCCGGACTTCCACTCCAGAATCCATGGTGTTGACGTGCCTGGTCCAGTATGGGAGTCGGGGACGTTCTGCCTGGGAAACCTCAACATTTAAACAGTACTTGGATGAGCACAGAATTGATGGGCCAAAGAGCCTCATCTGTACTGTATGATTCTATGAAATGCTTGTTGTCGTCTTAAAGTTAACATGCATATTGAATTTCAGCATGTCTGGAAGTGCCGAACATGGAAAGCAAAAATAGTTTATGCCCCTCTTGTCAACTGTTCTAAAAGCCCATCTGATATGCTAATGTCTTTTAGGGAAGGAATCTGCCATCCTTACCTGGTCTGGTTTACAGGTGACTCCAGACCCACAGCAGTGTGGTTGGCTCCCTGTTGTCCTCTGAGCAATTAGAGATGGGCAATGAATACTGGTCGAGCCAGTGATGCACACATCCCGGGAATAAATGAGAAAACAAAGATCCAGAGAAAAGATTCTATTGCTCCTGGAGGCCTAGGAAATGTAAATATCTGAAACTACCACATTTCCAGGAGTTCAGACGAGGGGGGAGTTGAAGGGGAGAATAGGAGCACAAAGAAACGAGTCATGTTGGACGTGTGTCTGGAGACTCTCATTACATTTGAGGAACCAAATGTATTTGTCTCACTCATTTGGCTGTGTGTTATCAGAACTCCCAGTTCCAAAAGGTTTCCAGTTCTGCTCCAGTGTGTAGGCTGATCAAGGCAAGGAGTGAAATTTTGTCAGTACTCTAGTCAGAAAAGTTTCGTGACCTCGGTACAGGTCATTCTGCTATAACATTAATGCAAATTCACTCTTACACGATCGACAAATTGGGGACACTGTTTCTAAAGCGTGAACTTTTAAAGCATATATTGGTTACAACACGATTCCAGCCCCATTAGTTTAAATGGTACTGCTATTAGGCGATTTTCTTATAACACGGGATTGCACAAGAACGGAAATATTGTGTTATAATAGAACTGACTGTAGTTTAATCTTTAGCTGTATTTCAAAGCACGTGATTTGACTCCACAACTTGATTACTGACAACCTAACTACAGTCTACAGGTAGCACAAAGACATTATTCCTTCTCAATCCTCAGTTTATTCTGATTCCTACATCTAGAGAGCTTGTGAAATTTATATCTGAATGTCAGTAACAAGAAATATACTCAAATTTACACTCCTAGAGACAGGCAAGCATTTGGAAAATATAATTAAAAAAGACCATGCTCGCGAAAAAGCTAAGACATGTTTCAGATCCAATTCTTGGAAGAGGTAATGACAAGAGCAGAGAAGAATCATGCAGTTGACACCGATACAGACTTCTTTCCACACAGTAGGATGACGACACATTTAGGGTGTGTCTGTCTCCATGTCCATCTCCTCTCCAACTTTCCTCAAAGTACCACAACCACCACACTCTGAATCATAGAAAGAATCATAGCATCCACACTATGCGGAAGCAGGCCATTCGGTCCACTGAGTCCATACTGACACTTCAAAGAGCATCCCACCCAAACCCACAGCCCTACCCTATCCCTGCATTTCCCATGGATAATCCCCCTAGCTTGCATATCCCTGAACACTACGGGGCAATTTAGCATCGCCAACCCACCTAACCTGCACAGAGTAATATGGCACGGAAACAGACCCGTCGGTCCAACCAGTCCATGCAGATGATTCCAAATTAAACTAGTCCCACCTGCCTGCTCCTGGCACATATCACTCCAAACCTTTCCCATTCATGTACCTGTTGAAATGTCTTTTAAACACTAATTATATCCACGTCCACCATTTCCTCTGGAAGTTCATTCCACATGGCAAACCACCCTCTGTGTAAAAAAATCAGCCCCTCATGTCTTTTTTTAAAAATCTCTCTCCTCTCACCTTAAAAACATGCTCCCTAGCCTTGAAATCCCCCATCCTAGGGAAGCGACATCTACCATTAACCCTACTTATATTCAGTCTTTGGACTGTGGGAGGAAACCAGAGCACCCGGAGGAAACCCACACAGACACGGGGAGAACGTGCAAACTCCACACAGTCAGTCGCCCGAGGATGGGATTGGACACATGGATTGATGAGATTCACTCCTCCAGTGTGCAGTTAATGCCAGGACACTGACTAAATTTAAGGAGGTAGATTTTGACTGAGTAATAGGTATCAGGGTGACGGAGAGTGGGCAAGGAAGTGGAGATAAAACCGAGGTGAGATCAGCCACTATCATATTGAATGGCTAAGCAGGCGTTAAGGGACTCCTGGCTCCTACACTCTGATGCGTGCGCTAACAGATTAAATCACTGAATGGTGAGCATAGCGAATAAAAAATACAGAAAAGCAATTTTGTTTGAAAAAAAAAGAGGAGGAAACATTGCTCCACAAGGTTTGGTGCTCAGCTCACTTATGGCAAACTTTGCATTAATAACTTGGACTTAAAATAACTTAATATCAAAAGACTCCATGGCTGACAAAGGAAAGTCAGGGAAAGTATAAAAGCATATAATGTGGTGACAATTAGTGGGAAGTCAGAGGATTGGGAAGCCTTAAAAAAACCAGCACAGGACAACTCAAAAAGCAATAAAGGAGGTGATGAAATATGAGTGTAAGCTAGTAATACAAAAGCAGATTGCAAGAGATTTTTAATAGTTATAAAAAGGTAAGAGAGAGGCAAGAGTAGACACTGAAAGGCTGGAAAATTAGGCCACACAAGTTGTAATGGGGAACAAAGAATTGATGGAGGAACTGAATAAGTACTTCGCACCAGTTCAAGGCACCAGCAGCATACCAGAACTTCAAGAGAGTCAGGGGTCAGAGGTGTGTGCAGTGGTCTTTACTCAGGAGAAGGTTCTGGGGGAGCTGAAAGTCCTTAAAGGTGGATAAATAATCTGGACTTGATGGGCTACACCCCAGAGTTCTGAAGGAGATAGCTGAGGACATGGGGAGATATTAATGGTGATTCTTCAGGAATCACTGAGTCAGGGAGAGTCCCAGGGGATTGGAAAATAGCTAATGTAACACCCCTGTTTAAGGAGGGAAGGAGGAAGGCAGAAGACAGGAAAATATAGGCTGGTTAGTCTGACTCAGTCAGACTGGATTTGGAGCAGCATCTCCAACACCATCACACTGAGCACGGTGCTCCCCTCCAGGGCTGTGTGCTCAGTCCACTGCTGTACACCCTGCTGAACCACAACTGTGCAGCGATGCACAGCTCAAATCACATCCTCAAGTTCGCTGATGACACAACGGCAGTGGGTCTTATCAGCACAAATGGCGAGTCAGCATACGGAGGGGAGATGCAGAGTCAACAACCCTGTCTCTGAACGTGAACAAGACGAAAGAGACTGTTGACTTCAGGAGGGCACGGAACGACCACTCTCCACTGGACATTGACAGCTCCCCCATAAAGATCGTGAAGAGCACCAAGTCTTTTGGCATCCACCTGGCGGAGAATCTCACCTGGTCCCTCAGCACCTGCTCCATAGCCAAGGAAGCCCAGCAGCAGCTCTACTTTCTGCGCAGGCTGAAGAAAGCCCACCTCCCCCCTCCCCCATCCTCACCACATTCTACAGAGGGTTCATTGAGTACCCTGAGTTACTGTATCACTGCCTGGTTCGGGGATTGCACCGTCTCAGATCATAAGATCCTACGACGGATAGTGAGGACAGCTGAGATCATCATCAGGGTTCTCTCTTCCCTCCATTACAGACATTTACACCACACGCTGCATCTGAAAGACGAAGACCATTGTGGAAAACCCCACACACCCCTCACTCAAACTCTTCTCCCTCCTGCCACCTGGCAGAAGATACCAGAGCATTCAGTCTCTCACGGCCAGACCGTGCAACGGTTTCTTCCCCCAGGTCATCAGGCTCCTTAACACCGTATGATTGGATTCGTTCCCATCTGAAACTCTTTGCACGACTTCTAGCAAACTTTACAAACTTTATCAGCAAGTGTGTGGAGGACTGTATACCCTGGATGAATCAGGACATACAGAACCTGCTAAAAACCAGGCATGAGGCCTTCAGATCAGGAGACCCTCTCAAATATAAGGAATCCAAGTATGACCTTCACAGAACCATTAAGACAGCCAAGGATCAATACCAATCCAAACTAGAGACCCAGTCACACACCCGGCGACTATGGCAGGGACTGAATGACATCACAGGTTCTAAAAAGAGACAGTGCAAGATAGCAGACGGTGACATATCCCTCCAAGATCGTCTCAACGCCTTCTATGCTCGCTTTGAGCAGAATTTCAACGGAGAGGTAACACCTATTCTGACAAGTCCTGACAAACCTATCCCAACAGTCACTGCATCAGAGGGCAGATCAGTTTTCCTTCGTGCGAATCCAAGGAAAGCGATGGGACCAGACGGAGTACCAGGCCGTACACTCGGAGCATGTGCAGATCAACTGGCAGAGGTCTTCTCAGACATCTTCAACCTCTCCCTGCAGCAGCTACTGTCCCTGCCTGTTTCAAGATGGCCATCATCATCCCTGGGCCTAAGGCGGCTCATGCAGCATGTCTCAATGACTACCGCCCAGTGGCTCTAACTTCGGTGGTCATGAAGTGCTTTGAAAGGCTGGTCATGGCATTAATCAACTCCAGCCTCCCCATTACTCTTGACCCACTCCAATTTGCCTATCGGACCAACAGATCCACGTCAGATGCCGTATCACTTGACCTTCACTCCTCCCTAGAGCATCTTGACACCAAGAACAGCTACATAAGAATTCCACTCATAGATTACAGTTCAGCCTTCAACACTATTATCCCCTCGAGACTGATTACTAAACTTAGTGATCTCAGATTAAGCCCCACTCTCCAACTGGATCCTCTGTTTCCTGACCCACAGGCCACAATCAGTGACGATTGGGGACAATATTTCATCCTCACTAACACTCAACACTGGAGCCCCCCAGGGGTGCATATTCAGCCCCCCACTGTACTCACTGTATACCCATGATTATGTCACCAAATACCAGACTAATGCCATTTACAGGTTCACTGATGACACCACCATAGTCGGTCGAATATCAGATGGCAACAAAACAGACTACAGAAGGGAGGTGGAAGACCTGGAAAAATGGTGCTCTGAGAACAACCTAGCTCTCAATACCGGCAAAACCAAGGAACACATTATTGATTTTCAGCGGGATATTACTTATGCCCCCCTACACAGAGGTGGAATGAGTGGAGAGTGTCATGCTCCTGGGAGTGGTCATCCACAACAAGCTTTCTTGGACTCTTCATGTGGACGCACTGGTTACAAAGGCCCAACAAAGTCTCTTCTTCCTCAGGCAGCTGAGGAAATTTGGCATGATGGCGAATACCCTTGCCAACTTTTATAGGTGGGCCATCGAGAGCATTCAGTCTGGATGTATCACTACCTGGTACGGCAACTATACAATTCAAGATCAGAGACAGTTACAGAGTGTGATGAACTCGGCCCGGACAAACACAAAGGCCACCCTCCCATCTATAGAATCCATCTACCAGGCCCTCAGTCAAGGAAAGGCCGCCAGCATTCTCAAAGATCCATCCCACCCTGGCAATGCTTTTCTGCAACCTCTACCATCAGGGAGAAGGTACAGAAGCCTGAACACACATGCACCAGCCGGTTCCAAAACAGTTTCTACCCTTAGCGAGAAGATTTGTAGCTCAGGTTGAGGTTTTGGATGTAGGTATGCTCACTGAGCTGGAAGGTTCATTTTCAGACGTTCAATCAACATTAACCTGGTGAAGGAAACACTAACTACACTATTAGAAGACCCAAAGACACGTAAACCACTAACTTCATCAGCAAGGACAATATCGTCAAGCTAGTGGACCTATGCCTTACCACCCACTTCACCTTCAACAATGAAACTTACAGACAGACCAACGGAACACCCATGGGATCTCCGATATCACGGTTCTTAGCAGAGGCAGTAATGCAGAGACTTGAGCAAACAGCTCTGCCAACCATCCAACCCAAACTCTGGGTCCGCTGTGTGGATGACACCTTTGTCATCACTAAACTAAACAAGATAGAGGAAACCTTACAAACCATCAATAATATTCTTTACTGGCATAAAATTCACTAAAGAGGAGGAAAACAACAACAAAGTGCCATTCCTAGATGTCACAGTAGAGCGAACAGCCAATGGGGAACTTCAAACCAGCATCTACAGGAAAACAACACATACAGACCACATACTGAACTACAGAAGCAACCATCCCAACACCCACAAACAAAGGTGCACCAGAACATTATTTCAACGAGCCAACACACACTGCAGCACAGAGGAACTACGCAGAGCAGAGAAAAATCACCTATACCCTGTATTCAAAAAGAACGGGTACCCAATGAACACAGTCCGCCGATTTCTCAGCAACAAACCCAAACAAACAGACAAAACACGTCCAGAAACCCTAGCCACTCTCCCCTACATCCAAGACATCTCAGAAATGACTGCCAGACTACTCAGACCCCTTGGCATCATGGTAGCCCACAAACCCACCAATACACTAAAACAGCAGCTAATGAACTTGAAAGACAATAAGCAAAACTAACATCATTTACAAAATATCATGCAAGGACTGTAACACACACTACATTGGACAAACAGCAGAAAATGTAGTGTGTAACACACACTACATTGGACAACAGTGGGCGGCACGGTGGCACAGTGGTTAGCACTGCTGCCTCACAGCGCCAGAGACCCGGGTTCAATTCCCGACTCAGGCCACTGACTGTGTGGAGTTTGCACATTCTCCCAGTGTCTGCGTGGGTTTCCTCTGGGTGCTCCAGTTTCCTCCCACAGTCCAAAGATGTGCAGGTCAGGTGAATTGGCCATGCTAAATTGCCCGTAGTGTTAGGTAAAAGGAGCAAATGTAGGGCAATGGGTGGATTGCGCTTCGGCGTTTCGGTGTGGACTTGTTGGGCCGAAGGGCCTGTTTCCACACTGTAAGTAATCTAAAAAATAGCCATCAGGATACATGAACACCAACTAGCCACAAAAAGACATGACCCTCTCTCACTAGTATCTTCACATACAGATGAGGAAGGACACCAATTCGACTGGGACATCACATCCATCCTAGGACAAGCCAAACAAAGACACGCACGAGAATTCCTAGAAGCATGGCATTCCAACCGGAACTCTATCAACAAACACATCGAGTTAGACCCCATCTACTATCCCCTGAGAAAAGGAACAGGGAGTGACTTCACCACAGGAAATATCACCAACCCAAAGACACCCAAACATATAAATAGAAAGCAGGAATTTTCAGCATTGCTGCGCCTGAGGCTCACTGAAGATGTTACCTAGTAGGGTGACGAAATGCCTGGAAATGAACCTTCCAGCTCAGTGAGCAAACCTACATTCAAAGTTTCTACCCTACTGTTGTTAGAATACTGAATGGACTCTCAAACTCTAAGCATTCGTTTGTACCTGTGTTTTTGTTTTTGCCGCTGTTTACCTATTATTTACTTATCTCTACTATTTAACTGTCTTGCTCGCAAGACAAAGCTTTTCACTGTGCCTCGGAACACGTGACAATAAATTCAATTCTAAAAATTCTAAATTCTAATTGTTGCTAGAACAATGTTTTATTATCATTTTTTAATC
Organism: Chiloscyllium plagiosum; assembly: GCF_004010195.1. Taxonomy (NCBI): domain Eukaryota; kingdom Metazoa; phylum Chordata; class Chondrichthyes; order Orectolobiformes; family Hemiscylliidae; genus Chiloscyllium; species Chiloscyllium plagiosum. The sequence goes on along the minus strand of NC_057722.1, from coordinate 76,908,464 downwards.
TTTTTTACGGCAATTTGTACACCATTGTGGCTATTGTCTTGATGTGTCAGACATTCCTGTGCTGTCTTGTGTGTTTTGCATTTCTTATCCATTTCATGCAGTGTACGATTGTGTAGTTTGTGCTGTCCATGTAGCAGCTTGGTCCTAGAGGAACGCAGTCTCGTTTTTACTGTATCTGTTGTATACGATAGAAATGACAAATAAAAGCTAATCTATTCTTGATTTCTTAAATGGGGAAAGGGTTCAGAAATCTAATGTGCACAGGGACTTGGGGGTCCTGGTTCAGGATTCTCCTTAGGTTAACATACAGGTTCATTGCTGATGAAGGGCTTCAGCCCAAAACGTCGACTCTCCTGCTCCTTGGATGCTGCCTGACCTGCTGTGCTTTTCCAGCGCCACACTCGAGATTCTCATCTCCAGAATCTGCAATCCTCACTGTCTCCTAGGTTTAGTTGGCAGTTAGGAATGCAAATGCAATGCTAGCATTTGTTTTGAGAGGATTAGAATAGAAGAACAGAGGTGTACCGCTGAGGCTGTATAAGGCTCTGTTTAGACTGCATTGAGAGAGGTGTTGGGCTCCATATCTAAGGATAAATGTGCTGGCATTGGAGGTGGTTCACAAGAATGATCTCGGGGATGAAGAGCTTGTCATAAAGGGAGCAGTTGAGGTCTATACTTGGAGTTTAGAAGGATGAGGGGGGGGATCTGATCAAAACGTACAGAATACAGAGAAGACTGGATAGAGTGGATGTGGAGATGATGTTTCTACTTGTTAGAGAGACACCAGAGTGAAGGGACAACTCTCCGCTATTGAGAGGAGGGGAATTTTTTCAGCCTGAAGATGGTGAATCCAGAAGGCTGTGGAGGCAAAGTCATAGAACATAGAATAGTACAGCACAGAACAGGCCCTTCAGCCCACGATGTTGTGCCGACCACTGATCCTCATGTATGCACCCTCAGATCTCTGTGACCATATGTATGTTGAGGAGTCTCTTAAATGTCCCCAATGACCTTGCCTCCACAACTGCTGCTGGCAACGCACTCCATGCTGTCACAACTCTCTGTGTAAAGAACCCGCCTCTGACATCCCCTCTATACTTTCCTCCAACCAGCTTAAAACTATGA
>NC_057722.1:76867822-76906039 GCF_004010195.1 Chiloscyllium plagiosum | reverse complement strand
TTTAAGCTCCTTCCTTGCCTGTCTGTAATCCTGTAGAGCTGAGCTTGACCCTAGCTTCCTCCACCTTATGTAAGCTACCTTTTTCCTTTTGACGAGAAGCTCCACTGCTCTCGTCATCCAAGGTTCCTTTATCTTACCACTTCTTGCCTGTCTCAGAGGGACATATTTATTCATCACTCACAACAACTGTTCCTTAAACAATCTCCACATGTCTATAGTGCCTTTACCATGGAACAATTGCTCCCAATCCATGCTTCCTATAGTCAATAACAAAAGAAACTAAATTTAGCAAACAAAGCTATTTTTGCGCAGTGTAAGATGGAAAGGTTTAAAAACTGGGACTGCAGGATGTGGTGAAAGGCCTTGTGAAACCATTTCAACCATATAACACAAGCTCCTTGGGTATTGGTGTGGTCGGAATATCATAAAATCAGTACTTTCCTATCCCAAGCCACCAAACAGAAATCCCAGGCTCTCTGCTTTAAAGACCATGTTCACATAACCAAAGATAGCTTTGCCAATGACTCGAATTCTGTAACTTGGCATCAACGTTTACTCACCCAATCACAATACAGGAAATGGCAGTGCCAATAAAAGCATAGGTTAGAATTGACCCCAAATTCCTGAAGAACTGTCTCTGTTAAATAAAAAGACAAAAGATGACAGATAACATATTGCTTCAGAACGCATGCAAATAGCATCATTCTCAACTGACATTAGGATATCCTGGCAGATAATAAATACGTTCCAGAATTATACACCAGATAAAAGATACATTCAGAGGCTGAGTTAGTAGCTACTGAAAACTATTTGTATCCCTCATCTAAAACAGGCATTCTAACCCTCATGTTCAAATCTCTCTGCCGCTCCTTGTGACAATGCTGTCACTTTAAAAAAGGTTATTTTGTTCTTGTTCCCCCCACCCCCGCCGAGAGGTTGTAAAGGCAGAAGTGACAACATGTCCAGTTTAACAATAGAAGGGGAGTGGCCAGTTCTCCCAGTTCAGGTTTTATCTGATTTGTTTGAGCTGTAGCAGTCACAGGATGTCAGAGTCCAGGGGAGTTGCAAGCTTCAGAAAAGAACTGACTTGCTTCTGAAATATGGATGCTGTTCCCTCTTAGCCTGTAAGAATCTGTGTTTGAATTTACCTTTTTGCCAAGGGGTGTGTTCATGGGATGTTACTGGATTGGAACGGTTAATTAGTAATAGTTGCTGTATCGGGTCGGTTACGTTTCCCAATAGTTGTTATTCTAAATTCCGAGTTTAGAAGTGTGATGCTGGAAAAGCACAGCAGGCCAGGCAGCGCCCAAGGAGCAGGCTTATGTCTGAAACATCAACTCTCCTGCTCCTCGGATGCTGCCTGACCTGCTGTGCTTTTCCAGCGTGTTACAAAGCTGTTTCTTTAACAAGGTTACGTTGTCCTTGTTTTTTTCCCCAAGAGAGGTCGTAAAAGACACAGATTCTGAAAAATCTGGGGGTGAAGGGTTTCAGGGCCAGTTTGATTAAAGCTAACAGATACTCCCTCAGACAGAAGGCTTTCAAGTTAAAAAAAAACACTTGTACAATGAAAGGGGAGTGGCCAGTTCTCCCAGCTCAGCTTTTCTCTGGTTTGGTTTGGTCTGGCCATTCACTGAAAGTGGTCAGGCAGCTGTAAAAACTGCTGGACCCAAAGAAGTAGATCCATGCTGACCCTTCCTCTCTTTGACACCTCTCCTATAAGACGGTGTGTTTGATTTTACCTTTTGTGCCAAGTGGTGTTTATGGGGATTGTTGCATGTATTCAGAACAGCACCATTAAATGGGGATAATCGGTTGGGTTTTTGGAAAGATTAAGTTATTCTGTATTTTTCTCCCTTTTTGTTTGTGCTTCATTTGGGAATTTTGTAAATAAATTCTGTTCTGTTTCAAACTAAGTGGCTTGACCAGCTGCATCGGTCCTGGAAGATCCACCTTACACCTGCTTAAAACAACTGGCAAAGTTAGGGTCTCAGCCACTTTCTTGAAATGTTTTGAGGGGCTCTGGTCTGGTCCATAACAAGTGTTACACTTTGTGACTCTGACTCTCCAGCATCTGCAGTCCTCACTTTCTTCTTATTCTTAAATTTTGTTTTCTTTTGTTCGTGTTTCAACTAGAGAGTTTTTAAATAAATTGCTTTGCTTAAAGCAGAGTGGTTTGACCGGCTGCATCACACCTGGAGCGTCCACTTCACATCTGCGTTCAAAATCTAAAAAAGCTAGGGTCTAGGCTACCACCTCAACATATTTTGTGGGGGTTTGGACTGGTCCATAGCACTCCTATAATCTCAAGTCTCACAACCTGCGAAGATTTTGCAATCCATTAATTCCTGATATGTAAACATCCCCAATTTTAATTGCTCCACTCTTTATGACCAGGGTCTTTCAGAGGGATTTGTCCCTTCGGAAGTTGGAATCGGGAGGGAAAGATGTGTCCAGTGGTGACATAAAGTAGCAGATCTGGCTGAAGATGATCCATCGAATGTGGATACTGATGCTTATGAAGGCAGTGACAAAGGAAACTTCTCTAGTTCTTCAGAGTAAATGGATTGAAGGACATGGGAGACAGTCAGAACAGGGAATTGATGTCAATGATCTAAGATGGAGCAGGATTGAAAAGCCTGGTCCTAGTTTCTATGGAGACAACCAGAACTGAAATACTCTACTTGCCAATGTTTTCAGCACAGTACAGGCCGTCCGACCCTCGATGTTGTGCCGACCCTCTATCCTACTCTAAGATCAGTCTAACCTGCAGACCTTCATTGTACTATCATCCACGTGCCTATCCAAGAGTTGCTTAAATATCCCTTATGTATCTGACTCTACTACCACTGCAGCAGTGCATTCCACTCACCCACCACTCACTGTGTAAAGAACCTACCTCTGACATCGCACCTAAACCTTCCTCCAATCACCTTAAAATTACACCCCCTCAGGATAGACATTTCTGCGCTAGGAAAAGGTCTCTGTCCGTCCACTTTATCTATGCCTCTCAACATCTCGTACACCTCTATCAAGTTGCCTCTCACCCTTTTTTGCTCCAATGAGAAAAGCCCAGTTCGTTCAATCTTTCTTCAGAAGACATGCCGTCTAGTCCAGGCAGCATCCTGGTACATCTCCTCTGCAGCTCTCTGAAGCTTCCACAGTTTTCCTATACTGAGGTGACCAGAACTGAACACAATATTCCAAGTGTCGTCTAACCGGGGTTTTACAGAGCTGCAGTATAACCTTGTGGCCCTTAAACTCAATCCCCCGGTTAATGAAGCCGACACCCCATACATGTTCTTAACAACCCTATCAATCTGGGTGGCAACTTTGAGGGATCTATGGACAGGGACCCCTAAAACAAATGTAGCTAGACAGTAGAAAGCCATCATCTCCCACTTTCTAAGTTACTAAATTCCCTCATTCCCTTCATTAAATCATATCCTTCATCAGCTTCAGGACAAAGAGGTGGAACTATACTCAGATTTAGACTCCCTACAGTGCGGAAACAGGCCCTTCGGCCCAACAAGCCCACACCGACCCTCCAAAGAGTAACTCACCCCACTCTGATTAATGCACCTAACAACTATAGACAATTTAGCATGGCCAATTCACCTGACCTGCACATCTTTGGAATGTGGGAGGAAACCGGAGCACCCGGAGGAAACCCACACAGACACGGGGAGAATGTGCAAACAGTCGCCTGAGGCTGGAATAGAACCTGGGACCCTGGCGCTGAGAGGCAGCAGTGCTAACCACTGAGCCACCGTGCCACGTAATGCTGTTCAAATTCCAACTATCTGCTTAATGAATGCCACAGAAACAAGCCAGAGATAAAAAGCAACAATGTGGGTGGCACGGTGGCACAGTGGTTAGCACTGCTGCCTCACAGCGCCAGAGACCCGGGTTCAATTCCCACCTCAGGCAACTGACTGTGTGGAGTTTGCACATTCTCCCTGTGTCTGCGTGGGTTTCCTCCGGGTGCTCCGGTTTCCTCCCACAGTCCAAAGATGTGCAGGTCAGGTGAACTGGCCATGCTAAATTGCCCGTAGTGTTAGGTAAGGGGTAAATGTAGGAGTATGGGTGGGTTACGCTTCGGCGGGTCGGTGTGGACTTGTTGGGCCGAACGGCTTGTTTCCACACTGTAATGTAATCTAATCTAATCTAATGTGGGTGGGGGAGTGGTATGGTGGCAATGCCACCGGCCTAGTAACCCAGAAGCCCAGATGAACCCTCTGATGGAAATGGGTTCAAATCCTACCAAGGTCACTGGCAGAGATTAAACGTAACTAATAAAATCTGGAGTGAAAAGCTAGTCTTAGTAATGGTGACTATGAACTATCATTAAAATTTTTAAAAATGCATGAGATTCACTAATGAACTACAGTCATAGAAAAAGGCCCTTTGGCCCATCGAGTCAAAAACAACCACCGAAATACTCTAATTCCATTTCCCAGCATGTGGCCTATATCCTTGTCTTGGCATCGCAAGTGTGCATTTAAAAACTTCTGAAATATTATGTGGATTTCTGCCTCAAACATACTTAAAGATACTAAGTTCCAGATTCCCACCACCCTCAGTGATGAAAAAAGGCTTGCTCTTATTCCGTCTATTACTCCTGCATTTTACACTAATCTATGCCATTGATATCCTGGCAATTGTCATTAAATGTTTCCCACTGGTTGAAGATTCTAGAATTAGGAGTATAGTCTAAAAATTAGGGCCTGAACATTGAGGAGAGACAGGAGAAAGCATTTCTACATACAAACAGTAGTGGAGGCTTGGAACTCTCCGTTCCATTTCTCTTCATAACTGGAACTCTGAATGGTGCTGGAAAAGCACAGCCGGTCAGGCAGCATCCGAGGAGCAGGAGAGCCGACGTTCCAGGCATAGGCTCTTCAGTAAGGAATGCTTGATCAACATTCCTGATGAAGAGCTTATGCTCGAAACGTTGACTCTCCTGCTCCTCAGATGCTGCCTGACCGGCTGTGCTTTTCCAGTATCGCACTGTTTGACAGTGCTAATGTGAGTTTGGACAAACCATTTAATAATGTAGACCTGTCCTCACCAGATACACACGGTTTACAGCATTATTCAGGCACAGGGACCCCAGCAACCGACATTCCTCTCCTGGACCGGGAGGAAGGTGTCCAGTTAGAGACTCAGGCCCGGCCAATTCAACACCAATTGTAATCAAGATTCCAACTTTCCTCAATGTGTACATTGAGAGTCATTTCCAACTGAGGAAATGGGCAGAACTAAACAGCAGTATTGAAGCAAGGTTTATAAACACACATCGACGCAAAAGGACATAGGCTGAAAACGTAAACTTTTAATTGCCATGATGTGGAGGAGCCAGTGTTGGACTGGGGTGGACAAAGTTAAAAGTCACACGACACCAGGTTATGGTCCAACAGGTTTATTTAAAAGTACAAGCTTTCTGAGCACTGCTCCTTAGTCAGGTAGCTAGTGGGAGAGGATCATAGGACACAGATGGCAGTCACAGTAAAAATCACTTTAGCAAAATGTTGAAGTGTCCTTAGAGTGTAAAGTTCTCACCTTTTTCAGGCTGTATCCAGCGTAGAATATTATCGGAGGTAAGAGGACATTGAAGAAAATTTCCGAATCAAACGTGACCTGGAAATAAGAGATGACATCAAATATGTCACTGTGACTTTCCAAATGGCTGCGCTGAAACTTGACATTTTCATGTTACACATAACGCAGGAAATCGAAATTTGAATGGCAATTGGGTTATTTATCCTCAAGTAGTTTCTACATACTTCAGTGTGCTGTTCTGTGCAGCATTGGCACCTGCCAGGAGTCAGACCCCATCAGGTTTTGTAGCAGCAATCTAGCAGCAATGGAAGGTTATGATCGGTGTAAAATCTAAAACCAGCCAGATTAATATCAGATATGTAATAAATTACATTCTAAAATATTTTTTGTTGCCAGGTATATTTATAACTGTGAATCAAAACCCCTGCTATTTACTGTTAATATTTCGTGATTTAAAATTCATGTAGTTTAAACATAATAAAGAAACTTTCTTGAAAAAGGGTGGCACAATAATTCGATGCCCACCTTGGGCAACTGTGTGAAGTTTGCACATTCTCGCCATGTCTACGCAGGGATCCTCCAGGTGCTCCAGTTTCCTCCCACAATCCAAAGATGTGCAGTTAGGGTGGATTGGCCATACTAAATTGCTCATAATGTCCAGTGATGTGCAAGCTAGGTGGGTTAGCTGTGGGAAATGCAGGGTTACAGGTTGCTCTTCAGATGGTCAGTGCAGACTTCAAGGGCTAATGGTCTTTTTTTTGTCCCCATTCATCCAAGGGATGAGGGTTTCATGGTCATCATGAGACCCTTAATTCCAGATTTTTATTGAATTCGAACTCCACCATCAATGATGGCAGGATTCAAAACCAGGTCCCCAGAACATAGAATCCCAACAGGATCACAGGTTCCCTAGTTGTGGAAAAAAAAAATCATTCAGCACATTGAGTCAGCACCAACCCTCTGAAGAACTTCCCCCCTCTATCTTGTAACCCTACATTTCCCATGGCTAACCCACTAGACCTGCACATCCCCAGACACTATGAACATGGCAACAACCAAAGAATATGGGAGTTTGCACATTCTCCCCGTGTCTGCGTGGGTTTCCTCTGGATGCTCTGGTTTCCTCCCACAATCCAAAGATGTGCAGGTTGGGGGACTGGCCATACTAAATTGCCCATAGTGTTTTGGAATGTGTAGGTTAACTACATAGCCATGAGACATACAGGGTTACAGTGATAGGGTGGGTCCAGATGGGATGCTCTTCGGATGGTTGTTAACAACTTTACGGGCCGAATGGCCCACTTCCACATTGCAGGGATTCCACAATTCTATCACCAACAGCATTATACAGAGACCCGAGAACAAGAATTGACCATCTTATATTTCTGTTGGATATTGTTTATTGAACGAAAGCGTAAACATTGCAGGCTTGAGTTCAGGGTTGGCTGATTTTTGGGATGAGAACATTCCGCCTGAGGTGAAAGATAGAGCGCAGCGCACAGAGAGAATGTGCATGTGTGGGGACAGATAACAATTGCTTTGTCAAATCAGCTCTGCAAAGTAATTGGCTGTGGCCACTTGGCCAAGAATACTCCTCAAGGCATATCAGTGATTGTTGCTTGAATGAGAACATTTGTTTGAGCTCCACAAATTGAATTGAACGGAGTGTTTAGAAAATAATTTGCAGCCTTCAGCTGGAACTGACCCATTTCCTGCACTTCAGCCCTCACCCCTCGCTTCCCTCCTACAACAGTAACAGGGTTTCACTTGTCCTTACCTACCATCCCACTAGCTCTATCCCCACCTATCATTTACACTCCTTACCTCCTCCCCCACCATGCCTTCTGCATATAAACCAACAGTTTCCTAGTTACCATCAGTTCTGAGGAAGGGTCACTCGATCCAAAATGTTAACTCTGATTTCTCTACACAGAAGCTGCCAAACCTGCTCGGCTTTTCCAGCAACTTCTGTTTTTGTTTGATTTACAACATCCGCCGTTCTTTCCATTTTTAAATTTCATTTTCTTCTTATTGTATCTCATCATGGCACTGAATGTAGCGACTAGGCACTTTTGTCTGTATCCTCAAGATGTACGTGGCAATGAATAAACCAGCATCATCATTTTGCTCCGATGTCTCGTGGTGTTTGAGGCAGCAAGACAACATGAAGGTCTGCTCATGTCAATGCGCACACATTGATCTACACAAGCTCTGCTGCATTTTTACTCAGCAACCGTTGCTCTTCTGCGGGCCATCATGTCTCAGGGAGACAGTGCAGTACGCAAGGCCGCAGCCTCACTCCACCAGCACCTGCAGCACAGAGGGAGGTGGCTCCCACACCAGGGAGATATTGGCCAGCACTACCCTCTGGCACAGGGACTCCCACCGCAGTGCCGACAGACTCCGTGATGGCATCAGGCTGCAGCTGGGAGAAACAATACCCACAAGGAATTCCATGGGGAGGGCTGTTGGAGAACTGACACCTGCTCAGTGCCAAGCTGAAGCTGACTGCAACCAACTGAACAAGTTCCAGCGACCAGGCAGCCGTCAGGTTTTAAACAAAACACTCTATCAAGTTTCTTAGTAAAAAAAATGATGAACTTATCAAAAATAAAAAAAAACTTATTCAATTAAAATGGAATGATTGATAAAAATACAGCTGGTCCATGGAAATATGAATCTGGAATAAAGTCTCTAATGACAACCATGATTGTTGAAAAACCCCATCTGGTTCAGTAAAGTCCTTTAGGGAAGGAAACTGCCATCCTTACCTGGTCTGGCCTATGTGAGACTCCAGACCCACAACAACGTGGTTGATTCGTAACAGCCCTCTGGGTAATTAGGGATGGGCAATAAATAGGGGAAGGTGATGGGCCTAGTCATATCATCATTGGACTGTTAATCCAGAGACCCAGGAACTGTCCTGGATTGAATCCTGCCAATGCAGATGGTGGAAGTTGAATTCAATAAATATCTGCAATGAAGAGTCTAATGATGACCAGGGTTAGTTCTGAGAATGCTGTGTTTTGGAAAAGGACAGAGCAGGATTCTGGAACAGTGACCTAAATATATCATTGCTTTTAAAAAAAAAAAAGCCTGCAGTGTTAATGGATAAAACGTTCCTGCTTTCAAGGTGGGCCGACTGAACAGAACAAAATCATAAAAATCCAGAGCAGGTGGTCATTCAGGCTGCGAGAGCTGCTTCACCATTTGATACATTCATGGCTCATTTCATCTTGGCTTCAAGTCACTTTCCCACCTGCTGCCCATAACCCTTCAACCCATTACTCATTAAAGATCTGTCTCTCTCTTCCTTGAATGTCCCAGTATCCACTGCACTCTGAGGGAGTGAACTCCACAGGTTCACCATCCTTTGAGAGAAACAATTGGTCCACATCTCTGTTTTAAACCTGCCACCCCCTTTGTCTGAAAACTAAGGCTGCTTGTTCTAAGGAGTCATGATTCAGAGATGCCGGTGTTGAACTGGGGTGTACAAAGTTAAAAATCACACAACACCAGGTTATAGTCCAACAGGTTTAATTGGAAGCACACTAGCTTTCGGAGCGACGCTCCTTCATCAGGTGATTGTGGAGGGCTCGATCATGTTATGACCCTTCGGTCCAACACGTCCATGCCGACCAGATATCCCAACCCAATCTAGTCCCACCCTCCAGCACCCAGTCCATATCCCTCCAAACGCTTCCTATTCATATACCCATCCAGATGCCTTTTAAATGTTGCAATTGTACCAGCCTCCATCACTTCCTCTGGCAGCTCAATCCATACATTTACCACCCTGTGTGTGAAAAAATTGCCCCTTCGGTCCCTTTTATCTTTTTCCCCTCTCACCCTAAACCTATGCCCACTAGTTCTGGGCTCCCCCACCCCAGGGAAAAGACATCTAGCTTTTAGACTCCTGTCCCATTGGCATTGCCATGTGTGCTGCGCATTGTGCCTGCACCCACAAAATGCCATCTTTTGAGAAAGTATTCTTAACACAAAGTGCTTTGTTTCGAACTTATGGCCCCAGAAATAGAACACATTGGTTGTTAACACAGTGTTCTGTCAAAACAAACAAACAGAAACCTAAATCATGGGGCACAGAGTGTGCCCGGTTTAACACAAAATACAGGGAGAGCTGAGAATAATCCAAAGATCCTAAACATTGAAACACACTATGTCTCTGCATTCCGGTCTGTCCAAAACTCTCAGAGCCCTATAGCATGACAAGCATTTTCCGACTGTATGAATTACAATGCTATGACAGTGCAGTGTGAAGCTTTGACTTTAGGAGAAGGTCCCTTCACACACAGACAGAGACAGACAGACGTCAGCACAGAAGCGGGATTTTTCTCTGCACTGAATGAGCTTCAGACACACACTGCCCTCTTCAGTGGTGAAATAGTTAGAAAAAACTTCCATTTACAGGAACAGACACTGTGTAAAGTATCAGTGTCTCCAATCTCCAAGTCTATCTGTGAATTGATCAGTTTCTAGGGGATACTGTTGGTCATTAGCAGACTACCCAACCGCATGTCCCTATGTCCTATTTTCCAACAATAACCCATTTCCTCCAACCTTTCTGTAGAAGTATTTTTTTTTGTTTGAAGTATTTTTATTGTGCATTTGGAAACCGCGTTTGGAAAGTTGTAATCACCACCGTAGTTTCGAGAAAGCTGAAAACTGGGTAGGGCAGGGTACTTTGACTTCAATCAAGAATGCTAAATTGCAATGTTTTGTTTGGAATGGAGTAGGTACTACAGTTTTATTGCACAACACATCCATTTCCTTTTGATTGTTAAGAATTTTTGAGCTGTGAATTAGCCCATCTCCTCTCTTGTTCATATCCCGATAGCCCATTTATTTTGGAAGAGCTCGGATATTACAGGAATTGGAGGGTTTGAGCAATAGGGAGAGGCTAAATAGGCTGGGGACGTTTTCCCTGGAGCTTCGGAGGCTAAGGGGTGAGTTAGAAGTTTATAACATCATGAGGATCATAGAGTGAATAGAAGAGGTTTTTTTCCTTGGAGTGAGGAAGCCCAAAACTAGAGGGCATAGGTTTAGGGTGAGAGGGGAAAGATTTAAAAAGGGACCTGAGGGGCAACATTTTCACACAGAGGGTGTTACGAAGGGGTGAGTTAGAAGTTTATAACATCATGAGGATCATAGAGTGAATAGAAGAGGTTTTTTTCCTTGGAGTGAGGAAGCCAAAAACTAGAGAGCATAGGTTTAGGGTGAGAGGGGAAAGATTTAAAAAGGGACCCGAGGGGCAACATTTTCACACAGAGGGTGTTACGTGTATGGAATGAGCTGCCAAGGGAGTAGTGGAGGCTGGTACAATTGCAACATTTAAAAGGCATCTGGATGGGTTTATGAATAGGAAGGGTTTAGAGGGATATGGGCCAAGTGCTGGCAAACGGGACTGGATTAATGTAGGATATTTGGTCAGCCTGGACAAGTTGGACCAAAGGGTCTGTTTCCGTTCTGTACAGCTCTATGACTTGAACCTCAAGTTTGTGTGTGCCGATTTCCAATCCACAACCCCTTCACCACACCTTTTCAAACTCGCTAGCAGTTTCAGTCCTCACGTTATTCACTCAATCCTTATGCTATTAGAATTCACTTTAACTGAAAGCATACCTGCTCCTGAGCTGCTCAGGCTCACAGGTCAATTCAGAAGGCTTTTAAAAAAATAATGTTCTTGCTTTCTGTCATTGTTACATGTAAACCACATCTTAGCGGAATGGGATTCCTTAACTAGTGTCACTATTCCTTAACCAGTGTCACTATTCCTTAACCAGCGTCACTATTTCTGCTACGACCGATTTATTCACGTAAAGCAACACTTTTAAACTGTGGGAGCTAACAGCAGATCTATGCGTTCTGTTCCAAATCTTCTGCACCTATTCTTGATTCTTCAACTGAAGATAGCTTGATGCTCTTGTCAAATTAATAACCCATCATTCCAGCTGATCTGATGGGAATTGTCTCAATTTGGGTTGGAAATGCAGTAGCTACAACCTTACCATTTTTCTAATGACCCTTCACACAAGGAAGGCATCATTAGATTTAGAGAGTTACAGCTGCGTGACACTCACAGTAAGCCCGCACAATTCCACAGTTACTATAAAGTGCAAGCTGCTGCTAGAATCCTGCAGATTGAGTGATAAATTACTGAAGCGCTGGTCTTGTACTCAACACTGATGTGTACATTGAATAAACTGAGGCTTTACCTCTCCCAATCACTAACCCCTCAATCCTCACTGAAGGATGTGGACTTCCTCCAGCCTCGCACCTTCCCTCCTTCCTTCATCCGACTGTTGGCACCTTTGTCATTTCACCTTAAGCTATGAATTCCCTCTTTAAATCTCTCCACTTCTCTCATCATCAAAATGCTCCTTAAATTGCTTTTGCCAGCCTGGCCAAATGTTACTTGAATGATTGAAAATAAATTTCAATAAACCTTTGTATTTGTGACAATGCTGTCACTTCAAAACGGTTACTTCATCCTTGGCTTTTTTTAAAACTAGGGGTTGTAAAGGCAGGGGTGCTGAAGAGGCCTTTGGGTTGTCTTTTAAACACAGTTTAACAATGGCAGAGGAGTGGCCAGTTCTCCCAAGTCAGGCTTTCTAGTTGGTTTCAGCTGTAGCAGTTACCAGATGAGAGAGTCCAGGGGAGTTGTGAGCTTCAGTAAAGGATTCCTCTGTCTTTCTCTGGGATCTCTCTCTGGATGTTGTTCCCTCTTGTCTGTAAGAATCTGGGTTAAAATTTACCTTTTTGCCAAGGGGTGCGTTATGGGATTTTACTGTATTATAGAGTCATAGAGATGTGCAGCACGGAAACAGACCCTTCGGTCCAACCCATCCATGCCGACCCAGATATCCCAACCCAATCTAGTCCCACCTGCCAGCACCTGGCCCATTTCCCTCCAAACCCTTCCTATTCATATACCCATCCAAATGCCTCTTAAATGTTGCAATTGTACCAGCCTCCACCACTTCCTCTGGCAACTCGTTCCATACCCGTACCACCCTCTGTGGAAAACGTTGCCCCTTAGGTCTCTTATATCTTCCCCCTCTCACCCTATTGGAACAGTTAATTAGTTATAGCTTGTATTGGGTCGGTTAAGATTTCCGATAGTTAAGATTCTAAATTCCACTTCTGTTCATGTTTTAACTTTGGTGTTTACATAAATTGTTTTGCTTAAAGCCGAGTGGTTTGACCACCTGCATCACACCTGGAGTGTCCACTACACATCTGCCTTTAAAATAAGAAAAAAGTTAGAGTTTAGGCTACCACCTTAAAATATTTTGAGCGGGGTCTGGCCTTATTCATAACAGACTGTTACCGATTTTTGTCCAGTTATATTCCTTTCAAGTGCCTTTCAATGTTTCATAATTTTCCAGGTGCAAGAGAAATGCATATTGTTGTCAATGGTGCAGCCAAAAGGGAGAGAAACACAGGGGCCCTTAGTAATGTAACGTTTACAATAATATACACCATGTGGAGGGGCCAGTGTTGGAGTGGGACTGGGGTGGACAAGTTAAAAATCACAACACCAGGTTTGGTCCAACAGGTTTATTTGGAAGCACTAGCTTTCAGAGAGCTGCTCCTTCATCGGGTAGCTAGAGGAGGAACAACAACGCTCTGAAAGCCAGTACTCTCAAATAAACCTGTTGGACAAAAACCTGGCACTGAGAGATTTTTAACATGTACAATAGTCTCGATAATTCTGAGGAGGAGTCAGACTAGACTCAAAATTTTAAACTGGTTTCTCTCCACATTTGCTGCTGAGTATTCTCTTGAACGTACTGCTTTGTTTCAATAATGTTATGCAGGAGGATCTACTAACTGGGTCGGGTGGACGGCTGGTTTGTGATACAGTGTGACACCAGCAGCATGGGTTCAATTCCCACGTTGGCTGGATTACCATGAAGCGCTCTCCTTCTCAACCTCTCCCCTCAGCCGAGACGTGGTGACCCTCAGGTTAAAGCACCACCAGTCACCCTCTCTAGTGAGAGCGCAGCCTGCGGTCTGGTAGGCCTGGTGTTGCCTTTACTGTTCTGAAGCACCAGCCCACTACATTGCACTGGGATCTTCAGACTGGCGTTAGGAAAATCAGGGGGTCTAGCATTCCCTTAAAGGCCTGATTTCTCACATGTACCAAGGTTCAAGCCAAGCCAGAATTTCACCTCCGTTGGAAAAATTAATTGTATATTCACACCGTATTCCATAACCACTCTGAACAATAAGGCCTGATAATGCTTTGAAATTATTGACATGAGTCAGCAGCTTCTTAATCTCCAGAATACACTGGAACAATCATGCAGCAATCTGTTACTTAACGTGCACCAGAGTTCAATTTCTTTAAGGGGTGACATTTGTCTTGTTTCATTTCTTCCTGCTGTCTCATGCCGTTATGGTCCTGGTGCACTATCACAAAGGAAGTACAGATGTGGAAGAACCGTTTTCATATCTTGCCACACAAACCACAGTATGTCTGTCAAAATAGCTAACAAGCTTGTCAACTGTTAGGTGGGGTAGATTTATATAAGAACGAGGAGCAGGAGGAGGCCGTCTGGCCCCTCGAGCCTGCTCCACCATTCAATAAAGATCATGGTTGATCTTTTCATGGCCTCAGCTCCACTCACCTGCCCGCTCACCATAACCCTTAAATCGAGGCAAAAGTGAGGACTGCAGATGCTGGAAACCAGAGTTTAGATCAGAGTGGTGCTGGAAAAGCACAGCAGGTCAGGCAGCATCCGAGGAGCAGCAAAATCAACGTTTCAGGCAAAAGTAACTGATGAAGGGCTTTTGCCTGAAACATTGATTTTCCTGCTCCTCGGATGCTGCCTGACCTGCTGTGCTTTTTCAGCACCATTCTGATCACAACCCTTAATCTGTTTATTGTTCAAATAATCTGAGCTTTAAAAACATTTACTGAAGTAGCGTCAAAGACTTCACTGGGCAGAGAGTTCCACAGATTCACAACCCTCTGGGTGAAGAATTTCCATCTCAATTCAGTCCTAAATCTGCTCCCCCTAATTTTGAGGCCCTCTTGTCCTATTTCACCTGCCAGTGGAAACATCTTCTCTACTTCTATCCCCTTCATAATTTTATATGTTTCCATTAGAACCCCTTCATTCTTCTAAATTCCAATGAATATAATCCCAGTCTCTCCTCATAAACCAACCCCCTTAATTCTAGAATCAATCTAGTGAACCTCCTCTGCACCCCCTCTAGTGCCAGTACATCCTTTCTCAAGTAAGGAGACCGAAACTGCACGCAGTACTCCAGGTGTGGCCTCACCAGCAGTTCCCTGTACAGCTGTAACATTACCTCCCTGCTTTTAAACTCAATCCCTTTAGCAATGAAGGACAAAATTCCATTTGCCAACGTAATTATCTGTTGCACTGACAGACCAACCTTCTGTGATTCATGTACAAGGACACCCAGGCCCCTCTGCACAGCAGCATGCTGCAATTTCTTACCATTCAAATAGTAATCCTTTTTACTATTACTCCTACCAAAATGGATGACTTCACTCTTATTAAAATTGTATTCCATCTGCCTGACCTTTGCCCACTCAGTTAAACTACCTACGTCCCTTCACAAAGCTTCACAGTCCTCTGCACACTTTGCTCTGCCACTCATCTTTGTGTCATCTAGGAGAAAGTGAGGACTGCAGATGCTGGAGATCAGAGTCGAGAGCGTGATGATGAAAAAGCACAGCAGGTCAGGCAGCATCAGAGGAGCAGAAGAATCGACGTTTCACCCTTAATCAGGACAGATGCTTGTAGGCCGGGGGGAGTGCTGAGAAATAAATGGGACAGGGTCTGGGGCTGAGGGGAGGGGAAAGGTACCTGAGAATGGTGATATGTAGATGGAGGTGAGAGGTCGGAGAGGAGGGTGGAGCGGATAGATGGCGAAGGCGATGGACAGGTCAGGAGGGCGGAGCCAAGTTGGAGGCTTGGGACTGGGATGATGTGGGAGGGAGAGGAAATCAGGAAACTGTTGAAATCCACGTTGATCCCGTGTGGTTGCAGAGTCCCAAGGCGGAATATGAGGCATTAGTGACACCTGCAATCTTTGACACACTCTACGTGGTCCCCAACTCCAAATCACGAACGTAAATTGTGAATAATTGCGGTCCCACTGATCCCAGAGGTACACCACTAGTCACTGCCAATCAGAATAGCACTCATTCATCCCCACTCTTTGCTTCCTGTTAGTCAATCAATCCTCTATCCGTGTGAATACATTGCCCATAATGCCTTGCACCTTCATCTTATGCTGTAGCCTTTTGTGCTGCACCTTGTCGAATGCCTTTTGGAAATCTAGATACACCACATCTACTGGGTGCCCATTGCCCACGTGTTTGTAATGTCTTCATAAAATTCCAATTGATTAGTTAAGCATGGCCTGCCTTTCACAAACTCATGCTGCATCTGCTCAACAGTACAATTTCTATCAAGATGCCTTGCTATTTCGTCCTTGATAATAGACTCCAGCATCTTCCCCACTACAGAGGTTAAGCTAACTGGTCTATCTTTTGTCCACCTCCCTTTTTAAACAGTGACATAATATTTGCGGTTTTCCAAACTGCTGGGACTGCCCCAGAGTCCAGTGAAGTTTGAAAAATTACCACAAGTGCACTTGCTATTTCTCCCACCATCTCTTTTAGTACCCTGGGAAGCATTGCATTAGGGTCAGGAGACTTGTCTATCCTTCGCTCCATTAGCTTTCCCAACACTACCTCTTCCGTAATAATGATCATTTCCAGGTCCTCACCAATCGTCATCTCTTGATGAATTACTGGCCTGTTATTGGTGTCCTCCACTGTCCTCCACAAAATATCTATTCAATGCCTCAGCCATTTCCTCACATCCCATTACTAAATCCCCCTTCTTGTCCTCTAAAAGGACCAATTTTCACTCCTTTGAGCAGTGTGGATGATGGTGATAAAATTAGAGCTGAAAATGTGTTGCTGGAAAAGCGCAGCAGGTCAGGCAGCATCCAAGGAGCAGGAGAATCGATGTTTTGGGCATGAGCCCGTCTTCAGGAAAGACCTTTCTGAAGAAGGGCTCATGCCCGAAACTCGATTCTCCTGCTGCGCTTTTTCAGCAACACATTTTCAGCTCTGATCTCTAGCATCTGCAGTCCTCACTTTCTGCTCGGTGATAAAATTAGATCAACATATCAAAGTTGAAAACAACAAAAAAAAAGTCAGATTCTACATATTGATAAAAAATTCTGAACTTTCCTTTCAGGTTAACAGTGAGCTCAGAACCTCAGTCGTGAGCAGCAATTGCCTTATTCCCATTTATGTGCATGTCAGGGATCATATAGATGCCCTTTCAGACTATAAACAGGGATGGAAACCAGGCACTGTTGTTTAGTTAAATACCAAGAAAGTTCTGCAACTGAACAGCAGCCTATCAGGCTAATTTGTTCCCCTTTGCTGGTTTAGTACGGATGGACTGCTGCCTCGCAGCGTCAGGGTCCCAGGTTTGATTGCAGCCTCAGTCGACTGTCAGTGTGGAATTTGCACATTCTCCCAGTGTCTGCGTGGGTTTCCTCCGGGTGCTCCGGTTTCCTCCAAATGATTTATAGATTTGTGGGTTCGGTGGATTAGCCATGGGAAATGCAGGATTACAGGGATAGGGTGGGAGGCTACATCAATGTGAGATACATTTCAGAGGGTTGGGACAGACCTGATGTGTCACTTGACTTCTTTCTGCTCTGTGGGGATTCTGTGATACAATGAGCCAGGGTGCATCTGGAACATTGTCTGAAACAGTGTCTGAAAACTCGGCTGAAACATTTGAGCAGTGTTTAGATATGCCCTTACATTATGCCCTAGCCTCCAGGATGATGGGCTCAGAGCTGGAAACTTGGGTTGGTGCATGCACATCTTGGTTGACCATGATGAACATGCTGGGCCGAATGGCCCCTGCACTGCCATGCATGTCCATGAGATATCAGAAGAACTGACCACTTTTGTAACCAACACGTCACATACCTGATTCTAAACTCAAGAATAAACTCAGATCTCATGACATCTGTGGAGAGAGAAACTGAACTGGTGTTTCAAGTACAGAATAATTCCTCTTCTTAACAATGCACGTTGGTTCCAAAAAGATCACTGACTCAAAACATTAACTCTGCTTTCTCTCCACATTTTCCAGGCTTATTGAGTTTCTCTAGCAATTTCTGATTTTGTTTCAGATCTTCAGCATCTGTCAGTCTATGTTTTAGCTTAAAATATGATTTTGCTTGCAACTCATTTGGGTTTTTAAAATCATCCCTGACTCCTTTCCTTCCTTGGTATCCGTTTCCATTTCTGCATACAGGCTGGCCACCAATATTCCACAGACTCCCAATTACCTCAACTATACCGCCCTCAGTCGTGTCGCATCCATCTCCCACAGTTCAGGCCTCACCCCTCTATTCCCTCTTGCAACAACGACATGGTCCCTTTGCCCTAACCTACCATCGCACCAGCATCCACATCCAATGATCATCAGCTGCCATTTCCACCACCTCTAGTGAGATGCCATCACCAGACACATATACCCCCTACCCCCCTTCCTCTGTCAGACTTCGGCAGGGACAACGCTCCCTCTGGGACACACCCTGGTCCATCCATGCTTCATTCCCCACACCCTCTTCCCCTGCAACAGTAGAAGGTGTAACACCTGCCCACCTACTTCCTCCCTCCTTAATACACAAGGCCCTTCCAGGTGAAGCAGCACTTTACCTGCGCTTCACTCACTCACTCAATCTCATCTACTGCAATCGCTGCTCACAACGTGGTTTCCTCTACACTCTGGAGACAAAGCGTAGCCTGGGTGACCGCTTCAAAGAACATCTGCTTTCTGCCTGAGAAAATGACCTTGAGCTTCCAGTTCCCTGCCACTTGAACACCCCATCCTATTCCCTGGCTAACATCTCTGTCTCAAGCTTGTTGCAGTGCTCCAGCGATGCTCAGTGCTAGCTGGAAGAACAGCACCTCATTTTCCACTTGGAGACTCTATATACTTCTGGTGTCAATATCAAGGTCAATAAGATTAGGGCCTGAGAACCTTCTCCCATGCCTTTACCCCCACACCCGAAGCTTTATCCCATGGGTTGCTTTCCCTGGCTTAAAGTGATCCATCCCTTTGTTTGCGTAACGGCCTCTCCCTCCCTCTGGGCTCGGTCTTCATCTATCCTCTCATTCTTTGCCTCCAGGAAGTGGTGGAGGAGAGGGGAGGTAATCAGTTCCTGGACTTGGAACACGAACTCTGCTTTCCTTCCACAGACACTGCCAGACCTGCTGAATTTCTCCAGTAATTCCCATTGTTGCATGGGGCTTATAATTTCTTGTCATGAAAAGTTTCACTCTGCCCCTTTAAGATAGAAACATTTGAACAGAGAACCTTGACTATTTGCTGAAATACAGCTAACAAACCAAAGGTTTCCAAATACAATCCTTCATAACATTGTGCCAAAAGAAACAAAGAATATTTTCTTTTTAAGTCAGTCACCCATCACGCAGAACTTTGCATGTAACTATTCAACTGGAAACATTGGTGGCAGTTAGGGGTTTAAGAAAAAAGAAAAATTGTCACTAATTTGGTGATGGGAGGAGAAAAAGTTCAAGTCGTGTGTAAGGGCACCTCATGACAAATTAAAAGAAACAAAACTCTACGAGTTAAACAGGAAGCTAACACAGAGCAGCACTGGTGTTTCTCAGCTACTCACTGAAGACACAGACCAGAAAGAGATCACCTATTTTATCCACTCAGCTGAGTAGCAGAGAGGATACTAACAAGAGAATGACTTTAAAATTGATTTATAGAGAGCCAGATAGAGAACTCGATGATTAGAACACTCTCCAGATGATAGCAAGAGCAACAGCCCCTGTTATTGAGTAAAAATGAACCTGAAATTACAAACCAGGAAATTGACAGGAGGTTGAAAGTCAGCATGCTCCAGGTCAGTGTGTAGCCAAGCGTGTGGGTGCAATTGTGTGGCTTTCTATTAAGTTAGCAGGAAATAAAACACTATTTGCAACCTCCCACAAAAACCTTGCCCTGCTGTCAGCGAGATGGGTACTGAACAAATGGCATGTTCCTTGACTGAGAGTATTTCGTGGGGGAATCATTCCAGATCAGTACTGCCAGTGCTCCTCCAACAGTGCAGACGTAAGGACATCAAGAATAGATCGAGAAGAGGCCACTTGGCACATCAAATCCCCATCTTTCATCCGCAACGTACAATTTACTTTATAAAAACCTCACCTTGACAAGATGTCAGAGGAGAAAATGATACATTGAGGCTTCCTTGTCACCACGAAAAGATTATGGCCTGGATGGTTTGGGAGTAAGCCATGCAGATTGATAATCAAGGTGGTGCATGTATGGAACGAGCTGCCAGAGGGAATGGTGGAGGTAGGTACAATCACAGCATTTAAAAGGTATCTGGAAGGGTATAGGAATAGGAAGGGTTTAGATAGACATAGGCCAAGTGGTGGCAAGTGGGACTAGATTAGGTTGAGAAACCTGGTCACCACAGACAAGTTGGACTTAAGGGTCAGTTTCTGTGCTGTGTATCTCTAAATGTAGATTCATCTCCAGCATATCACCCCAACCTCCTAATTTCCACTGACAACCTGACCCTCTTGTACCTCCATCAAGCAACTGACAAATCTCTCCAATAATAAATCCTGAGGTTCAAATGGCAGCACAGAGGGCCAGTGCAATGGGTGCTGACTCTTAGAATTAGAATCCCATTCGGGTCAACAAGTCCACACTGACCCTCCAAAGAGTATCCCACCCAGACCCATTCCCCAACCCTATTACTCTACATTTCACCTGACTAATGTAACTAACCTACACATCCCTGAACACGATGGTCAATTTAGCCTGGCCAATCCACCCTAACCTGCACATCTTTGGATTGTGGAAGGAAACTGGAGCACATGGAGGAAACCGATGCAGACATGGGGAGAATGTGCAAACGACAGACAGACAGACACCAAAGGCTAGAATTGAACCCAGGTCCCTGGCAATTAAGCAGCAGTGCTAACCACTGAGCCACCGTGCTGCTCCAACATTAATGCTCAGGAATAGTATGGACCAATCCAATAAAATTACATCATGTTACAGGAGGAGGACGAGGCCATTCAACCTAACATGCTGACCTCCCAAAGAGACTCATTTAAAAAGTGTAACAAAAAAAAAGTGTTAAGGTCTAGGTAACAGGATATTTACAATGAGCTCAATCTGATGTAGCAGAGTCACCAGATTTTTCGTAAAAGGAAAGCATTCTTTGATAAATCTGTTAGCATCAGCTAAGGATGAACTTACTCGAGTCAGTAAGGGAAAACCAGTGGATGTAGTAGCCTTGCATTTCAAGAAAACATTCAATGAAGTGCCACACAAAAGGCTTTACGCAAGATAACCACTCATGGAAGGAAGAGTAACATATTAACACACGGAAGATAAATAGAAGAGCAGAAAATGGAGAGTTTTGAATAAACAAAATTGGTGGGAATCCACAGGCATTAGTCTTTAGGAGTCAGCAGTTTACAATTAACAAGGACATAAAGAGAAAAAAAACATTTTTCAGTTGACCTGTTTGGATATGTTTTGACCTTCTGGCCTATTGTCTCTGTCTCTTCACAGGAAAAGTCTCTGATCAATCCCGGAGATGGGACAGATGTGGATCGGGAGGGTAATATACCCTTGTTTACTGATGTTAGTTGCAGGGAGTAAGCAAGCTGTGAGAGTAACGTATGGAAACAGCGAACGGATACAAGCCTGGTGAAGGGTAGGACAAAATAAAACTGATGGCAACTGCAAAATGATCCATTTTTGTCAGAAGAATTGGAAGTTCTTTCTAAAAGCATGTGAAACTATGCAGCAGGATTTGAAAATCCTTGTAGATCAAAAAGTTAACTTCTTGGAGTAGCAAGAAATGAAAAAGGAACTATTTGGAATGTTACTGACAGGCTAATGGGGAATAGAGAGATATTGTTGTCATTACATCATTTTGAGAGGTGGGACAAAATGGATAACTGATCATCATCCATGATGGATGCAGTTTTCAATATCACTGGTAGCACAGAGTTAAAAGGCACAAATTTTCACACGTATTTACTTATTTTGTCTCTATAATATTGAGAGACAATTCATTTCTGCAAATTGTTGAGAAAATCGGTCAATATGGTCGAACAGACCATGGAACAGACTTGGCTGTCCTGATGCATCACTGAGTCAATTGTGTTTTGGAGCGTAGAAGCAATTTGAGAACTCAATTATTAACTTTTCATAGGACTTTAGCTTTACCTTAAACGAAATTGAATTTTGGTGGCAGGTACTGAAATGGAAAAGAAATACAAACATTTAAAATCAAGCTGACGACTGAATTAAGGAGACCATGAGGTAAGAATGTGGCAAAGTCAGTTTGGGGGGGGGGGGGGCGAACAAGGTGGGGTTTGGGGACCTGTGCCCAGTCAGGGACACAGAATGAATGCCCAATGCTGCTAGACTGCTCACACTCAGAATGCCAGGGCATGGTCAATGTTCAGCAAAATGCCAAGCAGAGTGTGTAGATAATACATGGCGCAACTCATCGATTCTTCTCAAATGCAGCCGGGTCTCTGTCTCCAAGAGAAGTTGCACACATTGGAAGGCAACTTCTGTCGGCAACCTGTGCTAATGTTCTCCAACTCTCCACAAGAGCTGCACAACTGAGGCACCAGAGAGTGCTCACAGATCAAACACCAATTCGGTATACCTAACAACGGCGAATCAAAATACGGAAGGGTGAGAGAGGGCTCAGTGAAATGGTGCAATAAGGACAACCTCTCAACACTAGCAAAACTAAAGAAGTGAGCACTGACTTCAGAAACAAAGCAAGAGAACACCCCCCCCATCTACATCAATGGAATGGAGGTCGAGAGGGTGGACAGCGTCAAGTTCCTTGGAGTGACGATAACCGACAACCTGTCCTGAACTTCCCACACAATGCAACAATCAAGGCGGCACAACAATGCCTCTTGTTCCTCAGGCAGCTCAGGAAATTCAGTATATCCATATGCACCATTGAAAGCATACTGTCCAGGTACATAATAGCCTGTTACAGCAACTGCTCTAACCAGGAACATAAGAAACTACAGAAGGTTGTGTGCACAGCCCAGACCATCACAGGAGCCAACCTCCCAGCTCAATGCCAACAAAGACCCATCGTGCCCTGGTAATGCTCTCCTGCAATCTCTCATCAGGCAGAAGATACAGAAGCTTGAAAATGCGCACCAGCAGGTTCAGGAATAGCTTCTTCCCAGCTGTTATTAGACTGATGAATGAACTCCCTAACCTCAAATAATGCTGATCTTGCTAATGTTGACCTCTTTTATATACCCTGCGTGATGTAAACTATATACCCCCCATTCACGTCTTTTTGTTCTGTACATCTGCCTGTACTGCTCATAAACAAAGCTTTTCACTGTACTACAGTACATGTGACAATAAAATTAATCAAGATCGAGGGCCTTTGGTTACAAAGCCAAACAGAAGAGGCCATATTTGTGTGAGCAGTCAAGGACGGCCTCCCAGATTAGCCTCTGAAGGCAGTGAAAGCAGATGGGCAGCACCTCAACACCAGCACTCCCCTCACACCGCTGACCAATGTTGCAGTCCATCGACCATCGTTGCTTCCTGCCCACCACAGCACCCACCCCTCACACACTTCAGGGCACCAAACCTGCACCACTCACCCAGAGCAACTGGGACAGATGTGCAGTCAGATACTTTGCCTCATTGTTGTCCGCGCACACCCCCACACCAACCCACCCTGCATTCCTGGCACCTTCCCTTGCCACTGCAAAAAGTGTAAGACCTGCACCCTTACCCCCACTTCACCTCTGTCCAAGGCCCCCTAAGAATCCTTCCACATCCTGCAAAGGTTTTCCTGTGCATCCAAGTGCCTCCTCCACCGCCAAATCCAAACCATTCAGTGACTGCAGGAAGAACGCCTCATCGTCTGCCTTGGGACCCTCCAACCGTACAGCATCAACGTTGATTTTCACCCGTTTCCTCATCTCCCCCCTACCACTACCAACCCCCCCCCCCCCCCACCACCCCCACACCCTTGATGAAGAACCTATGCCCGAAACGTCGATCCTCCTGCTCCTCAGATGCTGCCTGGCCTGTGCTTTTCCAGCACCACACTCTTCGACATTGATGCTGCTGGTCGTGTACATGCCCCTGCTGTGTTAGTGACTCTCCATTTTCCAGGGTCAAAGGTTTATCCTGCACGCGTTGACGGAGAGATCAGACACTGATGCGTATCTTCACAAACATGGTCTAGCCAAACCTGTCACCTCGCCCTGCACTTGTGACCTGTTTCCATAGTAACCAAGACTGTCAGGCAAGCAGTGTTAAGTTTGGAAGAGCCCCACCGATACAGCTATTTATTGTTGATTTTCATCAGTTAACTTGGAAAGCTTTGACCTTGATCTTTCTCCCCAAGGATGCAACATTTGGTGCAACATTGTTCTTACAACGAGCACAGTGCTGAGGAAATTCTTTTTAGATTCTAAACCGTTTGGAAGGGCTCCAACAAACTCTCATCACCCTTTCTGTATTTCCAGTTAATGACAGCAGCTTTGAAGCGATCCATTATGAACTTGGCATTGCTGAACGCATTAAAGCCACCTGAACACACCACATTTCTCGAGGGGCTTTTTGGAATGCAGAAAACACAACACGACTCTAACTGGAAGGCAGACGGGCAGATTCTGATGCTAAGCAGCTCACCACCTTAAAATGCAGACCAGTCACAACAACATCGACAGGAAGTGTGGCAAGTAATTTTGTTCTCGGTCCTGCATCTGATGCGAACAGCACAGATTAAAGCCTTTCAAGTTCCTGTAGCAGGTCCAGAAGCATCAGCCGCAGTGCAAAAAGTTCATTCTCAGCATGAATCTCCTCTTGCCCGTTTTAATGATGCTATTTCAGCAAGTTCTTGAAACTTGCTGTTTATTTTGGAAAGTACTCAGGTTTTTTTTTTTAAAAAAACTAAACCACCACGGCTTGATTATGTGGACCTCAGCAAAACCAAGAAGCAGGGAGAAATTATTATCCGGGAGGAAGGAAATCCTGGGAGGATAAGGCAAGCTTTCCAGGGAAAAGGGGCAGCTGGCAGAGGTGTGGAGCCAAGGTTGAAGTTAGTCAGCAGCATTAAGTACTTGTCAGATATGCTGCTAAGAGAGGAAATAAAATTAATCTTAAATGCTGGAAGCCCGATTTACAGAAAGCTGACATATTTTGGAACAATTTGAGTCATAAGTTAGATAGCTGAAAACAATAAACAGTAAGTCGAGGAGTTTTCAGTTGGAATGTGATCAGGATCGAGCACACCCTCAAAGCCTTCGAAACTGAACTGGTTGTTACAATTCAAATTTTTGCAACAATTACCATATCAACTCTCATGGAAGCCTAGGACAGATTAAAACTCTGAAAACTAAACCTTTATTGCAAAACTAAGGAGCTGACTTTCACAAGTAAACTTTTTGCAGGGGTTTAAAATGGTGCAGAGCGCTGTGGAGGCCAAGTCATGAGCTGTATTTAAGAGAGAGATAGATAAGCTCTTGATTAGTAAGGGGGTCAAAGGCTACAGGGAGAAGGCAGGAAAATGGGGTTCAGTAGCCTGTCAGCCAAGATCAAATGGCAGAACAGACTGAATGGGTCGAATGGCCTAATTGTGCTTCCATAGCTTATGGCCTTTCTTGAAATCCACCCTCTCCCTCATTATCACAGCTGCCAGGTCAGAGACTGATCTCTCCAACCCTGCTCCCAAACTAACTCAATTTTACTAATTGCTTTGTTCGTTATGAAGAAGTCACTAACGAGATCAATATCAATATCTGTGCACCAGTTAAATCTATCAAAGCCAGAGGTCACAACACCAGGTTACAGTCCAACAGATTCACTTCCTTCCTCATCACCTGACCAAGGGGCAGCGGTCCGAAAGCTTGAGATTTCAAATAAACCTTTTGGACTGTAACCCAGTGTCACGTGACTTCTGAGTTTGTCCAGTCCAGTCCAGTCCAACACCAGCTCCCACACATCATAAATTTATCAGACTCGGAAATAAAAACAATAAAGCTTTTCACCATTTTAACTAAAAATAAGCTTAACAGTACAACAAGACAATATTAAAATGCATTGAAAAAACATCCTTGTCCTTGGTTTTCAAAATAAATAATTCATCCCAATCTGCTTCCTGAGTGACATTATCAGTGGGATCAACATGATTTCAATTAGCATTGACTCCACAAAGACTGTCATCAAATGCGTTGGCGATCCCACATTTCTTGAATAACTTGATGACAATCTCAGTTCTAGTTTCCTCCCAGGCCTAATTAACACAGTCACACCCAACAGCTAACAATATAGCTGCTGCCTACCAATACCATCATCCAATACTTGCACAGTTGCCCAGGCTACCCTCAAAGGGCTTCGACAGAGAGACATTCGATCATTAGACAAGCCAGGTAAAATGCCTGACAATCACTACAGCATTTTGCCATCTCATCTCAGTAACATAAAGCTCGGTAACAACATTTTGACAAGAATGTTCCCAGGGATGAAGGGCTTGTCACATGAAGAATGGTTGAGGACTCTGGGTCTGCACTTGATGGAGTTTAGAAGGATAAGGGGGATCTGATTGAAACTTGCAGAATGCTGAGAGGCCTGGATAGAGTGGACATGGAGAAGATGTTTCCACCAGTAGAGAGACTAGGACCCGAGGGCACAGCCTCAGTGAAGGGACAATCCCTTAGAATGGAGATGAGGAGGAATTTCTTCAGCCTGAGGGCTGAAGAACTCATTGTCACAGAAGGCTGAGGCCAAGTCATTAGTGCATTAAGACAGAGGTAAATAGGTTCTTGATTAGTAAGGGGATCAAAGGTTACTGGGAGAAGGCAGGAGAACGGGGTTGAGAAACATATCAGCCATGATCGAATGACAGAGCGGATTCGATGGGCTGAATGGCCCAATTCTGCCTATATCGTTGATAAGGGGTGACCTGCTCCAAATGAGAAACCCTTTTCTCTTTTCGTAATCAGAACAGGTTTGAGGGGGCTGAATGGACTACTCCTGTTCCTGTGTTGGCTAGATTTACAAAGCCATATTTTCACGGCACTTTGATCCTGCAAGCTTGCTCCTTTTGAGGAACATCATTTTCAGAGGGTTTTGCTCGAGTGGCACCATTAAGCATTGGACTGTTGGCCATTAACAACAGCAGAACCATAAATCCACACTGCCATGGCCTGTAGACCCCTGGAAGAAGTCAGCGTAGGACACAGCAATGTGCAAAGCACACTGCCTCCTTATAATGTTAGAAATGGATGTAGAAATCTCTAAAAATCTCTCAGGATTGGACAGGTAAAACACAGGAAGGATGGATGTTCCCAATGACCAACGAGTCCAGGACCAAGGGGGTCACAGTTTAAGGATACGGGGTTGGCCATTTTGGACTGAAATGAGGAGAAATGTCTTCACCCAGTGGAATTCTTTGCCACAGAAAATGGTTGAGGAAACGCTGAACATTCTCAAGGAGGAGGGAGATGTAGATTTTAGGGCTAAAGGGCGTGGGGAGAAAGCAGGAACAGGGGACTGCATTGGACAATCAGCCATGATCATATCAAGAGGCAGAGGAGCCTCAAAAAGGGCAAAATGGCCACCTTTTGCTTTTATTTTGTGTTTTTAAACACATTTTTCTCTGGTGTTGGCTCACAAACGAACAGATGTAACATTTAATTTTGAAATTTGGCGAAATCCAGAATCACAAGTCTGCTCTTAGAAAATGAGAGCTGATGAGGTGGGACATTCGTGGAAGTGAATTCACAGGAACTGCAGCAATAATCTTTCCAGCAATCATTTGGTGAAGATGATATGAATGAGTGAACACTGACAGATTCTTGTCGGCTCTGAGCCAAAATAAAAACACTTTTGATCATGGGTTAATACCAAATCCAATTTCACAACTGAGGAAGACAGATTTAAATAATGTCAAGGGATGGGAACTTAAAATTCTGTGCTGAGACTGCAATGACAGTGCTCAATATTGTCCATTCTCCACCTTTGTCTCATTAAAGACCCACAAGGTTTGCAAAAGAGTTTGATCGTTGTCAGGGAATAAGTGTTTTTTTCAGAAGCGTCATTTTGTGGGCCTTGAAGCAAGAGTTACTGTGGGAGTGTTACCCTTTGGATTCCATAAGAGAGAAGTTCTGAAAGCAAAGACAAAGACAACATTGTCATAAGTCACACGACACCAGGTTGTAGTCCAAAAGGTGCTCTGAAAGCCTGCGGTTTCTAATAAACCTGTTGGACTATAACCTGGTTATCATGTGACTTCTGACTTTGTCCACCCCAATAAAACACCCGCACCTCCACATCAAAGATGACATTGTTCACAAAAGGCTGAGTGAGCCATTAAAGGCCATCTTGTATTCAAAAACAGCATTGGTTTCATGACGCACTGGGTTCCACTTAATTGAGTTGTAGTGAGGACAGGCAGAAATCTTCCCCTACTGGGTTACACTTTCAAAACTTGGAGCCAAGTTATGATACAATGGCCTGGAGCTTCCAATTGCAGGAGTAACAAACCTCAAGGATAAAAATCACAACACAGGTTATAGTCGAACAGATATATTTGGAAGCACTAGCTTAGTGGGATGCACAGTGGCACAGTGGTTAGCACTGCTGCCTCACAGCGCTAGAGACCCGGGTTCAATTCCCACCTCAGGCGACTGACTGTGTGGAGTTTGCACGTTCTCCCTATGTATGAAGGAGCGGCGCTCCGAAAGCTAGTGCTTCCAAATAAACCTGTTGAACTATAACCTGGTGTGTGATTTTTAACTTTGTGCACCCCAATCCAACACCGGTATCTCCAAATCAAAACCTCAAGGAGCTGGTGCGATTCTAGACCTGGGATTACCAGGATTCCAGAATTGTTACTGTTCCTACCCAGCAAAGTATTCCTTCAAATATCCAAGGGGTGGCTTCTTTGTCAAATTATGGAGAGAATTCATGACATTGGTGGTTAGGCTTGCGAATGAGGATCTATATATTTTGGGACTTAATCTAAAACAATGTTAAGGGTGACTTAATTCTGGTCTCTTCTTCAGAGCAAAATAGCTCATAGTAGCTAACTTTGGACTGTTCACCCAAAAGCTGCACCTGCTTTTAAAATCATGGATTCACTTTGTGCTGTTCTGAACAGACACAAAGATCGTTCCTGACAGTGCTCACGACAACCCCCCCAACTCCAAGACACTGCACACCACCTCCTCAAATCTGCCCCCACCTAAAACATTGCTCCCAACCCACAACAATGATTACCCACTCAGCACCCCAATTACCCATGTAGACTGCCACCCAGAATGCCAGGCCCCGCGGTGTGGTCGATGATGGAGCATTGTTGGAGTGGCATCAGGGTGCTGGTGACAATGTTGGTGTTAGGTTGGACGCAGCGGGGTTTGGGTCAGGACAGCAGGGTGGGAAGGCAGACAACAAGGTTTGTTTGAAAACAGATGAAATTAATAGAAGTCAGGCATCAGCGGTCAGAGCAGAAAAGGGATTTCACTGCAATCGTGCTTTGCCACTCAGAAACCAACCCTCCCCCCACTCCCCGTCACAACTCCCCTTGACCCACCAAACCTACCTGCGCACTGGATCAGAGCTGGAAGTGAAACAGGGAAAGTCCCAAGGACCCAGTGTGAAAAGATCAAATTCCAGTCTGAAACAGATCCACTTTCAACAAGGAGATCTTGTCCATTACCCATCTCTCAGATCGGGGTTCTTGTTGCTTAACTGTTGGCTGGATCCAGTCGGTGATTCACCATGTGGACTGAGTCCCATTCCATCCCCTAACCGTCAGCTCGAGGTTGACCAAGCTGAAACTCGATGCCTTCAAACACTGAATCTCTGATTTCTCAAGTTTTAATTTTGAGAGAAAGTACGTGCCACACTCTAAGTGAGTATCGTCAGCAATGTCTTGCAATTTGTGATATAGTTGGCCTTAGAGGTTTCTGGGGAAGAAACAGTGCAGGACATGGGCAAGTGCGTTATGTATCAAGAGGATGAGACAAGGAGATCATGACTGGTTGGCAACATTGAGAAGTGACAGTCTGAGGCACATAAATGTCCTCAGGTCAGTCTCAATGATGCTGATTACAACTTCCCAGTATCAAGATTTACTGTTTCAACATTTTAGAACAGACACCGACTGGAAGGTGGGGTGAGGCGTGGATAGAAGTGAGAGAGATACCACGCACAAACACTCATTGGGATTCTGTTTCCCAAAGAAACACCATTTCCTTGATGCTAACCAAATTAGTCCCCATTATTCTAGAAATGCAGGAAGATACAAGTAAAACTAAATCATAATTTCATCCAGTAAAATGTATTAATTTCATGTTGTGTATAATCTTGCAATGCAAAGTACGTGGCACTGATATTACTTTGAATTTGACCATTCATTCAAGTGAATGCTCTTCTATAGGAAGAATAGAGGTACAGACTATTTTCTAAATGGAGAAAAGCTTCAAAAATCTGAAACACAATGAGATTTAGGGATCCTAGTTGAGGGTTTTTTTTTTAAGGTAAATATGCAGATTAGAAAGACAAATGCAATGTTAGCAATCACTTTGAGTGGACTGGAATACAAGAGCAGGGTGTTTTGCTGAGGCTGTGTAAGGTACTTGTCACACCACAATCACATCACATTTATGCAGTGCCTGCAAATGCTTTCGACTCATTTAATGAGGGAAGTGTCTCAGAAACAGTTGGCAGAGATGCCACCAACAAAACACCCTAAAACGTTGGCTTCCCAATGGTCCAGTGAGGGGCTCGAGACTAGACAAACCAGGAAAATCATCAGGCCAGGCAGCATCCGAGCAGGAAAATTAAAAAAAAAATCAACGTTCCCTGATGAAGGGTTCCCGTCCAAAACGTTGATTTTCCTGCTCCTCGGATGCTGCTTGACCTGCCGTACTTTTCCAACACCACTCTAATCTTGACTCTGATCTTCAGCATCTGCACTCCTCACTTACGCCCAGGAAAATCATCGTTCTCGTTCACGCAGACTGGCTCCCACCACTTCACTCTTTCACTAAATTGAAGTCTAATACTTCAGAGGTAAGAAGGTTGTTAATAACACTGCCAAACCATGAGTAGGTGTTTCAAAGTAGGACTCCAACCGTGAGACAAAGATTTCAGGAGAGCAAAGAAAATTAAAAACAGAAGGATGAAAACATCTCTTTCATGTTCACAGAGTTCCCTTTTGCCACTGATGAGCAAATAATTGGCCCAGAGAAAATAAATCCATAACTGAATTGTCAATTGGGGGAAAGTAACAGAACGAAACATCAGTTAACAGGCTGTCAAGAAAAGTAGCTTCTGAACTTGCTTTCAGCTCCAGAATATGAATATTGAATTTATGTAAAGTTGCCTCTTAAGAAACAGACTGTTTCCAAGAGAAAAATATCAAATGCAAAATGAGTAGAGATATCAAGGAGATACTTTTGATGCAGAAACCAAAATGTATACAACACTGGCCCAAGATATATCAAAATTATCAGCCAAAAAAAACACCATCTCTATTTCAACCACAACTTTTCAACCTTCAAGGTGGCGCAGTGGTTAGCGCTGCTGTCTCACAGCGCCAGGGTGGTGGCACAGTGGTTAGCGCTGCTGTCTCACAGCGCCAGGGTGGTGGCACAGTGGTTAGCACTGCTGTCTCACAGCGCCAGGGGCGTGGGTATGACTCCAGCCTCGGGTGACTGTCTGTGTGGAGTTTGCACATTCTCAGTGTCTGCGCGGGTTTCCCCCCACAGTCCAAAGGTTTGCAGTTTACGGTGGATTGGCATGCTAAATTGCTGTACATCGGAGAGACACAATGCCAACGCGTAGATCATTTCAGAGAACATCTCTGGGATACCCACACCAACCAACCCAACTGCCCCGTGTCTGAACACTTCAACTCCCCCTCCACCAAGGACATGCAGGTCTTGGGCCTCCTCCATCGTCAAACCCTAACCACCCGATGCCTGGAGGAATAACACCTCATCTTCCACCTTGGGAACCTGCAACCCCAAAGGATTAATGGAGATTTCACCAGTTTCCTCATTTCTCTTCCCCTTTTCCCACCCCGCCCCCGCCCCCGCCCCCCCCTCCCCGCATTATCCCAGTCCAAAGCCTCCAACTTGGCACTGTCCTCTTGAGCTGTCCATCATCATCTTTCCCATCTACCCGCTCTACCTTCCTCTCTGACCAATCACCTTCTCCCACCCCCTTCATCTACTGACTGCATTCTCAGCTACCTTCCCTCAGCCCCACCCCCCTCCCATTTATCTCTCAACTCCCCCAGCCTACAAGCCTCATTCCTGATGAAGGGCTTTTGCCCAAAATGTCAATTCTCCTGCTCCTCGGGTGCTGCCTGACCTACGGTGCTTTTCCAGCACCACACTCTCGACTCTGATCTCCAGCATCTGCAGTCCCTACTTTCTCCATGCTAAATTGCCCATTGTGTTCAGAGATGTGTAGGCTAGGTGCATGAGTCAGGGGAAATGTAAAATAATAGGGTAGGGGAATGCGTCTGGGTGGAGTCCTCTTCAGAGGGTTGGTGTGGACTTGTTGGGCCAAATGGCCTGTTTCCACATTGTAGGGATTCTACGATTCTTCAACAACCCCAATTAAAATTGGATGTTACTCCCCGATAGTTGTGTTTGAATACCAAGAGTCAATTCACTTATGCAGGTAGAAAGAAAGAAAAATGTTGCAACTGTTGAAAATCTAAAAACAAGTTTAAAAGCCTAGAAACCGATCGCTGCATTGACATCTGAAAAAGGAGAAAATGATGCACTTCAGCTCTGACAAGGGACCGTGACGTAAATCATTGAGCTGTCTGTTCCCTTATTGGATACCAGTGAATTGCAATGTATTTTCAGATTTCTGTAACCAAGTAGTTTTATTTCAATCATATGCCATCAAAATGACAATTACTAGCATTACAATTTAGTTCCCATTCCCTCCGGGATGTTAATTCCCCTGGGACACTCGGGCATTGACCAGAATATGATTATAACTGTCACTCATTCTCCAAATCTTCTGTAGATTCTGCAGGGAAATCCACACTGCTGCACTCACTGAAGATAAAACTCAAACTGCTACCCAGGGAATAGATTCATCCGCTTGGCCCGATTTTCTGAAGATTTGCTAATTAGAAAGTCAAATTGAGATTTTGTTTAGTACAAAAGACCAGGAATTTCCTTCAGATCAATTCGCAGGAGAGAAGCAAAAACAAAACAAATGAGACCTACATGGCTCAGTGAACATGGACAGGGTCAGTTGGGAGTCCAGCAATCATAGGAGCAGAATTAGGCTATTCGGCCCATTGAGAATGCTTCATGATTCTATCATGGCTGACCATGTAACCATCATTGTCCTGCCTTCTCCCCATTACCTTTATCCCCTTACCGATCAAGAACTTATCAGTTTCTGAAACGGACTTAATAACTAGGCCTCCAAAGCCCTCTACAGTAATGAGTTCCATAGATTCACCATCCTCTGAAGAAATTCCTCCTTATCCCCATTCTACAGGGTGGTCCCTTCACTCTGAGGCTGTGCCCTCAGGTCCTAATGTCTCCTACTGGTGGAAACATCTTCTCTATATCCACTCTAACCAGACCGCTAAGTTTCAATCAGATCACTCCTGTCATCCTTATAGATTACATCAAGTATTCAACTGGCATTCAGCATTCCTGTAAACCTCCTGTGGACCCCCTCCAATGCCAACACATCCTTCCTTCGATATGGAGCCCAACACTGTTCACAACATTCCAGAAGTCGTCTGACCAGAGCCTTATACAGTCTCAGCAACACATTCCTTCTCTTTTGAAGTGAACACTAACATTGCTTTTGCCTTCCTACCAATGCACTTGCACATTAACCTGAAGGAGGTCCTGAACCGGGACTCAAAGTCTCTTTGTGCCTCAGTTTTCCAAAACCTCACCCTATTTAGAAATTAATCTACAGGTCTATCCTTCCTACCAAAGTGCATAGCCTCACATTTGCTCACATTGTATTCCATCTGCCACTTTTTTGCCCATATCCCCCAGCCTATCCAAGTCCTTCAGCAGCCTCCCTTCTTCCTCAACCCATCCCTCCATAATCTATCATCTGCAAACTTAGCAACAACGCCCTCAGTTCCTTTGTCCAGATCGTTAATGCAGAATGTGGAGTTGTGGTCCCAACATTGACCCCTTTGGAATTCCACTAGTCACCAGCTGCCATTCTGAAAAAGTCCTTTATCCCCACTCTCTGCTTTCTGCCAGTCAGATAATCCTCTATCCATGCCAATACCTTGCCCCTAACACCATGGGCTCCTACCTTATTTAGCAACTTCCTGTGTGGCACCTTGTCAAATGACCTCTTGAAATCCAAATAGATCACAGCCTCTGACTCTGTCTACCTTGCTCATAAATCAGATTAAATTATTGAGGAACTTATCAGGCCCGACTTCCCTTTGGGGAAGCTGTGCTGACTCAGCCCTATTTCACCATGCACGTCTCGGTACTCCACAATGTCATCCTTCATAACAGACTAAAATCTGACTAACGGACAAGGTCAGACTAACCAGCCTATAGTTTCCCGTTTTTTGCCTCCCTCCCTCCCTAAACAGGGGGGTTTCACAGACCATTTTCCAAACCTCTGGGACCCTTGCTGACTCCAGCGATTCCCGCAGCATCACCACCAAAGCTTCTACAATCTCCTCCGCTATCTCCTTCAGAACTCTGGGGGGTGGTCCATCCAATCCAAGTGATTTATTCACCTTCAGGCCTTTCACCTTCCCCAGTGCCTTCTCACTGCACTCGCCTCTGCCCCCTGACTCTCGGAGTTCTGGCATGCTACTCGTGTCTTCCATTGTGCAGACTGATGCAAAATACTTATTCATTCCCCTTTACTACTTGTCAGCCTCATTTTCCAGGGACCTAATGTCCACTCTTGTCTCCTTCATCTTTCAGACATCTGAAAACTCTCTTGCAATCTTCTTTTATGTTACTAAGTAGTCAACCCTCATATTTCATCTTCTCCCCCTTTATTGCTTTTTTAGTTATGCTATGGAAGTTATCAAAAGATTTCACAATCCTCTGGCTTCCCACTAATCTATCGCCACATTGTATGCTTTTTGTTTTGTTTTGTTTTTACGCTTGTTCCTGAATTCTCCTGGCAGCCCTGGGTGCCCATGTGATCTACTGGTCATGGGACCTGCTCCAAGCCCAGGTGCAGTTTCACTCACTGACAAAACAGAGGCAGCTTGTCAGATGGAGATTCTCCGTCAAGGAACCAGAGGTGACCTAAGTAACTCCAGAGAGGCCGGTATCCAGTCACCAAGTCACCCTTTATTTACACACGTACTGTATATGACACTGACCCCAACGCGCTCAGAGCAGGCTCCTAGAGTAACCAGAATCCCTGACAAATCTTCTCAAAAATCACAAACTCCTGGTTATATCCATCAGCCAGAGCTGCCTGATTGGGGGCTGGATGCCTGGTCCAATCAGGGAACTCCTATTCTGGAGGTCCAGTGGCCAACCTCATTACAATCAGTGCTGTCAGAACAGAGGCTGTTTTCAGAGTTAACCATTCAGACAAAATGCTGGTGAGGACAGAAGATGTTGGATTTGTAACGACTTAGAGGCCCAGCTCTGATCAGCTGCTGTAAGTCCTCCAACAACGCTTGAAGGGATTGAGTGAATGGATACACTTGGTTGTGGCAAGGAGATGCCAACCTGTTTAGTAGCTGGGAGAAGCTCAGGTGTGTATCTTGGAGCCCAGATATCTGCTGAGAGTTTGGCATTCTGCAGAAACATGGAGAAGGGGTCTCTGGACATGTTGGCAATCTATATTTTACCACTACTTCCATCCTCAGATTTTGAAATCTTGGAATTTCATGGGCTGAACCAGCTTCCAAGAAAGAAAAGTAAAACACGGACTAAAACCCGAAAGGGATCAGATGCAGAGCTACCCCTTGCCAGCATCTGCAGAAACCCTCTGTTCAGAGAGGGGGGGAGTTTTCCCCAGAGGCACTTACAGTCAGGCATTGTCACTGGCCCAGCACTCTCTCCAATTTTGATTCTTCTGCACATAGCTCCGAGGATCGCGGGCAGCAGAGCCTGCCAGAATGGGAATACAATGCTGTGAACCACATTGGAATGCCAATCCTTGTGTATGGAGTATTGGAGAGGCCATGTACAGCTTAGAGGGAATGTTGCACTCGATTAGTATTCCCAAACACTGCCTACTATTCTGGGGACATGGGCTCAGATGGTGAAATTTGAATTCAATAAAAATCTGGATTAAACAGATGGCCTAAAAGGAGACCATGTAACCATCATCAATCACTGTTAAAATTCACCTTGTTCATACATGTTCCTTTAGGGAAGGAAACTGCCATCCTCACCCGGTCTGGTCTACATGTGACTCCAGACCCACAGCAAAGTGGTTGACTCTTAACTGCCCTCTGGGGGCAATAAGGGATGGGCAATAAATACTGTCCTGGCCCGTGACACCCTCATCCCGTGAACGAGGGATGGGCAATAAATATGCCTGTGTATAGGCAGTCATACTTCCATTATTTTTGTTGGGGCTAACTACTAAGAAAATTGCTTTAGCTTATGCTCAGTAAAACATTATGTTGGATCTTTAATTGTTTCAGACGGAGCAGTTAATTACAGAGTTTTTGAAATGAGTCACAATCATATTGCATGGAAACAGACCCCTGCCCATCTGGTACACCTCTATACGAAAAAGGTCATTTAACCTTTGCTGCAGCCGAATAAGGAGGTTAAAGCGAGGGGAATTAATACACCCCTCCTCACCTGATTGTAGCTGTATTATCAATTCATTGGGAATGTGCGTTTTCAATGGCTTAGTTCATTAGCTGCCCTAAGTGATATTAGCGGAGATCGATTTTAATCTGTTTGATACAGACAATGTTCCAAGTATAAAATGTTGTCAATGAAGTAGAGTTGCAGGCAGATAGGGTGGTGGTGGTGTTTGGTACACATGTCTCTATGGGTCAGTGCATTGAGTATAGCGTTGGGATGTCACGTTTCAACTTTACAGGACATTAGTGAGGTCACTTATAAAATACTGTTTACAATTCTGGTCACCCTTCTATATGAAGGGCATTGTTAAACATGAAAAAGGGTGCAGAAAAAAATTTGCAAGGATGTTGCTGGGGTTGGAGAGTTTTAGCTACAGGGAGAGGCTGAAATAGGCTGTTATCACTGGAGCATTGGAGGCTGAGGTGTGACCTTACAGAGGTTTATAAAATCATGAAGGGTATATATACAAACAAGGTCTTTCCCCTGCTTTTCTGTTTTTTTGGGGGGAGGGGGGTGGTGGGGAAGAGGAGTCCAAAACTAGAGGGCATAGGTTTAAAGTGAGAGGGGCAAGGTTTAAAACTGACCTGAGGGTTCACTTTTTCACAGAGGGTGGTGCATGTATGGAATGAGCTGCCAGAGGAAGTCAGAGACAGATGTACAGCACGAAAAACTTCAGTCCAACTTGTCCATGCCGACCAGATATCCTAACTTAATCTAGTCCTATTTGCCAGCACTTGGCCCACATCCCTCTAAATCCTTCCTATTCATATACCCATCCAGGTGCCTTGTAATGCTGTAATTGTACCAGCCTCCACCACTTCCTAAGGAAACATATGTCAGGTATAGATAGGAGAGATCGGATGAACCCTAAGAGTATAAAGGAAGTAGGAGTATACTTAAGAGGGAAATCAGGAGGGCAAAAAGGGGGCATGAGATAGCTTTGGCAAATAGAGTCAAGGAGAATCCAAAGGGTTTTTACAAATACATCAAGGACAAAAGGCTAACTAGGGAGAGAATAGGGCCCCTCAAAGATCAGCAAGGCGACTGATGTGTGGAGCTGCAGGAGATGGGGGAAGATACTAAACGACTATTTTGCCTCAGTGTTTACAGTGGAGAAGGACATGGAAGTTTTGGAATGAAGGTCTGTTTCCATGTTGTATGGCTCCAGCCCAATCTTTCTATCAGTCTGTGTGAAATTCAGATGTTCTCTTACAAAAGTGATCAGTCTCATTAAGGATCATCAGATCACAGGACCAGGAGTAGGCCCTTCAGTACATTTAGTTTCCTGAGCCATTTGTTATGATTGTGGCTGACCAAACCCTTGAGTGCCTTTTAACCACCACGTCCCCAGAATCCTGACCAGAACAAGATGGCAGCAAAGCCTGGGGCTGGAGTTAAATTCCACAATGGGAAATTTCCAATATAAACACTTGCAGTTATGGAGTTTGTAAGATGAAGAGAGATCCTAGTTAAAACATAAGATACTGACAGACTTCCAGAATGAGCATCCAAATAAACAGATTTTAACATAGGCATTTTGCTCAGAGGAATAAGAAGATTAACAATTCAAGGTTTGTGAGAAGATTTGTAGCTCGGGTGCACGTTGTTGTGGTTCTGTTCACCGAGCTGGGAATTTGTGTTGCAGACGTTTCGTCCCCTGTCTAGGTGACATCCTCAGTGCTTGGGAGCCTCCTGTGAAGCGCTTCTGTGAT
>NC_057722.1:76860580-76866031 GCF_004010195.1 Chiloscyllium plagiosum | reverse complement strand
ACACCATGGGCCTTCACCTTGCTCAGCAGCCTCCCGTGTGGCACCTTATTAAAGGCCTTTTGAAAGTCTAGATAGGCCACATCCACTGGGTTTCCCTGGTCTAACCTACTTGTTACCTCTTCAAAAAATTCCAACAGGTTTGTCAGGCATGATCTCCCTTTACTAAATCCATGTTGACTTGTTCTAATCAGACTCTGTTCTTCCAAGAATTTAGAAACCTCATCCTTCATGATGGATTCTAGAATTTTACCAACAACCGAGGTTAAGCTGATTGGCCTATAATTTTCCATCTTTTGTCTTGATCCTTTCTTGAACAAGGGGGTTACAACAGCCATCTTCCAATCATCCGGGACCTTTCCTGACTCCAGTGACTCTTGAAAGATCTCAACCAATGCCTCTGCTATTTCCTCAGCCACCTCTCTCAGAACTCTAGGGTGTATCCCATCGGGGCCAGGAGATTTATCAATTTTAAGACTTTTTAACTTTTCTAGCACTCTCTCTTTCGTAATGGCAACCATACTCAGCTCAGCCCCGTGACACCCTTTAATTTTTGGGATATTACTCATGTCTTCCACTGTGAAAATTGACGCAAAGTACTTGTTAAGTTCTCCTGCTATTTCCTTATCTCCCATCACTAGGCTTCCTGCATCAGTTTGGAGTGGCCCAATGTCTACTTTTGCCTGTCGTTTGTTTCTTATGTACTGAAAGAAACTTTTACTATTATTTCTAATATTACTGGCTAGCCTATCTTCATATTTGATCCTCTCCTTTCTTATTACACTCTTTGTTATCCTCTGTTTGCTTTTGTATCCTTCCCAATCTTCTGATTTCCCACTGTTCTTAGCCATTTTATAGGATCTCTCTTTTTCTTTAATACATTTCCTGACTTCCTTTGTCAGCCAAGGTTGTCTAGTCCCTCCCCTGTTAATCTTTCTTTTCTTGGGAATGAACCTCTGTACAGTGTCCTCAATTATACCTACAAACTCCTGCCATTTTTGCTCTACTGTCTTCCCGGTTAGCCTCTGCTTCCAGTCTATTTTAGTCAGTTCCTCTCTCATGCCCTCATAATTACCTTTATTCAACTGTAACACCATTACATCCGATTTTGCTTTCTCCCTTTCAAACTCCAGACTGAACTCTACCATATTATGGTCGCTACTTCCTAAGGGTTCCCTTACTTTAAGATCTTTTATAGAGTCTGGTTCATTGCAAAGCACAAGGTCCAGAATAGCCTGCTCTCTTGTCAGGCAGGAGCAAGCTGACTGGACCTCCTCACTCCGTAAAGGGGAGAAAAAAAGGCGACTTTGTGAAGGCTTTGGTTTGGTGGATATTGAGAATATGTTTCCACAAATGGAGAGATCAAAACTAAATTAAACAATGTGGTAGCAGAGTATTTGAAAACATTAACTGCATTTGACAAAGCCAGTGAGAGTTCATGAAAAGCAAATCATGCTTACTAAAACCATGGGGAGTTTGTGTTTTGAGGATGTTAAGAGTTGAATAGATGAGAGAGAGGCAATCGGTGTTGTGTATTGGGATTTTCATGAAATTTGCACCATAACAGGTTAGTGGACAAATGTGCAGCAAACAAGATTGAGGATAATTAATCAGCAGAGATTGAGAATTGTTTGAGGGAGCAGAGTGGGGAAAGACTGGGCCTTTATCGGAGCAGCAGGCAGTGACTAGAATTAGTGCTTGGGCCGGAGATCTTCAGCTCACTACAGTTACACAGGGCCGTGGTGAGACCACCCTGGAGTACCGAGTGCAGGCTTGGTCTCCCTCCCTAATGCTTACCGAAGAATGCAGTGAAGGATCATTCAGCTAACACCAGAGATAGCAGGACTTTTGTATGAACAGAGATTGGTTTCACTGAGCCTGTGTTCATAAGAATACAAGAGCTGGAGCAGGTGTAGGTCATCTGACCCTTCGAGACTGGTCAGCATTCAAAGTGTTCAAAAAGATGAGATGGGAATCTGATTGAAACGTATAAAATTCTAATAGGGCTGGAGAGATAGCTTCAGGAAGGATGCTTCCCCTGCATGGGAGGAGCCTAGAACCAGAGGACACAGTCTCAGGATATGGGTAAACCATTTAGCACTGAGATGAGGGAAGATTTCTTCACTCAGAGGGTAGTGAGCTTGTGCAATTCTCTCCCTCAGAAAGCTGAGATCACCAAGGCACTGAATATATTCAAGAAAGAGAGATGCATTTTTAGATCATAAAGCCATTAAAGGACATGGGAAATATGCCATTGGGTCAAAGATTAGTCATGATGTTTGGAGGGTGGCAAATGTTATTCCCTTGTTCAAGAAAGGGAATAGGTATAATGCTGGGAATTACAGACCAGTCAGTCTCATGTTTGTGGTGGGCAGATTATTGGAGAGGATTCTGAGAGACAGGATTTATGATTACTTAGTAAACCATAGCTTGATTAGAGATGGTCAGGTCATGCCTCACAAGCTTACTGAATTCTTTGAGGATATGACAAAACATGCTGATGAAAGTAGAGCAGTGGATGTAGCGTATATGGATTTTAGCAAGGTGTTTGATAAGGTTCCCCATGGTAGACTCATTGAGAAACTAAGGAGCCTGGGATACTGGGAAATCTGGCTGGCTGGATACAGAATTGGCTGGCCCATAAAAGACAGAGGCTGGTGGTATGTGGAAAGTATTCAGCTTGAAGATTGGTGACCAATGGTGTTCCACAGGGATCTGTTCTGGGACCTCTGCTCTTGGTGATTTTTATAAATGATTTGGATGAGGAAGTGGAAGGGTGGGTTAGTAAGTTTTCCGATGACATGAAGGTTGGCGGAGTGTTGGGCAGTTTGGAGTGTTGTAGTTTGCAACAGGACATTGACAGGATGCAGAGCTGGGCTGAGAAGTGGCAGATGGAGTTTAACCTGGAAAAGTGTGAAGCGATTCATTTTGGCAGGTCGAATTTGAATGCAGATTACAGGGTTAAAGGCAGGATTCTTGGCAGTGTGGAGGAACAGAGGGATCTTGGGGTCCATATCCTTAGATCCCTCAAAGTTGGCACCCAATTTGATAGGGTTGTTAAGGTGGTGTGTTGGTTTTCATTAGCACGGGGTTGAGTTTAAGAGCCGCGAGGTTATGCTGCAGCTCTGTAGAGCTCTGGTTAGATCACACTTGGAATATTGTGTTCAGTTCTAGTCACCTCATCATAGGAAGGATGTGGAAGCTTTAAAGAGGGTGCAGAGGAGATTTACCAGGATGCTGCCTGGAATGGAGGGCA
This sequence comes from Chiloscyllium plagiosum, assembly GCF_004010195.1. NCBI lineage: Eukaryota > Metazoa > Chordata > Chondrichthyes > Orectolobiformes > Hemiscylliidae > Chiloscyllium > Chiloscyllium plagiosum. The sequence goes on along the minus strand of NC_057722.1, from coordinate 76,862,778 downwards.
TGTCTTATGAAGAAAAGGTTGAAAGAACTGGAGATTTTTTCACTGAAGCAAAGAAGGATGGGAGGTGACTTTATAGAGGTGTACCGGATGATAAGAAGCATGGATAGAGAGAGTGGAGAGCCAGAGAGGTTTTCCCAGAGTGGAAATGTCGATTACGACGGGGCATAAGTTTATGGTGATTGGAGGAAGGTTTAGTGGAGATGTCAGAGGTAGGTTATTTCCACAGAGAGTGGTGGGTGTGTGGAATGGACTGCCAGCGGTGGTAGTAGAGTCAGATACATTAGGGACATTTAAGTGACTCTTGGACAGGCACATAGAAGATAGTACAATGAAAGGTACGTAGGTTAGTCTGATCTTAGAGTGGGATAAAAGGCCAGCACAACAGAGGGCTGAAGGGCCTGTGTTATTCTATGTTCATACCCAATAGCTAAGCAGGTTCGAAGGGCTGAGAGAACTCCTCCTGTTCAAAGTTAAAAATCACACAACACCAGGTTCTCGTCCAACAGATTTAATTGAAAGCACTAGCTTTCGGAGCGACGCTCCTTCATTAGGTGATGGTGGAGGATGAAGGAGTGGCGCTCCGAAAGCTAGTGCTTCCAATTAAACCTATTGGACTATAACCTGGTGTTGTGTGATTTTTAACTTTGTCCACCCCAGTCCAACACTGGCATCTCCAAAATCATGCCTCCTGTTCAAGGTTTCTATGTTTCTATATTTAGATGTCATGCATAGAAAAAATTTACCAAGAAATCCAAGAGGCATTCAGAACTTGCACAAAATGCACAAACTGAATTGTGAGAATGGTTTTGAGTAAATCTGAACAGGAGAGGTAGTTGGGAGACATTTCAACACAAAACATTTTACCATTCATCACCATTAGACTCATCATTTAATTTGGTTGATCTTTTCCCAAATGTTAACAGCAGCAGTTTTTCTCCAAGAAAGTTTAGATTTCACGTAGTACTTAAAAGGATTCCACTAAAAGTATGGTTATACTTCATGGGACCACTGGCACATTACTTGTTGGAAAGATTTAATGTTGGAAAGATTTATCACAGCACTTTCGGTGCTTACAGGAACTCCATAGAAAAGTGAGACTCTATTTGCAATTCTTGATACATAATGCACGTATTTAATCCACTGGTTGTACCTATCAAAAACACACCACAACCACACCAATCCCACATTGTCCATTCAGGTATCAGTTTCTCAGCTACAATAAGTAAATGCTTACTCATTTACACAGCACACAACGGCAGACACTGTCACAAACAAAAGCTGCACACAAGCAGCTGGGAGTGGACAGTTAGCTCTGATGTCACATTTGAATATATAACTTTCTCCCCAGCTCAAAGCACAAAACTGAAGTGTACTATCACGGGACTTGCAATATTTGAAGTCAGGACATCCGTACTAGAGTGGGATCTCTCGTGCTAACAATCGTATTAACAGGCTTTCCAAGTGCCTGCTTCACTTGTACAGAGACTCAATTCTAAAAGGCTCCTGTCTGAAAGACAAGACCATGGTGGAAGATAAACCCCACACTGTTGAATGGAAGGTTGCTGAGCACCATTTCCTGTGTAGGGATCAAATTTGCAATCAACAAAAGCAAGTTACTTTAAAAAGTGCAGCTAATTAAGTAAATCTATCAAATCAAACATCCATCTCTGGAAGTATCTGCACACCCAGGCATTTACCTTACCCTTGAGAATGTCAGCCCAGCTCCAGCACAAAACTTCCATTTATACACTTTTTAAAACTCATGCTTGGTGTATACACCCCTCCTGATGTTTCAGACCTTTATGGGAAGTCGATGGCCAAGTGTTGTTATCAGTGGACTGTTGACCCAGAGACCCAGCTAACATTCTGGGGACCCAGGTTTGAATCCTGCCACGGCAAATGGTGGAATTTGAATTTTTAAAAATGTCTAAAATTGAGAGTCGAATGAGGAGCATGAACCCATTGTTCACTAATGTTCTTCAGGGAAGGAACTGGTTGACTTCTCCACCTCCTGATGCTGCCTGGCTTGCTGTGTTCTCACAGCCTCCCACCTGTCTATTTAATATAATACGGTTCTGTCCCCCTTAGTGCAAGAACTCCCCACCTATGTGCGGGACACCACCCACGCCCTCCACCTCCTCCATGATTTTCGCTTCCCCGGTCCCCAACGCCTTCTCTTCACCATGGACATCCAGTCC
>NC_057722.1:76843476-76859454 GCF_004010195.1 Chiloscyllium plagiosum | reverse complement strand
CTGCAATCTTCTTCCTGACCTCTCCGCCCCCACCCCGGCCTATCACCCTCACCCTAAACTCCTTCCACCTATCACATTTCCAACATCCCTCCCCAGAAATCCCTCCTCCCTATCTTTTATCTTAGACGGCTTGGCGCACAGTCCTCATTCCTGAAGAAGGACTCATGTCCGAAACGTCGATTCTCCTGCTCCTTGGATGCTGCCTGACCTGCTGCGCTTTTCCAGCAACTCATTTTCAGCTCTGATCTCCAGCATCTGCAGCCCTCACTTTCCCTTATTTACCTGATCCTTACCTGGTCTGGCCTACACAGGACTCCAGACCCACAGCAAAGTGGTTGACTCTTCACTGCTCTCTTAGCAATTAGAGATGGGCAATAAATGCTGCCTAGGCAGTGACATCCTCATTCTATGAATAATAAAAAAAAACTGGTCTATTCAAAGTTACCTCCAAGTAGGTATTAATGGGCCTTCTACCGAAATCACTTGCTGGTGTGGTGTTTAGGCAGAGAGTTCTAAGATGTCAACACAGTCACGATGAAACAATAAGTAGTGAGGATGATGTGGGAGGGACTTGGAATGAGTGACGTGCCCATGTACCTGCTGCCATTTTCCCTCTTTGTGAGTCATGGGTCTGAGAGCTGTTGCCAAAGATTCCTTGGATGAGTGTTACCTTGTAGCCACAGGGATGTTGTTGGTGGATGGAGCGCGCGTTTAACATGGAGAATGGAGTGTAGTTAAATGGGATGCTGCTTTCAGAGCAATCAATACTCTTACAGCAATACTCAAGGTAAATAGATGGTATCCCCCAAACTCCTGCCCTACACCGTATGGGTGGTTCTACGTTCCAGAAAGTTACTCACATAGAATACTTGTACTTACATGGCTTTTTAAGGGATTTTCTGGTTGGCTGCCGAATACAATTCTAAGAGTTGTAAGTTCAGAATGATAGTGACATGGATTTGGAGGAGAGATGGTCATGTTCTCCTTTTCCTTGGGAGATGCCTTTTCCTGGACAGCTTGCTATTCCTTGGTGCAGGATGGAATGTTAGCCAGTTTTATCGCATGCAGCCGTGTGAGGAGACCGGCTCGGAATGCCTGTGAACGCAGGATTCAAGATTCCCAATGGTAGGCGAGCGCAAGCAGGTGGTCCTACTCTTAATTTCCAGCATCCCCACCCCCAGGGATATTCTTTGTGCCTGGCCCTCTGGTGGGGTGGCCCTGGGAGTCCCCACTTGGACATGCAATCCCAGAAAGGTTAATTCAGTCAAACACAGGCAAGAAAACCTTCTGCCGATTCCTACCTATCGGCTTCCCAAATGATGACTCCTTACTCGATATTGAACACGACTTGGAAGAGGAGGGTTAGATAGGGTGGACAGGAAGAGCCTTTTTCCAAGTACGGGGACAGCGAGCACAAGGGGGCATAGCTTTAAATTGAGGGTGATAGATATAGGACAGATGTCAGAGGTAGTTTCTTTACTCAGAGTAGTAAGGGTATGGAATGCTTTGCCTGCAACGGTAGTAGATTTGCCAACTTTAAGTACATTTAAGTCGTCATTGGACAAGCATATGGATGTACATGGAATAGTGTAGGTTAGATGGGCTTCAGGTTGGTATGACAGGTCGGCGCAACATTGAGGGCCGAAGGGCCTGTACTGCGCGGTAATGTTCTATGTTCTAAGAATCCAGAACTGACTCTGGCTGCAGAATGTCAGTGAACAGCACCAAGAGCAATTTGGATGCAACTTTTCTGACTGAGCTGGCCAAATCCTGACAGCAACTGGTCAAAGAACCAAAGAGGAAAAGGAAGTCACTCAACCTTGTCTTCCCTCACCTACCTATCCCAGGTACATCTGACCATCATAGCATTAGGAGGATTAAGCATCACAGAGTGCCTGGAGACAAAGTCTGGATTCCTCACTCTAACATTACAATCAAGCTACAGGATATTTTGTCGGACAATCGAATACCGGATAACAGTTGAGCCAAGCATCAGGATCTTGCAATCTTCTCCGGATAATCCGAAATGTCGATAATCGAATGCTGGATAGTTGAGGTTCTGTTCATCAAAAATCTGGAAGACGGGAATGGAGCTGGAGCCTGGAAATTTATCAATGCTTGAAGGACCTTTGGTCATGTCAGAAGCCAAAGAGGAAACATTACAATCAGATCAAGGTGGGATGGGGAAAAATGATCTACAATCTCTCAAGTAATTGTGGATGTTATTAAATGTAGCTTAATGCTCACAAGCAGGGCTTAAAACTTGCTGCATTATGAATTCCAGCATGTTGAGAGAGAATGAGATTTGGTCGTTACACTGAATAAATATCTAAAGACGCACAGACAAAGCACACAGGCTGACACATGCAATACTGGAGTGTACAGTCAAGTGGAGAGAAACGGGGCACTATCAGAGGTGCCATCTTTCAAGTCATAGAGCTCAGTTGGCTGGGTGACCTGTTTATGATACAACGTGATAAGACAAACGAGAAAAGTTAGGCCATTCAGCCCATTGAATGGCAGAGCAGACTCAATCATTGCTGATAAGTTTCGCATTCCCATTCTCCCGCCTTCACCCCGCAACCCTTGATCCCCTTGACAATCATGAACCTCTCCATCTCACAGTCTTAAATATACCCAATGTCCTGGCCTCTACAGCCTTCTGTGGCAGTGACTTCCATAGATTCACCACTCTCTGGCTACAAAGTCCCTCCTAATATCCATTCTAAAAAGGTCTTGCCATTCCTCTAAGGCTATACCCTTGGGTCCTAGTCTCGCCGACCAATGGAAACATCTTCCCAACATCCACTCTGTCCAGGTAATTCAGTGATGCCAACAGCGTGGGGTGGGTCCAATTACCACTTTAGCTGAGGTGACCATGGAGGACTCTCCTTCTCAACCTCTCCTCTCACACGGGGCATGGTGACCCTCAGATTAAACCACTACCTGTTGTCTGTCTTTCTCTAATGAGAGAGTGGTATTGTGGTCTGGCAAAACCATGTTAACCCTACCTTTATCAATACATGGGATGATGATGATGATACCATGGATGGCCATTGGACTCATCATGTCTTGCGCAGTTCCCCTGCATGAGCAACCCAACTGACTCCAAACCCCTTCCTAAATCCTGAGGCCACAGACATTTATTCTTTTCAGATAATTATCCAAATTCCTTTCAAAAATCTCAACTGAGTATACTTCCTTCATTGTTTCAGATGATGCATTCCAATCCCTGAAAAGAAACAACTTGCACAGTGACGGGGTAAAGGCACTGTAGTGGATCTAAGGGAATTGATTTTGCTCAACTAGAACATAGAACATTACAGCACAGTACAGCCCTTCAGCCCTCGATGTTACGCCAACCTGCAAAATTAATCTGATGCCGATCTAACCTACATCATTCCATTATTACCCATATGTATACCCAACGCCCATTTAAATGCCCTTAAAGTCAGTGAGTCTACTTCTGTTGCAGGCAGGCCATTCCATGCCCCAACTACTCTGAGTAAAGAAATTACCGCTGGTATCTGTCCAAAACAGCCTCATTTCCCTCAGCCTTTCCTCATAAAAACTTCCTTCCAAACCAGGCAACATCCTAGTAAATCTCCTCCGAATCCTTTCCAAAGCTCCACATCCTTCCTAAATGCAGTGACCAGAACTGCACGCAGTACTCGAGGTGTGGCCTTACCATTGTCTTGTACAGCTTAAACATATCTCGTGGCTCTGAAACTCAATTCTCTACCAATAAATGCCAACACACCATATGCCTTCTTAGCAACCCTATCAACCTGGTGGCAACGTTCAGGGATTTATGCACCTGTACACAGATCTCTCTGTTCATTTACACTACCAAGAATTTTACCATTATCCCAGTACTCTGCATTCCTGTTATTCTTGTCTGTATTAAACTCCATTGCCACTTCTCAGCCCAGCTCTGCATCTTATCTATGTCTTTGTAACCCACAACATCCTTCGGCACTATCCACAACTCTGCCTACCTTAGTGCCATCCACAAATTTACTAGCCCATCCTCCTACACCCACATTCAGATCATTTATAAAAATGACAAACAGCAGTGGCCCCAAAACTGATCACTTTCAATCCCGAAACTCCTTATTTTTGTGTAACAGCCCATCGTGTGGAACCTTATCAAACGCCTTACTGAAGTCTATATACGCCACATTAACCACTTCACCTTCACCCACCTGTTTTGTTGCCTTCTCAAAGAACTGAACAAGGTTAGTGAGGCATGACCTACCCTTCACAAACGGTGTTGACTATCCCTAATCAAAGTATTCCTTACAGATGATTATAAATCCTCTCTTATAACCTTTTCCAACACCTTACCACAACCGAAGTTAGGCTCACTGGCCTATAATTACCAGGGCTGTCCCGACTCCCCTTCTTAAACAAGGGGATAATATTTGCTATCCTCCAGCCTTCTGGTATGACTTCTGCTAACAATGATGACAAAGATCAAAGCCAAAGACTCTGCAATCACCTTCCTGGCTTCCCAGAGAATCCGAGGATAAATCGCATCTGGCCCCGGGGGCTTACATATTTTCAGATCTTCCAAAATTGCTAAAACCACCTCTTTGTCAACCTCAATCCCATCCAAACTTGCAGCCTGTATCTCCATATTCTCACTAACATTACCCTTTTCCAACATGAATACTGATGAAAAGTATTCATTAAGCGCTTCCCCATGTCCTCAGATTCCACACATAACTTTCCACTCCTATCTTTGATTGGCCCTAATCTTACTCTCGTCATTCTTTTAGACCTGATATACTTATAGAAGGCCTTAGGGTTTTCCTTGATCCTATCCACCAACAACTTCTCATGAACCCTCATAGCTCTTCTTAGCCCTCTCTTTCGATCTTTTCTGGATAACTTAAAACTCTCAAGCCCCCTAACTGAGCCTTCATGCCTCATCCTCACATAAACCTTCTCTTGACAAGAGCTTCAACTTCTTTCGTAAACCATGGCTCCCTCTCTCGACAACTACCTCCATGCCTGACAGGTATATACTTACCAAGGACCCGCAGTAGCTGTCCCTTGAATAAGCTCCATATTTCAAGAGCGTCCATCCCCTGCACTTTCCTTCCCCATCCTATGCACCCGAAAACCCATTATATGTCAAGCTAAATGACGTCCTCTTATGAGAGGAACCATTCCGAGATTCTATGATTCCCTCAAACTTGCTTCTCATCCCTTTTGAGAATTGCAGTGGTATTTTAATTTTTCTTTATACCCTGAACTTCTTAGTGTTTTCAAAGAATTAGAAATTTGCCTAGTTTAGTTACAGGTGGGGCAGAATTTCAGGGCAGCTTGCCTTTACCTGCTTGAATATTTCCAAGGAAGATGTGCAGCTGATTAGAACAATCCTAATATCTCCATGGAAACTACAATCTGAAATTAATTTGCATGCTGGTCCATTCTGCAATGCATCTTGGTCTATTAAAAAAAGGTGTTACTGAAATAAATCCAGGTGGTATACAATGGAGACAAAAACAGAAATTGCTGGAAAAGCTCTCCTGGTCTGGCAGCATCTGCGGAGAGAAATCACAGCAACAGTCACTTAACCCGAAACGTTAACTCTGATTTCTCTCCACAGAAGCTGCCAGACTTGCTGAACTTTTCCAGCAATTTCTGTTTTTGTCTCAGATTTACAGCATCTGCAGTTCTTTCAGTTTTTATTATGGGTATAAATTGGGCAAAGTTACAAATGTAAAGCTTTTAAGCAGAAGGCAGACGTCGTTGCTGCGTACATAATTCATTGAAATGTTCATCACCACTAATCACGAGACTGAAATAATAGTCGTGTTAACACCCTGGGGGTCACCAATGACCAGAAACCAAATTGGACCAATCATATCAATATCATGCCAATGGGAACAGGTCAGAGGCTGGGAATCCTGTAGTGATTAACTCACCTCCTGACTCCCCAAAGCCTGTCCACCAGCTAGAAAGCACAAGTAAGGAGTGTGATGGAATACTCCCCAGTTGCCTGGACGGGTGCAGCTCCAACAACACTCAAGATGCTAAGTATCGTTTAGATCAAAACAACCCACTTGTTTGACATCCCATCTATCATGTTGAACATCTACTCTTTCCACCACCTACTCAGTAGCAACAATGTGTATCATTTACAAGATGCACTGCAGAAATTCACCAACAACCCTGAGACAGCTCCTTCCAAACCTACAACTACTGGCATCTAGAAGGACTAGGGTAGCAGATACTTGGGAATACCCTCTCCTCAAATTTCCCCTCCAGGTCAGACACTATGTTGACTTGGAAATACATCAGAGTTCCTTCATGGTCACTGGGTCAGCATTCCGGAACTCCCTCTTGAATAGCATTGTGGATATATCGCTAACCCAAGTAGTGCAGTGGTTCTAGAAGGCAGCTCCCCACCACTTCACCAGGACAATTAGGGCAATGAATGGTGGCCAGCAACAAAAACATCCCTTAATGAATAAAAAAAAAGAGTAGAATTAACAATGCTGTGCTGGATTATATTGGCAAAGTAGTCACACACCAAAATCAAAAACACTGCACTGTCCTTATTTCTGATAATGGTTTAGCCCTCATTAAAAATCCAGCTCACCTGTATCGTTTTGGGCTCTCCACAATATATGAGCTCCTGGAAAAGCAGCCACTTGAATAATACCTGGTGTAAAGACCCTTCGATATCCTGTAATATCAAGGTGGCGGTGGGCAGCAGGGCTGTTTAGGAAAGGATTTTCCTGCTCCTCAGATGCCTCCTGACCTGCTGTGCTTTTCCAGCACCATACACTTGGCTCTTTCAGAAAGCTGAAAGACTGTAAAGCTGAAAACTTTAAAATAATGTAAAAATGATGATATTTCGTCAGTGTGGTTTGGTTTTGACAGGCTCCACTGGGAATGGAGACAGGTCAGACAAGCTCACCATGAGGTTCGGTGTCACAAGGCTGTTCCTAACAGGCAGCAGCACTGCTCTGTAGAACAAGTCACTCGCACATAGAGCACTTACACACTCACTGCCAGCATCGGAAGTAAGAGTTGGATGAAATTGCTTCAAAAACTCAGCAAGTCTGGTAACGCCAGTGTCATCTTGTATGGATAATCTAGCTCATCAAACAACCACAAGCAACATCACGGGTAATTTAATGTTAGATTGCTACTGTCAAGTCAGGTGTGCAGTCATGAGAGTGAACAACATTGGCCTTTAATCAAACAAAACAATCTACAGAAGACGCCAAGAAGGAACATCTTAACGGTACCTTAAAGCGTCAGCTTCCACATGAAAGGATGCTACTATGAGCCAGCTCTTTCAATTCTGCTCAGTAGCAATGCCAGAGAACCATATCTACTCTGGACAGTCAGAGAGAATCACTGATGTGTTTGAGCAGTGTCTGAAAGTGCGTTGAGCTCTTGCCTTCTGAAACATTGCTACCCACTGGGTATTCTACGCAATAGTAGTCCAATCATGCTGATTGGAAAAATGCCAAGTATTCCTGCAGCAAAATGTTTTAAACATTAACGTACATATCCAAGCGCTTAGTCGAGGAAAGTAACAAGCCAATTTAAGAGGATGGTGGGAGGAGTTTTCACTGTGGATATACATTGAAAAAAGAAACAAAAAGCTTACTCCACAGAAACAGCTCACAGACAGAGTTTACAATTAGACTGCATTAGTTAATGTGCCCAGTTTCCTATTGAACTAATTTAAGAATTAGTTGTGCAACACAAGGTAACAAAAGCAAGAAGTTCTATACATGTAAATCTGAACTCAAGGGAGGAAAGAATTCTTGTCTCACTGCCCTTTGATCCTAATCTCTCACTTAGTTTAAATGCACTTTTAAAACATTTAAAACATAAAACAAAGCTACAATGGTTTAATCACTCTCAGACATATTATAAAAGAGATGCTAAAAACAATGAAGGCCCTGAGATTGATTGGTGCTTCAACAATAATTTTATTAATAACATTTTTGGTTAAAGAACTATTTTCTATTTTTCCCATATTGAATCTCAGAATCCCTACAGCGTGGAAGCAGGCCATTCGGCCCATTGACTCCACACTGACCCTCCAAAGAGCTTCTTACCCAGACCCACCCTATCCTTGCATTTCCTATGGTCAACCCACCTTAACCTGCACATCTTTGGACTGTGGGAGGAAACTGCAGCACCCAGAGGAAACCCATGTAGGCACGGGGGAGAATGTGCAAACTCCACACAGACAGACAGTCACCCCGAGGCTGGAATCGAACCCGGGTCCCTGGCGCTGTGAAGCAGCAGTGAGCCACTTTGTTTATCTTGCAAAGTTAGAAACCGTGCATGTGTTTAGATGATTCCATCCAGATTGAGCACATGGACACATTATTTTTGTCCAGGCCAATCATACTAAGTCAAGACTTCCATAAGGAGCTCAACACTTCAGGTAAACGTGTAACCAGGACAAAAGAACACAAAAGACAATGTAAAGGATCATACAACTATGAGCAGTGTAATTCTTGAGCAGTGTTGTTTTATTTATGTACTGAAATGTCAACAAGGAACAAGAGTAGGCCATTCAGCCCTTTAAGACTGCTGCCCCATTCAATAAGATCTGATTTTAACTTCAATTCTGCATTCCTGTACATCCTCCAATAACTTGCATCCTCTTGCTCATCAAGAATCTATTTGGTTTTGTCTTAAAAATATTTAAAGATACTGCATCCACTGCCTTTTGAGGAAAGGAATTCCAAAGACTCTCAAAACAGAAAGACCCCAAGAACTGCAGATGCTGGAAATCAGAATAAAATAATTAAATTGCTGGAGAAAATCAGCAGGTCTGGCAGCATCTGCGGAGAGAGAGCTCAGTTAACATTTTGAGTCCAGTGACCCTTCTTCAGAACTCAGAGTGCTGAAGACGACTCACTGGTCCCAAAAATTAAACTGCATAAAAACTGACAGAACTGCAGATGCTGTAAATCAGAGACTAAAATAGAAATTGCTGGAGAAAAATCAGGTCTGGCAGCATCTGTGGAGAGAAATCAGAGTTAACGTTTCGGGTCAAGTGACCCTCCCTCAGAACCCCTCAGTTGTATCCTTGATTTCTCTCCACAAATGCTGCCAGACCTGCTGAGCTTCTCCAGCAATTTCTGCTGTACTCTCAACCCCTAGGAGAAAAATAAAATCCTCATCTTTGCTTTAAATGGGTCCCCCTGATTGTTTTTTTTTTAAAGCAATCACCTTGGTCCCGATTCTCCCTCAAGAGGAGACATCCTTTCTGAACCAACCTGGCCAAGTCCCCTCAGGATCGTATCGTTTCAATTATATCATCTCTGACTCTTGGCAACTCCAGAGAGGACAGGCCAAGTCTGTCTAACCTTCCTCATGAGGTAACCTGCTGATACAAATCTGATAAAGTTTAGATCAGAGTGGTGCGAGAAAAGTACAGCAGATCAGGCAGCATCCGAGGAGCAGGAAAATCGACGTTTCGGGCAAAATCCCTTCGTCAGGAATCCAGATGAAGGGCTTTTGCCTGAAACGCCGATTTTCCTGCTCCTCGGATGCTGCCTGACCTGCTGTGCTTTTCTCGCACCTCTCTGATCTAAACTCTGGTTTCCAGCATCTGCAGTCTTCACTTTTGCCTACTAATCTGATAAACCTTCTCTGAACTGCTTTCAGTGCATTAATGTTCTTCTGTATGGTGACCAATACTGTACACATTACTCTGGATATGGTCTTAGCAATGCACTGTATAATTGAAACCTAACCTCCCTACTCTTGTATTCAATTTTCCTCACAATAAATCGTAACAGTCTATTAGCTTTCTGATTATGTGTTGTACCTGCAGACTAACCTTCTACAATTCATGCACAAGGATATCCAAACCACTCTGCAGCCTCTCACCATTTCAGACAATATGCCTGGTTTTCATTCTTTCTTCTAAAATATACCATCTCACAATTTCCCATATTGTACTTTTGCCTGCTTTTTGCCCAGTCACTTAACCTGTGTATCAGCATGCAGGCTCCTTCTTCATCTACAGAACTCACTTTCCTGCCCATCTTTAGAGTCATAGAGATGTACAGCACGGAAACAGACCCTTCGGTCCAACCCATCCATGCCGACCAGATATCCCAAGCCAATCTAGTCCCACCTGCCAGCACCCAACCCATATCCCTCCAAACCCTTCCTATTCATATACACATCCAAATGCCTTTTAAAGGTTGCAATTGTACCAGCCTCCACCACTTCCTCTGGCAGCTCATTCCATGCCCGTACCACCCTCAGTGAAAAAGTTGCCCCTTCGATCTCTTTTATATCTTTCCCCTCTCACCCTAAACCTATGCCCTCTAGTTCTGGACTCCCCGATCCCAGGGTAAAGTCTTTGTCTATTTATCCTACCCACGCCCCTCAATTTTATAAACTTCTATAAGGTCACCCCTCAGCCTCCGACGCTCAAGGGAAAACAGCCCCAGCCTGTTCAGCCTTTCCCTATAGCTCAAATCCTCCAACCCTGCCAACATCCTTGTAAATATTTTCTGAACCCTTTCACATTTCACACATCCTTCCAATAGGAAGGAGACCAGAATAGCACACAATATGCCAACAGTGGCCTAACCAATGTCCTGTACAGCCACAACATGACCTCCCAACTCCTGTAATCAGTACTCTGACCAATAAAGGAAAGCATACCAAACGCCTTCTTCACTATCCTATCTACCTGCAACTCCACTTTCAAGGAGCTATGAACCTGCAGTCCAAGGGCTCTTTGTTCAGCAACACTCCCTAGAACTTTACCATTAAGTGTATAAGTCCTGCAAAGATTTACTTTCACAAAATGCAGCACCTCACATTTAACTGAATTAAATTCCATCTGCCACTTCTCAGCCCATTGGCGCATCTGGTCAAGATCCTGTTGTCATGAGGTAACCTTCTTCATTACACCTCCAATTTTGGTGTCATCTGCAAACTTACCAACCAAACCTCAAGCTCACGTCCAAATCATTTACGTAAATGACAAAAAGTTATTGTGTCATCAGCAAATTTAGCTTCAATAATAGCTTCTAACAATTTTCTTGTGTGTTTATTTTGGAAATGGGAAAAGTCTGTTATTGAGAAAAATAACATTCAAAAGCAATAAAGAGAAAGTTGAAGCAATCCAGTGACCTTATTGTACAACCAGTGTGATAAACTGACATTGGAAAGTGGATTTGAATGCACATTTATCATGTTTGGCAGAAATATGACAAAACGAATCACGCTGCGTAGGCCGGAATCACGCTGCGTAGGCCAGAATATGCACACGTGCAAGATCTCTAACGAGATGAATAAAACTGAGGCACAGTCTAAGAAACCTCCCTATGACAACAATGTGAGTTAGATAACACAGCAAGACCACAGGTGGTTTTTGCATGACCAGCTGCAGCAAGGAAAACTGGTTAAGCTTTGGAGTTTCTGATAACATTTGAACACTAGAATCATCCAGTACAGAAGAGGACCTTTGGTCTATTAAGTCATTGCCATCAAAACTTTACTACTGTCCACACAGATCCTACTTTCCAGCACAGTGCCCAGAGCCTTGAACGTTATGACCATTCAAGTGCTCATCCAAGTACTTTCTAAAAGGTTACGAGATTTTCCACCTCAATTACCGTCCCAGTGCCTTCCAGATTTCCACCACTCGCTGCGTGAAAATATTTTTCCTCAACCTCTCTCTGCCTTTCACTCCAAAATGATGCCCCCTCCTTACTGACCCCTCAACCAAGGGGAACAGTTGCTTTCTATCCACCCTGTCCACGCCCCTCATCATCTTACACACCTCTATCAGATCAATCCCCACCCTCCCACAACCGTCTTTGCGCCTATCTAGGCTTTCTATCACTGAAATGCTCCATCCCAGGCAAACATCTGTTAGCTTCTAACATCATCTGAACTCTGTGATGACCATCTTTCTGTTTACAGAGTACTGCACCAAGTATAGTCATTCACAGTTTAACCGTACTCTCCAAGTGCATCGTGGGTCTTACATTATGACCTTACCTTCCGAAGTATCTCATTCCCCTGCCGATTATTCACGTTGTGTTTGGCAATCTCCCGCTTGAACTCATACTCATACAAGCGGTCTGTAACGTTTAGCAGCAAAGTCCCAGGGCTAGTGGTCACATTCTCACAATGGTGCACGATACTGTTTTCAGGATCAGGGGACGGAATGGCATAACGTAGGATCAGTCCCATTATCAGACCTAAACAGATCAAACAGAGAACCTGTTGCCAGCTTTTCACAATCATTCGTCCTCACTTGAGTTCTCAAATTACCGCGAGAAACAATGTGCGATAAATATATTTCAGGATTAGCACCTTCTGGGTGATAAAGGTGGAGGGTATCAGTGATCCAGAACTCCAGGTCCATGTGGCCTAGCAGCATTATTGCTGGACCATTAATCCAGGGAACCTGGTAACATCACTGGACGAGTCAGTCAGAACCCCAGGCAAATGCTTGGGTGACCGTGTTTCAAATCCAGCCACAGCAGATGGTGCCTCAGGGAGGCAATGGCATAGTGGTCTTACCTCTTTTGCCACCTATCCACTCCACCCAATCACCATCACCCCCCACCTTCATCTCCCTATCGCATTCCCAGCTACCTTCCCCATAGCCACACCCCCCCCTCCCATTTATCTCTCAGCCCCCTTGGGCCTCCCCCCCTCCGATTCCTGATGAAAGGCTTATGCTCAAAACGTCTACTCTCCTGCTCCTCGGATGCTGCCTGACCTGCTGTGCTTTTCCACTCTTGCCACACTTTTTGATGGTTAATCCGGGGACCCGGGTTCAGATCCCACCACGGCAGATGGTGGAATTTGAATTCAGTGAGAAGCTGGAATTAAGTGCCTGATGACGATCACAAATTCATTGTCAGAAAAGCCCATCTGGTTCACTAATGCCCTTTAGGGAAGGAAACTGCCATCCTTACCTGGTCTGGCCTATGTGAGACTCCAGACCCACAGCAATGTAGTTGACTCTTAACTGCCCTCTGGGCAATTAGGGATGGGCAATAAATACTGGGCTAGCCAGCGAACCCCACAACCCAAACAAATTAAAAAGAAAAGGAACACAATGTAGGGTTACCAACGTTTACTCTCAAATGCTTTACCACCAGAGCCTTATTAGATGTCTGTGGATAATAAAATTCTATAGCATATTTGAAATATGACAGTTTAGTTAAATTAATGATGTGGAGAATGCTGGTGTTGGGCTGGGTTGGATAAAGTCAGAAGTCCCATGACACCAGGTTATAGCCCAACAGGTTTATTTGGAATCACAAGCTTTCAGGGCACTGCTCCACAAAAAGGAGTTGACATAACGAAGGAGCAGCACTCTGGGCAGTACGGTAGCTCAGTGGTTAGCACTGCTGCCTCACAGCACCAGGGACCCGGGTTCAATTCCAGTCTCTGGCGACTGTCTGTGTGGAGTTTGCACATTCTCCCAGTGTCTGCGTGGGTTTCCTCCGGGTGCTCCAGTTTCCTCTCTCAGTCCAAAGATGTGCAGGGTAGATAAATTGGCCAGGCTAAATTGCCCACAGTGTTAGTCGGGGTAAATATAGGGTAAGGGAATGGGTCTGATTAGATTATTCTTCGGAGGGTCAGTGTGGACTTGTTGGGCCGAAGGGCCTGTTTCCATACTGTTGGGAATCTAATCTAATCTTAACCTTTGAACTCTAATCTGGTGTTGGTGACTTCTGGCTAGGTTAAACTGATACTTTTGTGGCGTGTAAATGCATGAACAAGGAAGTGATGGAAGTCCACTTGTGGTCAGTGGAGATTTTGACACACATACATAACTCAGCTATTTACACATGAGGGAAGGGGAGCAGAAGAGCAACCTGCTGGGTGAATTTCCTGTGTAATAGTTTAAATACTTCCCAACAATTAATTCCAAAGTGACAAGAGTGGGAATGAGTCACCTCGGAGATGGAGGAGAAACAAAAGGAGTCGGAGAACAGGATTTTAAAAAAATCACAAGTACTTCATTATAACGGAGAACCGTGAGCTCCACTTTCTTTATTCTACTGTGCGAGGACTGGAGGACAGGTTTTCACCTAAATTAGTGGCATGAACCAGGAAGTATCAGAATTAAATACAGCAGCAGTGACAGCAATGGAGGTGTGTAATAGACAAAGCATTATTGTATCACTTGTTTTTACTTCCCCAGCTGAGGAAAACTTTTATCCCTGTGTGTTCAATGTTTTTTTTTAAATCATAATAATGAATTCTATTCTATGCAGTTCTTTTAAAGTCATTGAGACGTACAGCACAGAAACAGACCCTTCGGTTTAACTTGTCCAAGCCGAGCAGATATTCCAACCTAATCTACTCCCATTTGCCAATGCTTGGCCTATATCCCTCTAAACCCTTCCTATTCAGATAGCCAACAAGATGCCTTTTTTAAAAAATCAAGAAAGTTTAGAAGGAGCCAAGGAACAAAGGAATAATGATACTTTTATGCGTTTACCCAAGTCGCTCATATTTCTGACATGACCAGCCCTTACCAGGCAGTACAACAGCTCAGTTGAGGTTCTGAAGCAACAAGCATTAAGAAAGCGTCTCAATTGTACAATCTGTAACTCAGTACCTTTGAGAGAGAAAGTGAGGACTGCAGATGCTGGAGATCAGAGTTGAGAGGGTGGTGCTGGAAAAGCACTGCAGGTCAGGCAGCACCCGAAGAACAGGAGAATCGACATTTCGGGCATAAGCCCTTCATCAGGAAAATGTCGATTCTCCTGCTCCTCACACCCTGCCTGACCTGCTGTGCTTTTCCAGCACCGCACCCTCAACTAGGTACTTTAGTACCTCATGGCAACTGGTGAACTTTTCACTGTACTCACGTGAGCACGTGACAATGAACCGAACACAATTCAGTTCAAGATATGAATGCATTGGAGCGTGTGCAGAAATGATTTAGAGTGAACGGTCCGATGCGAGTCTTCAGTGATGAGAACAGGTTAAAGAGGTTGGGACTGCTCTCCTTGGAGTGAAGGTGTTTGAGAGGAGTTTTTATAGAGGTTTGCAAATTCATGAGTGTACCGAATAGAACAGAGAGCAACTTGTCACTCAATCTCTAAGGAAAAAGCCCAAATGAGCCTCGATTTAAAGTGACATGCAGATAAAGCAAGGGCAACGTGAGAAATGTTTTGTTTCACTCAGCGAGTAGTTCGGGCCTGGAGTACACGGCCTGGGAATGTGGTGCTGGGTTGGTTCAACCGGAGCATTCAAGATGGTTATTTGAATAGAAACAATGTGCATGGGTTTGGGGAAAAAAGGCAGGAGATTGGAGCCAGCGCAAATAAAATGGGCTGAATGGCCTCCTTCTGCATTGCAATATTTCTGTGATTCAAGACTTAACTATCTTAGGCCTTGAGGCATCTTCTCCCATGTCCTTAGCCCAATCCCCACACACCAAGCTCTGTTATCAGTGTGGCACTGGAAAAGCACAGTCGGTCAGGTAGCATCCGAGAAGCAAGAGAGTCAACATTTTGAGCATAAGCTCTTCATCAGGAATCTGGCCACATGGTCTGCTATTACACACAACCCATTGTTAGCGACTAATAGGCCCTGTTAGCAGCCGCTCGTTCTCCCAAACTGATAGCTATCCAACTGGTCAGGTCCACGCCCCCCTACAACCCACTCTCCCATCCTGGCACCTTCCCCTGTCACCGCAGGAACTGCAAAACCTGCTCCCTCACCTCCATCCAAGGCCATAAAAGAGCCTTCCACATCCATTAAAGTTTTACCTGCACATCCACTAATATCATTTATTGTATCCGTTGCTCCCGATGCGGTCTCCTCTACATTGGGGAGACTGGGCACCTCCTAGCAGAGCGCTTTAGGGAACATCTCCGGGACACCTGCACCAATCAACCAAACCGCCCCGTGGCCCAACATTTCAACTCCCCCTCCCACTCTGCCGAGGACATGGAGGTCCTGGGCCACCTCCACCGCCGC
>NC_057722.1:76825721-76843434 GCF_004010195.1 Chiloscyllium plagiosum | reverse complement strand
CCATCCCCTAGCTTATCTCTCCACGCTTCAGGCTCTCTGCCTTTATTCCTGATGAAGGGCTTTTGCCTGAAACGTCGATTTTACTGCTCCTCGGATGCTGCCTGAACTGCTGTGCTCTTCCAGCACCACTGATCCAGAATCTGGTTTCCAGCATCTGCAGTCATTGTTTTTACCTACCTGATAGTTATCCACTCCCACACTTGTCCAACTGTTCTTCTCCCTCTTTGGGTTCTATCTTCTCCCTCACACCCTATCCTCTGCACCAAAAAATAACTTGTTCCGAGCTACCATCAGTTCTGAGGTAGGGTCACTGCACCCAAAACGTTAACTCCGCTTTCTCACCACAGATGATGCCAGACCGGCTGAGCTTTTTGCAGTAATTTCTGTTTTTGCTCAAGACAGCTCAGCCTGGCACGTGAAAGAAACTTGTAGGAGAAGGAAGTCATTCTTGTTGTTTGATTTCAAAAGGGTTAGTGTGAAAGCTCATCACAGGATTTATACTGCAGTACAGGCTTCCTTTCTTAGGATGGCAGGCTTTGATGCCAGGCTCATACCACTGTTCCCAAGTGGCCTTTTCCATAAATATTTTATGACGTGGAGGTGCTGGTGTTGGACTGGGGTGGACAAATCCAGGAAGGTTTAAAATTATAAAGAAAAGCTGGATAGGCTGGGACATTTTCCACTGGAGCGTAGGAAGTTGAGAGGTGACCTTATATAAAGTTTATAAAAATCACCAGGGGTATCGATAGGGTTCATGGTAGCTGTCTTTTCCCCAAAATGAGGAATTTCGAGACTGGGGGGGGCACATTTTTAAAGGCGAGAGGAGTGAGATTTAAAAAGAAGACATGAGAAGCACAATTTTATTTTAACCCAGAGGGTGGTTAGAAGGTGGAATGAACTTCCTGAGGAAGTGGGAACAGTTACAATGTTTAAAAGATATTTGGATGGATATAGGAACAGGAAAGGTTTGGAGGGATATGGGCCTGGAGCTGGCAGATGGGACTAGATTAGTTTGGGATTGTGTTCAGCATGGACTGTTGGACTGAAGGGTCTGTTTCTGTGCTCTATGACTCTGCAAGCCATACAACACCAGGTTACAGTCCAGAAGGTTTATTTCAAATCACGAGTTTTGATGAAGGAGCAGTGCTCTGAAAGCTTGTGATTTCAAATAAACCTTTTGGACGATAACCTGGTGTTGTGCAACGACTGAATAACTTTTTGAGAATAAATGAGTAAACCTACTATCACCATTATCTACTTACTGTCCCAAACATGGTGCAGTTGAAAGCCCAAATGTTTAATTTGGGTAGTCAGCGAAAGGAGCTAAACATCTTTAGTGAAGGGCCATTATTAATGAACTAAAGATTGCTGCAATAACAACAGCTTAAAAGACAGCATTAACATTCATTTATCCAAAGAGATGGACAGCAACTTGGGGAGCCCACTTATGTGCAGAATAACTCAGGAGCCTGAAGTCTACATCAATTGCACCATTGATATTTCTCACAGCCTGCAGCCTCTCTTTCATTTGCATTTTGTTACAGCAAAAATTGTTTGCTGTAAAAGATTTTGAGAAATTATTAAACCTGCTGAATAAGGTCTAACTAATTTTGTTTTTAAAAAAGGTACTAACTGCAGAATTAGTGCTAACCAGGCCTAATAATCCTGGGAATACCAGTTCTGTAATAGTGAACCAAATTTCTCAGTGTTAAAAGAATAAATTCACATTTTTAAAAATGTTTTTCCTTCATTTCAGTCTTTTTTGTAATTATTTACTTAACTACATTTATTTAATAAACTGAAAATTTTTAAAAACCCCACAAACCAAATACTTCTAATTTTTTTGCTTTGCTCGACGTGAATAGTTCAATTTGATTGGCAGCCGACTAGGTTACTGTGTCACTGCTGCTGCATTCCAAAACATCACTTGACTATATGTTCGTGGTAAGCTACTTCTGCCAAATCTCTCCACAAGAGTCTTTGTTCACTGTCACAGACAGAATATTGTCCTTTGTACTGCCTGTGAACAGTACGCTGGCATATAGAAGTTATGAGTTCTCTTACCCTGAATGCACTGACAAAATAAATCCAACAGTGAGCTTTTGGTAAGGTACAAAGTAAAATAAAAATGATTATTACAGCCCCATATTTTAAAATACAATATCTCACATGCTTAAAGGGTAGAAACATTAGAACTCAAAGCAATATTCACTTAAAAATCACAGTTACTTTTGTGGTAGGCCTGTTGCTTCTTAGATGACGGCGAGGCTTTAACAGGTGAAGTAAATGCCTGGTAAAGCAAAGGAAAGTTATGAAGGTCCATATGATGTAGGAGCAGAAGGCCATTTAGCCCATCATGTCTACTCCACCAAAGAGATCATTGTTAATCTGACAATCCTCGGATCCACTTCCCTGTCTTTCCCCTATAACCCTTGCTCCCTTATTGATTAAGAATCTCTTAAAGTACAATCCAGCCTCTATAGCCCTCTGTGGTAAAGGATTCCCCAGATTTGATACTCTTAGAAGAAATCCCTCCTCATTTCTGACAGGAATTGGCCACCCCTTACACCGAAGTATGCCTTCTGCTCCTCCCGGTTTCAACACGGACAAACTGGTCAAGTTTATTGTTGTCCAGTTCCCAGGAGATTGACCTTCAGCAGAGTTCAAAGTTGGAACACATTGAGAAGACTGTTTCTGCAACTCTCATGTAATGAGGCAGTTGTTTAAGACTGGGAACTGTGTGAAGCACCCAATGACAGAAAGCCACATAATTTGCGAGCAGATATTTGAATAATCTGTGGTCAAGTTTTCAGAAGTACAACAACAGTTTCCATCTATTAGCTCATCAAAGGCAGGCTTCCTCCAACTCAGTCACTCCGCCTTTAAACATCCTGCAGTTCACAAAACAGTGCTTCATCCCCGACCCCCAATTTATACACAAAATCATCTATGGGGCAGCACAGTGGTTAGTACTGATGCCTCACAGCACCAGGAATCCAGGTTCGATTCCAGCCTTGGGTGACTGTGCAAACTCCACAAAGACATTCTAGAGTCTGTGCGGGTTTCCTCGCACAATCCAAAGATGTGCAGGTTAGGTAGATTGGCCATGGGAGATGCAGGGTTATAGGGACGGGGTGGGTCTGGGTGGGCTGCTCTTTGGCAGGTCAGTGTGGACACGATAGGCTGAATGGCCTACTTCCACATTGTAGGGGTTCTATGATATTCCCAGCTTAGAGATCAACGTTCAAGGAAAAGAGCTGTGCTGCAAACAGTCAGCACTTGGGTAGGACATCAATCACAGAATTGTTTCGGCCCTCATGCCTGCACTGGCTCATCATTGAACATTATTTCCAAGTGCCAACCTCCTTCCTTTTCTTCATTTATGTGCAAAATTCCTATCCAAAATAACCATCCAATGCCTCAACTGAATTTGTCTCCACCACTTTGTCAGGCAATGCATTCCAGCCCCCAACCACTTGCTGGGTGAAAATGTTTCTCCCCATCATGCTGAGCTTCTTTTGCAAATCAGTTTAAAGATCTGCCCTCCTCTTCCTGTTCCATTTCAAGGACAGCAGTTTCTCCCATTGATTCTGTCCAGCCCACTCAGTTTTGACAGTGTCTATCAAATCTCCTGTCAGTTAATTCTCTCCCAGGAGAACAATCCCTCAACTTCTTCAGTCTCTTCTCACTGAAGTTCCTTATTTCTAAATTGCTGTTGCACTCTCTCCAGAGCATTTGCATCTTTCCTATCATGTGGTGCCCATAGCTGTACGCAATACTCCAGTTGAGGTCTAACAAGTGTCTCTACTAGGTCAAATAGGAGAAAGTGAGGGCTGGAGATTAGAGTCGAGAGTGTGGCGCTGGAAAAGTGCAGGTCAGACAGCATCCAAGGAGCAGGAGAATCGACAATTCCTGATGAAGGGCTTTGGCCCAAAACGTCGATTCTCCTGCTCCTTGGATGCTGTCTGACCTGCTTCGCTTTTCCAGCACCACACTTTCTACTCTCTTCAAGGTCAACATCACCTCTTTCCTTTTGAACTCTGCTCCTAATCATAAAGCTGCGCACACGGTGTCCTCTCGACCTATCCCATCACTCCCTGTACACTCATACATCCAGGTCTCTTTGCTCCGGCCTCCACCTTTAGAATTGTGCCCCTTTTCAAAAACGTTGTCTAACAACATTCTTCAGATGAACATGTATCCCCGGACACTTCATGCTTATCATCTGTCACCTATTTGCCCACTTCATCAACTGGTCTATAGCCTTTCAGAGTTCCACACTGTTCTCTTCACGGCTTACAATTCCTTCAAATCTGGTGTCTCCTGCAAACTTTGCGATTGTCTCCTGCACACCAAGATCCAGATTATTAATCCATATCAGGAAAAGCAACGGTCCCAACACTGACCCCTAAGGATCTTCATGATAAACCAGCCTGAGAAGTAACCAATGTCCATTATTTTGTTTCCTATCTCTTGGCCAATTTATATCCACATTGCTACTGTCCCTTTTACACCCAAATCTCTGACTTGCCTCAAAAGTCTGTTGTTTGGCATTGCATCAAAGACTTTCTTCAGATCCATGTGAAATGGACTGGCTCAGTGGAGGTTTTTTTTTTCAGATGAATCCCTGCATCATGCAGGGACTGGTCTCCTCATTTCCCTTCCCCCCACCTTACCCCAGTTCCAACCTTCCAGCTCAGCAACATCCTCATGACCAGTCCTACCTGCCAATCTTCATTCCCACCTATCTGCTCCGACCTTCCACCTAATGCACCCTCAGCTACCTTCTCCCCAGCCCCACCCCCTCCCATTTTTCTCTCCGGCCCCGTGGCTCCCAGCCTCATTCCTGATGAAGGGCCCCACTCAAAACATCGTTTTTCCTGCTCCTCGGATGTTGCATGACCTGCTGTGCTTTTCCAGCATCAGTCCAAGAGGCAGGTAGGGAGTGGTGCCATTGAGCAGGTCATTAAAGAGCAGTGACATTTGGGCAGATCCCACAGTGTGACATTCCTGAACCTGCCAACATTGTGGTTCACACAGTCAAGCATATCAGCCCCTTGCCCAGTTAACACTTTTGCTGGAGTTCGAACAAGGATTCACATGACACCAGGTTATCATCCAACAGGTTTACTTAAATCACAAGTTTTCAGAACACTGCTCCTTCATCCGGTCAAGTGATTTCACTATCGAACGAAGGAGCAATGTTCTGAAAGCTTCTGGTTTCAAATATAACCTGGTGCCAGGTGACTTCTGACTTTGTCCATCCCAGTACGACACCTCCACACCTGGGGTTCAAAGCCACAGGATCTGTTCTGAAGGAGGGTCACCCAACCTGAGACATTAACTCCGATTTCTCTCCAAATAATCATGAGGGGCATGGATAAGATAAATAGTCAAGGTCTTTTCCCTGGGATGGGGGATTCCAGACCTCAGGGGCATAGGTTTAGGGTGAGAGCATAAACATTTAAAAGAGACCTAAGGGGCAACTTTTTCACACAGAGGGTAGTGCATGTATGGAATGAGCTGCCAGAGGAAGATTAGATTAGATTCCCTACAGTGTGGAAACAGACCATTTGACACAACAAGTCCACACCGACCCTCCGAAGAGTAGCTTACCCAGACCTATTTCCCACTGACTAATGCATCTATCACTATGAGTGATTTAGCATGGCCAATTCACCTGACTGGCACATCTCTGGACTGTGGGAGGAAACCCTTGCAGACACAAGGACAATGTGAAAACTCCATATAGTGACTCAAGGCTAGAATCGAACGCAGTCCCTGACGCTGTGAGGCAGCAGTGCTGACCACTGAGCCACCGTGCTGCCCTAATTGGAGGAGGCTTCTACAATTACAACATTTAAAAGGCTTCTGGATGGTTATATGAATAGGGTGACAGTGGCTCTGTGGTTAGCACTGCTGCCCCACAGCACCAGGGACCTGGGTTTGATTCCAGCCTCAGGCGACTGTCTAGGTGGAGTTTGCACATTCTCCCAGTGTCTGCGTGGGTTTCCTCCGGGTGCTCCGGTTTCCTCCCACAGTGCAAAGATGCGTAGGTTAGGGTGAATTGGCCATTCTAAATTGCCAATAGCGTTCATGGATATGTAGGTGAGGTGCATTAATTAAATCTGAAAATGTGTTGCTGGAACAGCGCAGCAGGTCAGGCAGCATCCAGGGAGCAGGAGAATCGACGTTTTGGGCATAAGCCCTTCTTTCAGGCTTATGCCCGAAACGTCGATTCTCCTGTTCCCTGGATGCTGCCTGACCTGCTGCGCTGTTCCAGCAACACATTTTCAGCTCTGATCTCCAGCATCTGCAGACTTCACTTTCTCCTGCATTAATTAAATGTAAAGTAATAGGTTTGGGGAAAGGGTCTGGGTGGGTTACTCTTCGGAGGGTTGCTGTGGACATTTTGGGCCTAAGGGACAGTTTCCACACTGTAGGGATTCTAATTGGAAGGCTTTACAGGGATACGGAACTAGATTTGGTTAGAATATCTGGTCAGCATGGACGAGTTGGACCGAAGGGTCTGTTTCCGTGTTATGGCTCTGAGATGCTGCCAGATCTGTTGAGCTTTTCCAGCAATTTCTGATTTTGTTTCCGATTTCCAGTATTTGCAGTTCTTTCTGGGTTCCCCTCCCCCCCTCAAAAAAGCTATCGGACTATGCAGCAAAGGGCCCTGGATGAAATCCCCAAATAATTTGGGGAGTTAAAGTCAAAGAGCAATGCCATGTATCATTGGCACAGCTGGAAAACACTGTACCAGGCAGTTGTCCTGCCCCAACTCTACTGGGTTCTGCCTGCACTCCTCATTTCATCCCAACCGATATAAAACTTCGGGGTTTTTTTGGAAAAAAAACTTCTCCCTTATTCAGCCCGCTGTCAAACTTTGAGAGACAAATGCAGAATGCTGGAAAAACTCAGCAAGTCTGACAGTGCCTGTGGAGAGAGAAACAGAGCTCAGTTTTGAGGAAGAGTAATATTGGACTCTAGACATGAACTGTTTCTCTCTCCACTGACGCTGCCATACCTGCTGAGTTTCTCTGCGCTGGTCTCAGTTTTCCAGCACCCAGAGAAATTTCCCCTATTCCGAAGCTCTAAGAGACGCTATTACAATGGGTCTGTGGGTGCCACGTCCCTTGATGCAGAGAGGTGGATTTGGGAGTTTAACTTAGTTATTCCCTAACGGTTAAGTGGGATAGTAATTGTCAAAGCCTGAAGCAGCACCAGAGGCTGTTTGTTGGGAAAGAGAGAGACACCTGAGCACTCCAGCAGCTCAGTGCAAGCACAGAGCTCAGTCCTTGCAACGGATTCTGACATTTATTCCAAACCCAGCACTGACAGAAAGAACGCCTTGCGTTTTTTTTGTTGTCAGCTGGGGTTCCTGTTGGAAACTAATGCTGCTGCGTGGGGAAGGGATCCAATTTCACATTTCAAAACACTGACTGCTACTTTCGCCGTACTCCAACGCGCGGACTTGCCTTTCGCTTTGCTAATGTTTAACAGAAGAAGTTATACTTTGCTCTGTGTGTCTCACCGTAAAACATAGCCCCGCCAGTCTCATGCAGAAAGCGCACTCTCCGGTGTTTAAAAAGCCAAATTGTCAACAGGGTGAGGATCAGCAAGAAGTTGAAGATCAGCAACTGCGCGGACTCTTGCCGGTGACTCTCTGCAGGGTTCCGGCCCGGTTTGCTCTTCGGGCTGGACATGTTTGCAGAAGGACAGAGCGAGCCCGAGGATTCCGCTCCGTTAGATACACTGGCAGCTGTCAGGAGTCCCCTCGCGGGACGCGCTGCCCGCTGGGACCTGTAGTTCCAGTCTCCGCCTCCCCTAGCCAACCGCGCGCCAGCTGGACTACATCTCCCACAGTGCCCCGCGCGCACCCCACCTCAATGTATCACTCTCCAGCTGAGCTCACAGCTGAAGCAGGAACCAATTAGAGTTACCACCCTTTCCCGCCCCACGTCTTTTCTTTTTCCTTATTGCATCCGAAGTGAAACACATTAGGCAGTTTTACACGCATTTTCTGAAAGTTAGTGGGTTGTATACGCTGAGAAATGCAGTCTCACTCTGACGATATCTCACAAGCTCAGTTTCCTAACCGTTGATTTCATCTCTCCCCTCCTCCACCCCACCCCCTCACTCTTTCTGTCAATTGTTTGACCAGCCCGGTTGGCAAACTGTGGTAGTGCCCTCACCTTTAAATCAAGAGACCCAGGCTCAAATCCCACTTGCTCCTGAATAACATCCCTCAACAGTTACTTTAGGGAATTATCTACATTCACTCCTCATGCCACAGCCCTTATTCTGAAACCTCTTAGCAAGGGTTGGCAAGAAAACCAGCCACTATCCTAACCCCATCCTCTTCAGTTTCTCTTTCACCTCATTGCATCCAGTCTTCGCCATCCAGTCTTGAACACTAACCTGTACACAGCACACTTCCCCGATTAGTCTCTGTGTTTCTGTAACTAACATTTATTCCACAGTTCAAATTGGCAGTTATCTCCCCCTTCTTCCAATTACTCAATCCTGTAACTCAATTCAACTGACCACTTCATTTCCAATTTTCCTTTACAAACCCCACGAAGGTGCTATGAATACTGTGAGAGTGTGTGCCTTTAAGAGTTGGAGGAGCTGGTGTTGGACTGGGGTGGACAAAGTTAAAAATCACACAACACCAGGTTATAGTCCAACAGGTTTATTTGGAAGCACTAGCTTTTGGAGCGATGCTCCTTCATCACCACCTGATGAAGAAGCAGTGCTTCCAAATAAACCTGTTGGACTATAACCTGATGTTGTGTGATCAGTCCTGGTTCTCTTGAAGAAAGGTGTTGTAAACCTGGTGCTGAGATCTCCATGGAAGACAGAGTAAATAGCTTTGTTTTTTAAAAAAAAGTTAGATAAAAGAAGCACGAGTGGGGGTGAGTCAGGCTTTACACAGATCCAGGGTTTAAGTTTCTGCTTTCAGTTGTTGAAGCTGGTGTTTTGGAACTGAAGCTGCTGGATATAGCTCTCTCGCTGCTGCTGCTAAATTCCTACTGTCAGTGTTCCTTCTCCTGGACTGGAGGAGATAGCAAGTGAGGAAAATCTGCTGAATTGCTGGATTTACCTTTGCCAAGGTTTCACTTACGGGATGCTGCTATATTGGAACAGTTGATGAATAGTAATTAAATAATATTTTGTTTTAAGTGTTCAATAGCATTAAAATCATGTCAATTTTGTTTGGTTTACGTTTTAACTGTGTTGTCGGAATCAAGTATGTTTTGCCTAAAGCTGATTAGTTTGACCAATCCAAACACATCTGGAACACAATGCCTTACATGCCTTTAAATAAATGTTGGGGTCGAGGCTTTCTCCTTGCTGTATTTTGAGGAGCTTTGAACAGTACCAAATTCGTGCCTAGCTTTCCCAAACTTCTGTGTTCAAATTCTATCCCTGCCACCGCACTGAAACAACCTAAATTAAGTTAAAAAATTGGCACCCTGTGAGACTCTGACAAAAGTGAATTTTTCTCCTCATCCTTCATATGGCTGGTCCTATAATCCTCCTCCAAGGCTCCTTTAACTGGTTGCATCTGGCCTTTGTCTACAGTTCTGGTGTCCTTCCTGAGGAAGGATAGTCTGGCTCTGGAGGGAGTGCAACCAAGGTTTATCAGCCTGACTCCTCAGATGGCAGCACACATGAGAGATTGACTCAAAGGACTATATTCACTGCAGTTTAGCAGAACGAGGAGGAATCTCCCAGAGACTTGTAAAATTCAAATAGGATTTTGCAGGGTAAACACAAGAAGGACGTTCTTGATGACTAAGAAATCCAACACTGAGGCTCCCGGTGTAAGGATACAGGGTTAGAACATTTCGGGTTCAGATGAGGAGAAATTTCTTCACTCAGAAAGTGGGGAGCATGTGCAATTCTCTGACAAAACATTGAACGTTTTAAAGAAGGAGTTAGATACAATTCTTGGGGCCAAAGGAATCAAAGGGTTTGGGGAGAAAGTGGGAACATGGAACTGAGTTGGATCATCAACCAGGATGAGAAAGAACGAAGGGCAGGCTCAAAGGGCTGAATGGTGAAAGTGAGCACTGCAGATGCTGGAGATTAGAGTCAAGATTAGAGTGGTGCTGGACAAGCACAGCAAGTCAGGCAGCATCCGAGGAGCATGAAAATCGACGTTTTGGGCAAAAGTCCATCATTGTCTTTTGCCTGAAATGTCGATTTTCTTGCTCCTTGGATGCAGCCTGATCTGCTGTGCTTTTCCAGCACCACTCTAATCTTGACTCAAAGGGCTGAATGGCCTACTGCTGCTGCATTGATTTGATCCCTCTCTCTGCCAGTCATTCACAGCTTCACCAGTCCATTTGCAAGCTTGGTGCTGTTTTTGACCCGGAACATGATTGTGACCAGTTATTTATTTGATCACTAAGAATGTCTATTTTGGCATGTGTAAGATCACCCAACTCCACAAATTGGTTCAGGTCACCTCCTATTGAAACCCTGAGCTAGGTCTCTGTTCTCTCTGAATCTGACTATTCCAAGTTCCTTTGACCAATCCTCCATCATCCAACCTCCTGAATCTTGTACCTTTTGAGTTACGTCTTACCTGGTGCACCAACCCCTCAGGGTTCTTGGTGCTTGTTTTCAAGTCTCTCCATGGTCTTACCCTCCTCTGTCTCTTTACGCCCCTACCTCCTCAAATTTGAGCCTCTTCTGCATGTTTAATCATGCCACCATTGGCACCCAGGCCTCAAGTTGCCTCGGCCAGTGGTTCTCCAACTTGAATCTGGACAGACTCCCTACAGGGACGCAAAAATGTAGTGGGGAGGCAAGAGTAGGAGATTACAGGGTGACCTGGACAAGTTAGGTGAGTGGGCAGATGCATGGCAGATGCAGTTTAATGTGGATAAATGTATGGTTATCCACTTTGGTGGCAAGAATGTTTCCGCTGATGAGTGAGTGCCGAACCAGAGGACATAGCTTAAAAATATGGGGTAGACTATTTAGGACAGAGATGAGGAGAAACCTCTTCACCCAGAGAGTGGTGGCTGTGTGGAATGCTCTGCCCCAGAGGGCAGTGGAGGCCCAGTCTCTGGATTCATTTAAGAAAAAGTTGGATAGAGCCCTCAAGGATAGTGGGATCAAGGGTTATGGAGATAAGGCAGGAACAGGATACTGATTCGGAATGATCAGCCATGATCATATTGAATGGCGGTGCAGGCTCGAAGGGCTGAATGGCCTACTCCTGCACCTATTGTCTATTGCATATTGTCTATAGAGTGCAGAGTAACCACTGTCTTAATATGATTTCTTTAGTTATTAATTATTCTGTGGGACATGTCACTTCAAAATATCTTTGGAGATGTCACTGCATTCGTATGCCAGTGCATATTCAGAAAAGGAATACAGCCCTAAATGAATTAAAAAGCAGACTTTGTGTTGCTGAGGCAGTGCATTAATGGATGAAAGGGTTATCGGGAAAAGGCAGGAAAATGATGGGGAGGAGAATATCAGGAAGAGTGCTGGAAAAGCACAGCCAGTCAGGCAGCATCTGAGGAGCAGGAGAGTTGACATTTCGAACATAAGCTCTTCATCAGGAGCATATCAGCCATGATTGAATGGCAGAACAGGCTCAATGGGTGGAATGGCGTAATTCTGCTCCTAAATCTTATGAATTCATGAACTGAGGAATTTTTCAGCAGTCCAGCTGGCTGGCTTCTTGAAGAAGGGTATAGGTGGATTCAGCAGTAAGAATGGGCATACCCAATACCAACATAGTCACTGAACTCTGTAATTAAATGTGAAACACACTTTGCATGCAAAATTGTCATATTATGGGAATGATATAATATTATAACTCATCCAGGAGAGGGAATTGGATGAATAATCAATCAATTGAGAAGTGTTCTTTGAACCAAAAAGCATGAATGGTTTTGGCCTTAAATTTAACAGTTTCCTCCCTAAACCTCTCTGTCTCTCTTTCTCTAACTCTCTCTCTCCTCCTTTAATTGCCAGCTCTTCCAGAAGAAAAAGGCCAAAACAGGCCAATGACACAAACAGTTAAAGGACTCGAAGCTAGAAATTGGAAACAAAAGCAGAAATTGCTGGGAAAACTTAATGGGTCTCCTGACATATGTGGAGAGAGAGAGAGAGAGAGAGAGAGAAACAGAACTATTGGTTTGGGTCAATGACCCTTCTAAACGCTCCATTCTAAAGAAGGCTAATGATATACTTCCTCATTCCTGAAGAAGGGCTCATGCCCGAAACATCGATTCTCCTGCTCCTTGGATGCTGCCTGACCTGCTGCGCTTTTCCAGCAACACATTTTCAGCTCTGATCTCCAGCATCTGCAGTCCTCACTTTCTCCTAATGATATACTGTACATTGGTTCAACATGTCTTGTATATTTCATAATGGCGCTTGAGTGTAACCAATATGTTCTAAGTATTACTGGGGATTTCCCTGTCAGGTGAAAATCTAACTCTTAGACTGAGCTTTTAGTCATTTGCCCTGATATCTCTTAATCTGACTGCTGCCGAATTCTGACTGGGATCGAATACTGCTTGCTCTGAGGTAGAACCCTGGAACATGTCGCTACGCTAAAGGTATTATAAATTGTAAGTTGTTGTTGCTAATCAGAGTGTACTGCTGCAGGTTAAGTAACTCAACATGTACAGAATGCTCAATATGGAACGTAGGATAAACTTTCTTCTACTCCTTTAATTTGGACAACAGTTTATATTAATATATTTGAATACAGTGTTATCTGGAGGTGAGTAAGATGAATCCCAGCTCCCAGTGTACTACTAATTCACCCAAGCTAAATCAGAAAACGTAATAACTTATGTAACTGAACATACATATCTTGCTGCCATCAGAACTTCGACAAGCCCATCGTAACCATCCTGGGGCACTCACCTTTGAGTCATAGAGCTGTACAGCATGGAAAGAGACTCTTTGGTCCAACTCGTCCATGCCAACCAGATTTCCTAACCTAATCTAGTCCCATTTGCCAGCATTTGGCCCATATCCCCCTAAACCCTTCCTATTCATATACCCATCCAGACGCCTTTTAAAGGTTGGAATTGTACCAGCCTTCACCACTTCCTCTGGCAGCTCATTCCATACGCGCAACACCCTCTGTGTGAAAACGTTCCCCCTTAGGTCTCTTTTATATCTTTCCCCGCTCACCCTATACCTATGCCCGCTATTCTAGACTCCCCCACCCCAGGGAAAAGACTTTGTCTATTTATCCTATCCATGCCCCTCATGATTTTATAAACCTCTATAAGATCACCCCTCAGCCTCCGACGCTCCAGGGAAAACAGCTCCAGCCTATTCAACCTCTCCCTATAGCTCAAATCCTCCAACCCTGGCAACATCCTTGTAAATCTTTTCTGAACCTTTTCAAGTTTCATCACATTCTTGCTATAGCTATTGCATTCCACTAATTGGTTCATCTGTTTAGGATGCTCTTCGGAGGGTTGGTACGGAGTCTTTTGGCCGAATGGCCTCTCTCTGGATTTCTATGACTCTTATAAATTCAATGATTAGGAAATAGAGATAATTGGTGAAGTTAGAATTCAGTAAGGGCATTGTAATTGCTTCGGTGGAAAGCAGTATGTAAATATTGGCAGAACACTGTGCGTGAAATGTTGCATTCAATCTTCATAGAAAGTGTCTCAGACTTTGAGAAGATTACCATTCATTGCAACAGGGCATGGATACAGAAGTAGAAGTGTACTGCTGAGGCTGTATAAGGAATTTGGAATATTACAAGCAGGTTTATGCACCATCTCTAAGGAAGGATGTGCTGCCCTTGGAGGGGTCCAGAGGAGATTTACAAGAATGATCCCAGAGATGAAGGGCTTGTCTTATGAGGTGCAGTTGGGGACTCTGGGTCTGTGCTTGATGGACTTTAGAAGGATGGGGGTGGGGTGGGGGCGGGGGGCGGAATCTGATTGAAACGTACAGAATACTGAGAGGCCTAGATAGAGTGGGCATTGTGAAGATGTTTCCACCAGTAGGAGAGACTAAGACCCAAGGACACAGCCTCAGAGTGAAGGGATAATCCTTTAGAACTGAGATGAAGAGGAATTTCTTTAGTCAGAGAATGGTGAATCTGTGGAACTCATTGTCACAGAAGGCCAAGTCATTGAGTGTTTTTAAGACTGAGATAGAGAGGTTCTTGATTAGTTAGGGATCAAGGGTTATGGGGAGAAGGCAGCAGAATAAATGTGAGACCAAAAGAGAAAATGCTGGAAAATCTCAGCAGGTCTGGCAGCATCTGAAAGGAGAAAAAGAGCTGACGTTTCGAGTCTAACTGACCCTTTGTCAAAGCTTTGACAAAGGGTCAGTTAGACTCGAAACTTCAGCTCTTTTCTCTCCTTACAGATGCTGCCAGACCTGCTGAGATTTTCCAGCATATTCTCTTTTGGTTTCAGATTCCAGCATCCGCAGTAATTTGCTTTTATCTAGAATAAATGTGAGGTTCTCCACTTTGGTCGCAAAGACATGTGATCACATACTCAATGTTAAAGTCTACACGGGAGCAAGTACTAACATATCACCTGAAAGACACAAGCCTCAGCAAGTGGTGCTTTATACTACAAGGGGAAGGGGAAGTCGCTGTAGTCCCAGAGGACCACAGAGCTGCTCTCAAGACCTTCCTGGTAACCTAAACCAATGTGGCTATAAGCAAAAGCTGGGTAATTTAATGCTGAACACATAAACTAGGACATTGCGTTTGTCCAGTTCAATAATGTCTTTGAAAACAGCATTTCCCCCATTTCTTTTAGATAGTGAAACTGAACTATTCCATCCATCAGTTTAACTGGGCCACTGCACTGTCATTAGCATGAAATCGGTCTGCAATTTCGATATTATGAGAGCAGGATCTCACACAACAAATATTAACTGACACTTCTTATTGGAAGTTTGTGAACACAGCAGTCACAAATAAAGTATTATTTCATCCCAAAATATTAAACAGAATTGTTAGCATCCATTCCAATTTTGTTTAATTCTTAGAAATGAGAGAAAACTATTCTAATCATTTAAAAAGGACTATTTTATTTCAACATTTCCAGAGAAACTTAAAAATGAGAAATAAAAACTGAAAGAATTGCTGATGCTGTGAATCAGAAACAAAACCAGAAGTTGCAGGAAAAGCTCAGCAGGTCTGGCAGCACCTGTGAAGGGAAATCAGATTTAATGTTTCAGGTCCGATACGTGAACTCTGATTTTTCTTCACAGATGCTGAGCTTTTCCAGCAATATCTCTTTTTGTTAAAAATGAGAAGCCTACTTCAAAGAGAGTGAATCAATCCACTTTAACTGCAGGAGAATGGGAAAGCAAAGAATGATCTACACACTTGTTGACATATATGGAGCCATGAGCAGAATTCAACATCAGCTACATTCCCAACCTAGCGAAAAATGCCTGGAAATATGTCCATGGTAATGTAACCAAACCTCATGCCACTCACTTCAAACAGCCTGCACTATATTAGAATGTCTCATTCTCTGCTCCTGATGGGACTGTCAGATGTATAGATTGATGTCTGATTTATTCTGCTTTGTTTATTGCTTGCTTGCTATTGAAATGTTTGTCGTGTTAGGAATATCTTTGTGACTTTGTCTCTAATGATACCAGCAGGTTTCATGGCAGGCTGCGTGTTTGGTGAGGCAGTGGAGGAGAGGGGACGGTTAGTGTATGGATCTTGCAAAACCCCTCTGAAGGGGACTCAACATCTGGATGAACTTAGAACAGGATAGTCCAAGTTTCTTTTCGATTTCACTCTTGTTCAAAGATTATGAGGGGTGGGGTGAGGGGGAGGGGGCAGGGTGGGGAGTTGTGAGCAGATTCTAGAAATATAGGGTTTGTTAAACATTAATTTCAGAAAACAAATTTCAAAAACAGCAAATCGTTAACTTAAATGAGAAACTGAAATAACTGCACCGAGGTTGGTATCCTGTCACCAAGCCACCCTTTATTTACAGATAGTTTGTACATGGGCTCTGATCAGCCAGCTCCGAGCCAGTTCCTATAATCAAGAGATTCACTGATACTCCTGTTTACTTATTTTTTCTTGATACTAGTGCGATTTTCTCAGAGCCAGCTCTCAGAGTGAACAGATCCCCTGACCCTTCTGTTTTTTTTTCTCTTTTTTTTTCCAGCACCCAGATACTCCTGTTTTGTTTCCCCTAAACTGAGGAGACTCTGAATCTCCTGTTTATTTATTTTATTAAGCAAATCACAAAACAGTTTACAAAAAAAAAACGGTTAACATTTACAGCAGTATACAACAGCAATTTTACAAGGGAGAGGAGCAGCAAAGCCAGGCCCCGAAGCTTACCGTTCAACCAGGGAGATGCGGACAAACCCCAAATCCCAGTTTCACATATGACAAGACAGTTACTCCTGTTTATATCCGTCAGCCAGGGCTCACTGATTGGCCCAGGTTAACTACCCCAATCAGGGATCTCATCGTCAATGAGATTCACTTGGCCCTGGTTCCAATCAAAGCAGAAACTAATAAAAATTGAATTTGCAAAACCACATGCAGCACAGGTGACTCATAAATCTGTTTTGCTTTACAGTCAGGAAGCAAAACTTGAGTGAGATGAACTGGGACCCCATGTGCTGATCATCAGTGAAGGTCTGGGTTGAGGTGTAAGATTCAGGTTTAACTGATGTGATAAATGTGTATAATTTATGTACATATATATATATAATACACATATATAAACATTAATTTTATAGTTTGGATTTCAAAATAGAGACAGGTGGGTGTTGGTTTCTTCTGAGAGAGTTTTCTTCATTTTAAAAAGGTCAGAAAGTCCTTCTGGAACAGAGACCTAAATCCAACATTTGTCAGAAAACGGGGGACGGCAGATCCTATGGAGTGAGAAGGATGTTTATATTATTAGGTTAACAAATGCTCACGTAAATATCTAAAGCTTTGTTTTCAGTTCAGGATAATCTAGGATAGAGAATGTCTTTTTAATTCAGTTCAATAAACACTGGAGTTGATGACAGGAGTAATGTTATTTTCTTGCCGAGCAAGCGTTGTGGGCAGTTCAGGAAAAACAGTCCCTTCAGCAGAAGTTTGTTAAGCTTCCAAACTGGAAGTGTTTCGTTAGAAATCTGCAAGTTTTAGAAGGTTTAGGGTCTTAGATGTGAAATACATTCACGTTGGCAACCTTGAAAATAACTAAAGACTAATTACATTGTCTAGAGTCTGCGACAAAGCAATGGTAAAGGGCTCAGTTAAGTCTAAACTTAATAAGAATCATCGAGGGGGTCTAAAGTGGAGTAACCATTC
This sequence comes from Chiloscyllium plagiosum, assembly GCF_004010195.1. Taxonomy (NCBI): domain Eukaryota; kingdom Metazoa; phylum Chordata; class Chondrichthyes; order Orectolobiformes; family Hemiscylliidae; genus Chiloscyllium; species Chiloscyllium plagiosum. Next base: position 76,826,114 of record NC_057722.1, on the reverse strand, counting down.
ACTCTTTTCTCCTCCCCTGACATAATTTGTGGGGACAGAGGTTGGGGAGGTTAGTGGATGTTAAACTCATTCTCAGTCTCAGTGTTCACAAAAGCTGACCTGTTCCTACTGAAGTGTGTGTATTTCCTTCCCCACCAGCCACATCCACACCATTGCCCATCTCCTCCCTCCCTGACACACTCACACCCTTCCCTCCCTCACACCCACACCATCCCCCTCCCTCACACCCACACCAACCCCCACCCTCACTCATCCACATAACATCCCTCTCTTATACAGACATGTGCACACAATCTATCTTTCTCATTTCGGCCACGAGTGCCACTCTCCCCCTCTCTCACACATGGTGCGCCCCCTCTCCTACATACCTTCCTCCATTCCCTCTCACTCACA
>NC_057722.1:76784900-76819917 GCF_004010195.1 Chiloscyllium plagiosum | reverse complement strand
CCCTCCCTCCCTAACACACTCTTCCTCCCTCTCTCACATTCACAAACCTGCCTCTCTGCACACTCTCCCTCCCTCACAGACTCTTCCCTCAAACCATCCACCTCCCTCCCTCACAGACTCTTCCCCTCCAACAGTCCATCTCCCTCCCTCACAGACTCTCCCTCCCTCACACAATCCATCACAAAGTCTCCCTCCTTCACATAACTCTCCCTCCCTCATAGAGTCCATCTCCCTCCCACGCCTCCCTATCTCACAGTTACACGCACTCTGTTATCATGCCAGGTCTGATCTCCAAGCTAAGCTTTATTAGGTTGATTATTAGGTTTAGTTTAAACATGGTGGTCAGTTTTGAGTCATTGTTCTATGTTGGTGGTGATTGTGGAACAGCAGAGGTTTGTTACTGAAAAGAAAAAACAAACTTTCCAAAACAGAACTCAGTTAGAAAGATCCTTAAACAAACAACAAAACAAAGTTTCAACTTTTATATGACCGATCATAGAGACTTTAATCCAGAGAAATTACATCTCCTCTCTCAACTCCCATCTGACTGAGTCCTGACAATTTATTTGCAACAATACAATCTGTCAACATTAAGTCTTCTACAAATCTGATAATTTGAATTTTCCCAGTTTCAATAATTTGTAGATTTCTAACCAAACTCTCCTAAAATCAATGTTTTTTTTCTGAACTGAAAACAAAGGAATGGGTTTCTATTTTTACTCTACCTCTCATAAACTCCACAGTACAAACATCTTGTTCCATTAACACTCCAGGATTTCACAGTCGCTGCTGTCTGGTATATATTGGATTAGCCCAGTATTTCTGAAGGACTCTCTGAATTTAAAATAAAAACTTCACAAAAGTAACCAGTTATGTTACTATTTTGAAATCCAAATAATAATACACTTCTCATCACATCTCCTCATCTCTCAAATGCACACAGTCTTCCTCCCTCACACACTCATGGACTCTTTTCTCCTGACTCTCCCTCTTTCCCTCCCTCACTCATACATTCATGCACTCTTCCAGTCATGCACACAGTCTCCCTCTCTCACTCAAATACATCTCTTCATCTCTGAATCGCTAACACACACTTGCAATAATCACATGCACTTCCCTCTCTCCCTCCCCTTCACAAATACACTCCCAGAAACCCATACAGACACAGGGAGAATGTGCAAACTCCACACAGCCATCTAATGCTGGAATCAAACCCAGGTCCTTGGTGCTGTGAGGTGGCAATGTTAACCACTGAGCCACTGTACCACCCTAAACTTCGCATGTCTTTCAAAAGGATTATGTAAACTCCCTTCCTCGCAGCATTGAGGGCATACTCACCTACCCCTGGTAGGCTGAAGTGTTTCAGGAAAGCAGCTCAACACCACCTTTAGGCAATTAGGGATGGGCAAGCCCAACCATGGCCCAGCCGGCTATGTCCACATTGCAGAAGGAAAGGAAAAGCTGGTCACGTTCTGGTGACCTGTTTCCCTGAAACGGTTAGCATTATATCTGTTCCAAACTCTTAAGCATCTTGCATTTTCACAGTTATTGGAGGCGTTTTTGTTTCCAATTTGTGCAGGAGGAGTAAAACCTCAAATGCTACCTGGAGAAATTTGTTATGAGATAAAAAGGAAAAGGACAGCTGGGAAAAACCAGGAAAGATAGATTATTCATTAAAAAAAATCCCTGATTTAAAGAATAATTTTGGACCTTCTGCAGTTGTAATATTCCTTCAGTTTATTTCATTTTTCTAGTATTATTGTAACAGCCCTTATTCAGGAGACATGAGTCTGCTTTAAGCCATACAGCAGCTGTTTCTCTTGGGGAGTGTGTGACCTGTCTGAATGATCAATGGAATGTTGTCTTCAGATGTTCAAGTTGGTCTTTCACTGTTTCCTCTGACTGCTGCCAGAGCAGATGTCTGCAGTTCTCTCAACGAATGGGAGATCCTCCTGAAAGAAAGAATTGCCATTCCTTCTAATCTCTCTAGATATTCAATAAGCCTCTTTGGTTCCTTCATACAATTGACCAAGAAGAAAATTCTAAACCTCACTCCCTAGGATGATGTTAGATTATACATTCACCCGGTTCCCCTCTCAGAAACCTCTTTTATCCTCCATCTCCCTCTGAGTTTAATAAATAAATAATTTTTAATGAGAAATAAATTGGATAGTAACCACTGGAGTCCAAACATGTGAAGTTAAAGTTGCACATTGGCAAGTTGCTAGGCAAAAGTGAGGACTGCAGATGTTGAAGATCAGAATGTAGATTAGAGTGGTGCTGGAAAAGCCCAGCAGGTCAGGCAGCATCTGAGGAGCAGGAAAATCAACATTTCAGGCAAAAGCCCTTCATCAGGAATCATTGGCAAATTGCTGTCATATTTGCCCTTCTATTCTACAAACTCCACTCTACCAGTTCCTCACTGATTGTTTCAGTATTAAAATGCACAAAGAGTAGAAAATAAGTAATCACCGATTAGCTAACTATTAAGAACTTCAGAAACAGTTGAGGTTTGTGCAATCAAGTGAATTTTAAACAGCATTCTATATCTTAAATACTGTCAAACAACATCACTGTCATTAAATGCTTAAAACTGGGGAATCTCATTCCTGCAATTATTGTTGGAGATTTTAAAAATAGTATGAGTGTTTACTTTTTCTCTTGCTTTCATCTTCAATTAGCTTTCACTGCACGATCATGCATTGAGTTAAATATTCGAACTTAGACATCCTGGTGCAGACTTTGCATGCCTCAGTAAGGATCTGGTTTGTTGAAGAGACACAGTCTTGCTTCCTCTGTTCATCCAGATTCCTGATCTGCTGCAGAGGATGCAGCTCTGCATTGGATTCCTGATGGGGCTCAAACGCTAGTATCCAAAATCCAGAGAAGTCCACAGGCAGCTATCGACATGCCTTGTAGTGAGTGTTTTTGTGTGGAACTGCCTTAAGAGCTCAGACCTTCATATTTTGCAGCAAGCTGCACACAACAGTGCATTGCAATTTTTACAGACATATTAACAATTGACTCAAAAACAGAAATAGCTGGAAAAGCTCAGCAAGTCTGACATCATCTGTGGAGAGAAATCAGAGTTAACATTTTGGGTTGAGTGACTCTTCCTCAGAACAATCGACTATTCATTTAAGAAGAAGTGAACTCAGAAGTGAACATACATGTCATCCAACTGAATAACAGACAGAGAAAGCATCAGAGAACCTGCTGGCAGATTCATTTTTGGACATGAAATTTCAAAAAAGTTTTCACTTGCAATCTATCTTAGAATGTCTAACCCAGAATCTTACAATTATAAATAGCAGAGATCACTTCTGCCTATTTCTATGAGGTTAAACAATTCATTCAATCAACAACTGTTATAAAGGTCCTCGAATTGATTTACAATTGGACTGGGACCTATTGCTTCGGGTCATTTAACAACACAATCCTATTATTCTTTGACTGGAAAGGGATTAAATAATCTTTTGCTTGAATGTGTGTCAGTTTCTGGGCTTGTTATATTGCTGTACTGTATTTTGAAAATCAGATGAAAGGTGATGTAAAATACAATTTAGTATTTGATTAGGTTTGTGTTGATCCGAAACCTCAAATCATTTTTACTGTTGCAATATCAAACTGTCGATTGTAAAATATCCAAAAATGTAATAGCCATAACAGCGTAATGTTGCCAGACTTTAAATCCAAGAGTTTACATTTGCAGTGATGTTTAAACTCAACTTCATTGAGTGAATTTGCTCATTCTTGCCTGGACAACTGGAAACAGTCCATTTAGGCAGGAAGGGAAGTGACCTGACAGAACTCTAGTCAGGCACATCAATCATGAAGCAGTCCTGAGAAGTTACAACCCAGGCTGCTTTCTGTTTCAACTCTGCCAAGATTCCCTGTGAATAAAATTAATAATGGAGTGGAAATGGGACTCAACATCGCAGGTTTGACATGCATAAGTTTTACAAAGCTTTTTTTTAGGAAAATATTCTTGACAGGAGATGTGCTAGACTCTGGTATTGTTTTGAATCAGTATACAATCTTTCCTTTTCTACTTGTTGAGTGAATTGAGCAATAACAGATCTTCTGGAATACAAACAATTCCTCTGGTAGCTTGGTGCACCGACCTCTACACTGCTGAAGCCAAGCGCCAACTTGTGGACACTTCCTCCTCCTGCCCCCTCGACCATGACCATACCTCACATCACCAAACCATCATCTCCCAGACCATCCACAACCTCAGGACCTCAGGGAATCTCCCAACCACAGCCTCCAACCTCATAGTCCAGGAACCCCTCATCATCCGATTCTACTTCCTCCCCAAAATTCACAAACTTGACTCTCCCGGTCAATCCATTCCTCACCTTTTCCTCTGCTACATCGATGATCGTATTGGCGCCACCTCGTGACCCCATGAGAGGTTGAACAGTTCATCAACTTCACCAACACCTTCTATCCCGACCATATCAGACACCTCCCTCCCTTTTCCTGGACCTCTCCATCTCCATGTCTGGTGACCGACTCAACATGGACATCCACTACAAACCCAATAATTCCCACAGCTACCTGGACTACACTCCTCCCACTCTGCCTCCTGTAAAAACGCTATCCCTTATTCATAATTCCTCAGTTTCTGCTGCATCTGCTCCCAGGAGGACCAATTCTACCACAGAATATCCCAGATGACCTCCTCCTTCAAACACTGCAATTTCTCCTCCCATGTAGTCGATGATGCCCTCCAGCACATCTCCTCCACGTCCCGCACTTCCGTCCTCGAACCCCACCCCTCCAACCACAAAAAGGACAGAAAACTCCGGTCCTCACCTCCACTCCACCAACCTCTGGATACACCGCATCATCCTCCACCATTTCTGCTACCTACAACTAGACCCCCACCACTACAGACATATTTCCCTTCCCAGCCCTATTTGCATTTTGGAGAGACCATTCCCTCCACGACTCCCTTGTCAGGTCCACACCCCTCACCAAACCACCCTCCCCTCCTGGCACCTTCCCCTGCCACCGCAGGAATTGTAAAGCCTGCTCCCACACCTCCTCCCTCACTTCCGTCCAAAGCCCCAATGGATCCTTCCACATCCATCAGAGATTTATCTGCACTTCCACACACATCATCTACTGCATCCATTGCACCCGATGTGGTCTCCTCTACATCAGGGACACAGGACGCCAACTTGTGGATCATTTCAGAGAACATCTCTGGGACACCAGCACCAACCAAACCCACTGCCTGTAGCTGTACACTTTAACTCCCCCCTCCCACTCTGCGAAGGTCATGCAGGTCATGAAGGTCATCCTCCATTGCCAAACCCTAACCACCTGACACCTGGAGGAAGAACGCCTCATCTTCCGTCTGGTACACTTCAACCACATGGGATCAATGTTGATTTCACCAGTTTCCTCATTTCCCCTCCCCCCACCTTATCCCAGACCCAAGCCTCCAACTCAGCACCGCTCTCTTGAACTGTCTGATCTGACTATCTTCCTTCCTTCCACCCTCCTCTCCGACCCCCACCTTCATCTACCTATCTCATTGCCAGTTACCTCCATCCCAGCCCCACCCTCCTCCAATTTATCTCTCAGCCCCCTTGCCCACAAGCCTCATTCCTGATAAAGGGCTTATGCCCAAAACATCGACTCTCCTGCTCCTCAGATGGTGCCTGACCTACTGTGCTTTTCCAGCACCACACTCTTCGACTCTGATCTCCAGCATCTGTAGTCCTCACTTTCTCCTGATAGGCATGTTAGCAACATGACGTCATCTTGGCCAATTCATTCACAATAGCCTTTAGTCCTCAATAATGAAAATATCTGTTTAGAAATAGGATGTGTTTTATCAGCCAAGGCACTGCTCCTTGACTTCAAACAATACTATTTTAGCATACACCTGACTAGATGGTAGGGATGTCCAAAATGAGAGGTCTATGGTTTAAGGTGAGAGGGGAAGATTTAAAAAGGACCTGAGGGGTAATCTTCTCATGCAAGAAGGTGGTGCGTGTATGGAATGAGCTGCCAGAGGAAGTGTTGGAGGCTGGTACAAATACAGCATTTAAAAGGAATTTAGATGGGTTTATGAATACAAAGTGTTTAGAGGGAGAGAGGCCAAGTGCTGGTAAATGGGACCAGATTAATTTAGAATTCTGGTCAGATGGATGGGTTGGACTGAAGGATCTGTTTCTGTGCTGTACATCTTTATGACTCTTTAAATCCACGCGTAAAGCACCCTCCTCCAGAGTTCACCTGCAAGACAAAAAAAAGATAAAGCACAGCAAGTCCAACAACATTTTTTTCTTATTTCAGATTTCTAACTCTTGCAGTATTTTGTTTATATTTTGACAAAAATGCAACTGGATTATATAGTGTGATGATCCCAGCTGATAGCAGTACTGGACTTCAGGATTGTCAGCAAAGCAGCCAGGAGTGAGGTAAGGAGAAACCTCTTTACTCAGTTGTTGAGATTTGGAATGTGCTGCCTGGGAGAGTAGTGGAAGCAGATGCCACAAGAATTTTTAAAAGAGTGCTGGATATATATTTGAAAGTGATTCATTGACAAGGCTAGAGAAGGGGCTGGAAAATGGGACTAGCTGAGTAGTTAGGGAGTTGATAGATATGATGGGTCAAATGGCTTCCTTCTGTGTTGTAAACTTTGATGGACAAATAGGTCCCAGATTGAAACCTGGCTTGATAGAGTATAAGTTTAATTTTTCTCTGTTGTTTACCATGGAGATCACACACTGAACATCTCAACAAATGTCTGTTATTTTCACAAATTAAGATAAATGTTTACTATACAAAAGAAAATCATGAATTATATTACACAAGACAATGACAATTGGAACAATCTTATTCCTAGCTTCAGAAAAAAAATTGCTTTTTAGCCCAGCAATACCTTTACAGATACTTAAACCTATGTGCAGTCACCCTATTTTCACAGTAAAGCTTTTTTCCTAGCAGGCGTGGCTGTAACTGGCTTCCTTTTGGCAAATTTCTGCATATTCACTCACTGCTATTTGCTTCACTTAATATCTCCATGAGACCCTGAAAACAAGATGCTAACTCAGCTCACTATTACATAACATAGCTTCCCTGACCTCATGCCTTCAACAGCCTTTTAAGATGGCTTCATCTTTGGTACTCACAATCTTCTGCCTCTGGACTTTCTTCTCATTGACCTCTGGCACTTCAGGACCTCTCCCCAGCCCCAACTGCTTGAAAACTGCTAATACCACTTGTAATACAATCATATAAAATAGCAGCACAGCCAGTTGTGACATTCAATAAGATCATGGCTGATCTGTTTGTGTTTAAAATTCTACATTCCCATTGACCAATAACCCTTGATATCCCTGCATAAAAGATTTATCGACCTCTGTCTCAGAAATATGCAAAGACTCTGCCTCCACTGCCTTCAGAAGCATGAGATAAATCTCTGGGAGAGAAACAAAATCTCCTCATTCTGAGAACAAAAACAAAGAATAAAGAAAATTTACAGCCCAGGAACAGGCCATTCAAGCCTGAGCTGATCCAAATCCACTGTCTAAACCTATCGCCCAATTCCTAAGTTTCTGTATCCCTCTGCTCCACACCTACTCATGCATCTATCCAGATGCATCTTAAATGAATATACCGTGCCTGCCTCTACTACCTCTGCTGGCAATGCGTTCCAAGTGCTTACCACCCTTTGTGGGTGGCACGAACATAGTGTACGGCATGGTGGCACAGTGGTCAGCATTGCTGCCTCACAGCGCCAGAGACCCGGGTTCAATTCCTGCCTCAGGCAACTGACTGTGTGGAGTTTGCACACTTTCCCCATGTCTGTGTGGGTTTTCTCCGGGTGCTCTGGTTTCCTTGAACAGTCCAAAAATGTGCAGGCTAGGTGAATTGACCATGCTAAATTGCCCGTAGTGTTAGGTGAAGGGGTAAATGTAGGGGTGTGGGTTGTGGGTCGGTGTGGACTTGTTGGGCTGAAGGGCCTGTTTCCACACTGTAAGTAATCCAATCTAAACTACATGCCGTGTGTATCCCCCTTAAACTTTTCATGTTACACCTTGAAAGTGTGACCTCTCGTTTTTGAAAGCTTATCTGCCCTTCCAATCCCTTTTGTCTGCCCTTCCAATCCTGTTATGAAAGGTGCCCCCTAATTTTAACCAGCACCTTGTTCTGGATTGACTCAGAAAGGGAAACATAATTTCTATTTTCACCTTGTTTGCCAATGATTGCACAATGTCCAGCATCATTCGTGACTCCTCGCATATGAAGCAGTCCTGGTTCAAATATCCAGGCTTGGACTGACAAGTGAAAAACAACTTTGCATCACCAAAATGCCAAGCAATGACCATCTCTAGAGAGAAACTAAACACCATTCCTTGACATTCAATGGTGTAACCATCAATTAATCCCCCACTATCACATTCTGAAGATTACCATTGATCAAAAACAGAACTGGACTTGCTACATAAACAGTGGCTACAAGAGCAAGTCTAAGGTTAGGAATACTACAGCTAGCAACTCCCTCCTGACTGTCCACCATCTGCAAGGAACAAGTCAGGAGTGTGATGGAATACTTCCCACTTGCCTGGACAGGTGGAGCTCCAACAACACTCAAGAAGCTTGACACCATCCAGGACAAAGCAGCTCGCTTGACTGGCATTTCTCCACCACTGATGCTTAGTAGCAGCAGTGTGTGTCATCTACAAGATGCACTGCAGAAAGTTACCAAGGCCAAATAGTCAGCATCTTCCAAATATATGACCACAAATGCAGCAAGGAACACCATCACTTTCAAGTTCCCCCTCCAGGCAACTCACCATCCTGATTTGCAAATATATCACCATTCCTTCAATGTCTTTCGGTCAAAGTCCTGGAATTATCTCCCTACCTAGCACATGGACTGCAATGATTAAAAAAGGCAGTTCACCACCATGTTCTTGGGGACAGCTAGATATGGTCAATAATTACTCCAGTCAGCAATATCCATGTCCCAAAAAACCTTGTGAAGACCATTCTAGACCTTACACAAGCCTGGATCAAGTCATCCATCACACTTTTAAATTGCAGTAGAAATAAGTCCTATTTGTCATTAGATAGCCTGCTCATTCCAGACATCAATCTAGTAAATTGCATCTGAACCGTCTCCAATATATTTACATTCTTTCTCAAACAGGGAGACCAAAAGTGGATGCAATATTTGGGTTGTGGTCACAGCAATGTCCAGTATAACTGAAGTATAACAGCCCTGATTTTATGTTCAATTCCTCTTGCAACAAAAATATTATTAGCCTTCTTGATTACATACTGCACCTGCATATTAACTTTTCCCAAACTATGACTTACAATACCTCTGCACCTGGGAATTCTGTAGCTGTCCTCTATTTAAGTAATACTCTGCTTTTTTTCCCTACCAAAGTGAAGAATTTCATATTTTCCCACATTATGCCCCAATATTTGCAGATTTTTGCCCACTGACTCAACCTGTCGATGTCTGCCTTAAACCTCCTTATCTCTTCTTCACAATGTACTTGCCTTGGTGACACCTGTGAATTTAGCTCCCATGCCTTGGTTCCTCTCATCTATATCGCTGATGTAAACTGTAAGAAGTCGGGATGCAACATTGATCCCTGTGACCCTCCACTCATCACATCCTGTCAATCAGACAAAGGCTCATATATGCATACTATATGTTTTCTGCCAGCTAGCCCATCTTCTATTCCTGTTAATGTATTACCCTCAATGTCAAGAGCTTTTATTTTCCGCAATGATTTTGATATGACACCTTATCAACTACCTTCTGGATATCCAAGTTCATAGGCATCTTTTTGTCCTCAGCACATATTACTCCTTCAAAGAGCTCCAATAATTGATAAAACATGATTTCCATTCATGAAACCATACTGACTCTTCCAGTACTTTTCAAAATGTACAAGTAGCATTTCTTCAATAATTGATTTTAACAACTTCATCTCAGATGAATAACTGGCCTGTTTTATACCTCTACTCATCTTGAAGGAGACATATTTTCTACTTTCCAGTCACGTGAAATCTGGGGCATTCTTGAACATTAACAATGCATCTACTACCTCACTCACAACCTCTTTTGAGACCCTAGGATAAAGTTCATCTGCAATAGGAGACTTATCATCCTTCAATTTGCTAAGTATCACTTTCCTTGTGATTGTAATTGCGCCATATTCCTTCTTTCCACATCCTGTTTTATAGTTATTACTGGAATAGTTCATCTTCTAACAGTGTTCTGAAGAAGGGTCATTAGACCCGAATTGTTAACTGTTTTGTCTCCATAGGTGCTGCCAGATCTGCTGAATTTCTCCAGCAATTTCTGTTTTTGTTTCATATTTCAAGTGTTCACAGTCCTTTATTTTCTGTTCAGGCTCAATGAGCTTTCAATTTTAAATCTGAGGCAGATAAAGTTTTGTTAAGGGCTGTGGCCAAAGGCAGGTATATAGAGTTTGGCCGCACATCAGCCATGATCTCAGTGCGTGGTGGAGTAGGGTCAAAGGATTAAATTGTCTGTTCATATACCAACCTCTGGGGATCTCACCCCCAAACTTTCCTTCAGCCTGTTATGGGTCTCTTATCCCTGCATAAACCTGCTTCTTATTCCTACTCTCTATCTCTGTTGGTTGTAAATTTAAAGTCAGCAAACAATTATCTCTGCAGGCATCTTGCTGGTCATTTAGCTAAAGTCACATGACTTGTTATAAAACAAGAAATGCTGAAGATCACAGCAGGTCAGGCAGCATCCATGGAGAGAGAACAAGCTAACGTTTCGAGTCTAGATGACTCTTCATCAGAGCTGACATGAAGTATGGAGGGGCCAGAATTTATGCAATCATTGGGGGGATGGGGACAGTTGGTGTGCTGGGGAAGAAAGGATGTTGATAGTTCAGATTAAATAATTGGAATGTGAGAATGGAAGAACACTGGTGTGTCTAACCGCCAGACTGAAAAGAGCAGTCAGTCCCACTGGAGTGAGGGGAAGGGTGAGAGGACATGGTGACAGAAATAGTAATCAGCAAAGTTGAAGAAAGGGAAGGAGTGGATTCTCAATGTGAAGGTGTTGAACTCAATATTAAGCTCAGAAAATTGTAAAGTTCCGAGTCTAAAGATGAGATGTTGATGCTTTTGCTGTGATTTACTGGATTTCTTATAAATGCTGTTTTTTGAAGTCAAAAGTCAAATGATTTTCTGACCTTGAAAAAAACGTTAGCTCTTTACAGACCTTGGAAACTAAGGTCAATTTTTAATCCACTTTAGAATTCAAGTTCTAATAATAACAAAATATTATGAACCTTCATAAAACTATTTAGAAAATCACTTCTGGGCCAACAGTACAATAGCTTAGTTCAAAACTTAATTATGAAATCAGGAACAATGCTGCTGTAGCTGTACTTCACCATTCTGTCTCAACCTCAAATACAAATTTCTCTCAAGCAAGTGTTTACAGATGAAAATGACAGTCAATTATAGCTCAATTATTATAAATAACTTGAAAAGAATTTTCAAAATAAAACCCTTTAACAGAAGCAGTAATAATGTTATCAAGTGTTGGATAATAGTAGTATAGTTGTAACAATCTTCAAAACTTTCATACAAGGCTGAAGAAGGGTCACTGGATCCGAAACGTTAACTCTGATTTCTCTCTACAGATGCTGCCAGACCTGCTGAGCTTTTCCAGCAATTGTTTTTGATTCTGATTTCTAGCATCCTCGGTTCTTTTATTTTTTTTAAATGCCAGGCTTCTGTGCTCCTATGTGATGTGAAGCTATGAAGCCTTGTTACTCAAACTAATTTTGGTCTGTTCTGAAGAAGGGTTACAGGACCTGAAACATTAACTGTGCTTTCGCTCCACAGATGTGGCCAGATGTATTGAGTTTTCCCAGCGATTTCTGTTTTAATTTTGGTTTTACGTGTGCTGTAGGTTTTCTCTCTCCAGCCTAAGTTTAAAGCAATGAAGATTTTTGTTACGGTTGTCATAACATCATTGTAAAAAAATCAATACACAGATACCTGCAGTGATATTAACTATTTAGAAGTGGCTTTATTAGAATTTCATTCTAAATGTACATGTATTTTATGTATACATTGAAATTGCATTTATATTGTTTCTTTAACATAGTAAAATGTCACAAGGTGCTTCACAGGTGATTATGAAACAAAATTTGTTCTAATACAACATGAAAAAAATGTTGGGATAGTTAAAATGGTAGTTTAAGGAGCATATTAAAGGAAAGATGTTTTGGAAAAAAATTCCAGAGGTTTAAGGCTTAGGTACAACTGCCACAGTGAAGTGATTAAGATCAGGGATGTGAAAAATGCATGAGTCTAAGAAACTCAGATTTCGAAGAATAGGAGAAAATTTCAATAATAGAGAGGTCAAGCAGATGGAGAGATGAGAAACAAGGTTGAGACTTCTAAATAATTTTAATTACACCTGCTGAGGTGTAGGAGCCAACACAGATTAGTGAGCACAGGGATGAGGGAAATTGGATTGGATGTGAATTAGGATCCCAGAGTTTTGGATAAGCTCAAGTTTATGTCAGGTATAAAGTGAAAAACTACTTAAATCTTTTCAAACTCACAGAACTAACGAGATGGATATCAAAATAATCTGGGCATATAAATTTTACTACTTCTAAGCACGCACAAAGCTGGCAGGCTTTACATCATTTAGGTACATTCATTTTCCTCTATTCAACCAAATAAAAACTATATCGCCAAATGCATTGCACCTGGATACAAGTTACATTTGAGATATCTATGAAACCTAAAGCATGAAACTGAATAACTAACAGGAATAACTAGTTGCATAGTTGCTTTATTTTATATAAGTAAAAACAAGTTAGTTTCACTGCATTTATGCCTTTTTTTCATGTTGAATATTGACTTCAATTTACGACCTCAGGTCATCATCTGAAAGTTATGGATGCTTTTATGTTTTCTATGTTCTCAATGTATAACATTCACATCTATAGTCCTACTACATAATAGCTATTACAAAAATGACTAGATTACTGCACAGCATGTCACCTGTAATTCATTTGGAGCAGCACTGATTATGGCTAAGGGCTTGTCTACAATCCAGACTCTTGTTTGGCTGACAGAGCACAAGGTATACACAAAAAGAATAAGAACAATTTTAAAAGTGCACAGTTTGCTTTCAATTTTAACTTTGTTGACAGAATTTAATCCAAATAAATCATGCCTGGATTATTCACAATCATTGTGTAAAGTGAGAACATGCTACTAAGTTCTATATTTACTTGAGCCACATACATCCATTGCAGACAGACAAATCTGAATTGTCTGTGAACCCATTGTTGCATCAAATTTACTTTCACCATTCAATAGATCCAGGTTGTGAGGCCAATTCGACAAAATCTTCATTGTAATTTACTGGTATGGATAGCACCATGTGAACTTTGAAGTCAACCTTATTCAGTTCTTTATATTCATCCAGTTTGTTTTTCAGCTCTGCTCGGTCTCTCACAGCTTCTGCTTTCTCCAATCCGTCTGACTTTTTGTGGCAAAAGTATAATGCCCTGCAGATTGGAAAAATAATTATGCTTCAATCAAATATTCCTGTTAACTTGTGCTCTACTATTCAAAAAGACACCTTGCTTTGTTTTTGGGGAACAGGTACAAGAATTGCCACCGTCACTATCATTATTTGCTAGTAACCATTATTTTCATTTTTCCTCCACACAATTAGGGTGCTATCTCTTAAATTGGGAACACGTGCACTGAAAAGATAGCCAGTCTATGAAACCATAGAATTCCCAACTAAATTAAAAATATTTTAATTTTAATTTGTTAAGAGTTCTTTGCTGAAGTGACCAGGAAGGTTGACGAGCACAGGGTGGCAGACGTAGTCTATATGGATTTCAGTAAGGCCTTTGATAAGGTTCCACATAGTAGGCTGCTCTAAAAGGTAAGACTGCATGGAATCCAGGAGCAGCTAGCAAATTGGATACACAATTGGCTTGATCATAGGAAGCAGAGGGTAATAATAGAAGGTTGCTTGTTTGACTGGAAGCCTGTGATCAATGAAGACCCCAAGGTTGGTGTTGAGCCCATTGCTGTTTGTTATCTATATCAATGATTTGGATGAGAACGTATGAGGCATTGATTAGTCAGTTTGCAGATGACACTGAAATAGGCAGTATCGTCGACAATGAGGAAGGTTATCAGAAATTGCAGCAGGACCTTGATGAGCTGGGGAAGTGGGCTGAGAAATGCAAATGGAGTTTAATATAGATAAGTGTGAGTCTTGTATTTTGGAAAGTCAAATCAAGGTAGGAGTCTCATGGTGAATGGTAGGGCCTTAGGGAGTGTAGTGGAACAAAGGGACCCTGGAGTTCAGGTCCACGACTATCTAAAAGTGGAGTCACAGGTAGGCAGGGCAGTGAAGAAGGCTTTTGGCACACTTTCCTTCATCAGTCAGGGCATTGAGTATTGAAGTTGGGAAATTATGTTGCAATTGTACAGGCTGTTGGTGAGGCTGCACTTGGGAGTATTGTATCCAGTTTTGGTCACTTTGCTAAAGGAGGAATGTTATTAAACTGGAAAGAGTGCAGAAGAAATTTACAAGGATGTTGCCAGGACTTAACAGTCTGAGTTATAGGGAAAGGTTGGACAAGCTAGGACTTTTTTTTTACAACATAAGAGACTGAGGATGTATCTTACAGAAGTGTATAAGATCATGAGAGGCATGGATAGGGTGAATGCACTCACTCTTTTCCCAGAGTTGGGGAATCGTGGACTAGAGGGCATCTCATTTAAGGTTAATGGGGAAACAATGTAAAGGGAACCTGAGGGGCAACTTTTTTTTACACAGAAGGCGGTATGCATATAGAATGAGCTGCATGACAAAGTTGTTAAGGCGGGTACATTAACAACATTTAACTGGCATTTGGACAAATACATGGAAAAGAAATGTTTAGAAGGATATGGTCTAAGTGCAGACAAATGGTGTTAGCATAAGTGGACATTTTGGTCATTATGGACCTGTTTGGGTGAAAGGGCCTGTCTCCGTGCTGTAGGACTCTATGACTCAATTAAAATAAAACTTGCCTAGGTTTCTCTCTTGATTTGATTTTTCTACGACAATCCAATGTCAGTGAAGGTGGAACTGCAGACATTATGATGCGTCAGGCAAGTGGAAACGGAGTTACTTGAACATTTTTTTCCAGAAGGCAGTCACAGCTGTTTGGTTACAGTTGTCTGATTTGGTCAGTGATCAGGGACAGAGAGATGTGATGACAAGTCAGGCAAGCAGGGTGAAAGGGTGAATTTAGTCCTTCAGTTCCTCTTAAACCAGACAAAACTCAGTTTACTTTATTGAATGCTTATTCTTGCATGCATGGGAGATGGACACATCATGAAAATGGCATAGCTCAAATCTTTATACGAAGAACAAGATATTTACAAATAAAAAACTTCCAATCAACTATTGCTGTAAATAATAATTCTCAAAATCCTACAATTTATTCATCCCCGTCTGTATATGATCGTGTTTGCATTGTTTGCATTCTAGTACACTTGACTATATTATCCAATCACGTCAGTATATGTTTACATCTCCTAGCTGCAATGTATACTTTGTAAGTATATACTTTACAGGAGTGGATCTTCTGTATCCATAGTCGGAAATTTCCAGTGGTGATTGGAAGGGTATCCAGAAAGTTTAAAACCAGAACGGACTCTTCCTGTGGCAACAATCACTGGTGGTGAACCTGCCAGTGGGAGGCAGCTCAAGGAATCTGCATTAGCCACTTGGCCTCCTGAATGGTGTTCCAACTTGTAATTGTAAGCACTTAGAATGAGAGCCCACTGCTGAATTTAACCTGAAGCTATGGGACGGAGGGTGGAGTGGCCTTGTCCTCTTTGAGTAGCCCTAGCAGGGGTTTGTGGTCTGTTATTGTTACAAATTTACATTCATAAAGATATTAGTACAACACCAAAGATGACCGGCAAACCTTCTTTCTCTATCTAGGTGTATTTGCACTCTGCTTCAGCCAAAGTTTGGGAAGCATATACTATTGGATGCTCCTCTCCATTGGGCCATCTGTGAGCCAACACAACCGCAATACCATTCGGGGAGGAATTACATGTCAGCACCAGGTGTCGCTTGGGACCATAGTGTGCTAACACCTTAGACAATGATAACTGCTTCACTTCCCTGAAAACTACATCTTGGCCACAAGACCATTTCCAAGGCTGAACCAGTCTCAATAGCAGATGTAAGGGTGCCAGGATGGAGGCCAGGTTACATATGACCTATGTTTAAGTTTTTTAAGTGTTCTTTGTTGATCTTCCCTCTTCATCCAGAGAAATGGCAACCTGAGGAAGACCTTATAAAATGTTTTCCATTGTCCACTGCAAAATGGCACAGGCTGATGATACTCCAACAGGCTGTCTTGTATATTAGTACAAGTCTTATGGGTATTAATTGTAGCATATGACTGGGGATCCTCATCTAAACGCAATTGCAAGTCCACACGGCACACTTAGAGAACTTGAACATAGTCCTTTGATATTTCTCCCTAGTCGGGCATAGGTTTTAGAAAAGAAAAATATGTGTGTTCCAGGCACCCCAAGTGGCCCATTTGGACGGCATAGTGGACAAGATTGGGTTACGCCCATTGGAAGATAAAGTGAAGGTGGTCAAAGATGCCCTGGTTCCCACATCTGTACTGGAGCTTAGATCTTTCCTTGGATTTGTGAATTATTATAGAAAGTTCATATGTAACCTAGCCTCCATTGTGCCCTGGCTTTGTGAAGAACAGCTCGACTACTAGCTTTGCGTTTAAGTCCTCTATGCAAGGGATTGACTATTTCTTCAGCTGCGAGAAGCAATTTTCCATTTATTTATATTTCCACAAAGGTGAACTGACCCATTGGCCTTCACAATTAGTACAATAGGTGCTGCCCATTTCACAAACTGGACTGGTTTGATAATTCCTTCATTTCCAGCCTCCTGATTTCTGCCTCTACTTTTACATATAAGGCACTGGACAGGCCTTGCAGAATTGTGGTCAACATATGCAAGGTGGCCTTAGTCCCATTGATATCATCGACCTTCCTGAAAATCTTTTGGATATTTAATTAGGACTTCACTCAGGCAGCCATTTTCCAAACGAAAAATGTTGAGGCAATCAAGGGGATTCTTTTTTCACCAATTTCACCCCATCAGGCTTAGGCTTGAGCCTTTTACTACAATCAGTGATGACTAAACCAGCTGTTTCTCATATGAGGCTAAAACCAAAATCGTACCCTTAATCTATAAAGGTTCTCTAATGTAGATTCTCAGTTAATTCACAAGAATGTTGCCAGGGTTGGAGGATTTGAGTCGTAGGGAGAGGCTGAATAGGCTGGGGCTGTTTTCCCTGGAGCGTTGAAGGCTAAGGGGTGACCTCATAGAGGTTTATAAAATGATGGGCATGGATAGGATAAATAGACAAAGTGGGTGAATCCAGAACTCGAGGACATAGGTTTAGGGTGAGAGGGGAAAGATATAAAAGAGACCTAAGAAGCAACGTTTTCACGCACAGGGTGGTGCGTTTATGGAATGAGCTGCCAGAGGAAGTGGTGAAGGCTGGTACAATTGCAGCATTTAAAAAGCATTTGGTTTGGTAATGAATTGGAAAGGTTTAAAGGGATATGGGCCAAGTGTTGGCAAATGGGACTAGATTAGGTTGGGATATCTGGTCAGCTTTGATAAGTTAGACCAAAGGATCTGTTTCCGTGCTGTACATCTCTATGACTCTTGCCGAGATTTTACCCAAACTTAAGAATTTGAGTCTAGAGCAAATTTGTTCAAGACTGGTTCTGCAATCAATGATACATCCATGCCCATAACAACTTCCATTAGAACTGGGTGACCAGTTACGAGATGTTTATAATGACTGGCTCTAATTTGGCTGTTGCTAAGCAACTTAACTGTTCCAAGCCAGATATAGGTGGGCTTTCCAGGGTGTGGACTCTCCTGGACATTGGCCTATGAGCTTTCTTCGTCAATTCAGGCCTAGTGGGATTCTTTTGCTGTCTCGAGTCCACGTGGACTCGAGACAGCACTTATAATGGCAGCACTCATAATGGCTTTCTGGCCCAGATACTGAAGAAACTTTTAGCTGTTTGGTCGAGGCTTGGCTTTGATTTGGGGTTTTGCTATGGGCTGACCAAGAGTAACTCTCTGTTCAGAGCATGTCCTGAGTGAGCCTATGCAATTGCCTTGCCTCAAGTGGTATCCCTACGCTCAGTTGCCCTTGTGAGGGGGTCCAGTTCCATGTGCATCCCTGTAACTCATACGCTCCACTTGCTTCATTTCCTAATGACAAAACTAGTTGTAGTGCCTGTTTGAAGGCCAGTTGGGCTTCAGCTAGTAGGCACTTATGCATGGTTACATCATTAATCCCACATACCAAATGGTTTCTCAGCTTCTTACTAAGGGGAGGCAATAGCCTAATGGAATTATGGCTGGACTATTACTCCAGAGACCCAGGTAACGGAACCCAGGTTCAAGTCCCACCACAGGAGATCATGGAATTTGAATTCAATAAAAATCAGGTATTAGGAGTCTAATGATGACCATAAAACTATTGTCAATTGTCAGCAAAACCCATCTGACTCACTAATGTCCTTTACGGATGGAAACTGCTATTCTTACCTGGTCTAGACTACATGTGACTCCAGACCAATGTGGTTGACAATTAACTTCCCTCTGGGCAATAAGGGATGGATAATAAATGCTAACCTCGTCAGCGACGGCCTCATCTTGTGAATGAATAATAAAAAAAAATTAAGGATTAAACCAAAGTCACATGCCTCTGTTAGTTCTCTTAACCTCATCAAAAATTCTGACAATGATTCCCCTGGTTCTCAAATTGCCGAGTAATACTGATAATGTCTCAGAATTAGAGGAGGTTTGGGGTTGTAATATTCCTTAACTAAATCTGAGAACTTTTGAAAGGTTTACTATCTGGTGCCTCAGGAAATGTTAGGCTTCAAATAACCGAAAAAGCTGTAGGTCCACAAATTGTCAGGAGAATTACTCATTGCTGGTCATTTGCCTGGAAAAAAATATGTATTTTTTCCATATGCTGGGCACTGTCTTTGACGGCAGGATGAATGAGTCAAGCTTTCCAAGTAACAGCAAATGCCAGAAATGCTCATTGCAAACTCAAAGATGACTTTTGTGAGCGAATTTCTTAATTTTTATTTTCTCTCATTGCCACTGAAATAACTTCACAGAAGTCAGTATCCCATCACAAGTCACCCTTTACTTACATGGGCATAGTACCTGACACTGGTCTGGCTTTGTCAGAGTCAGCTCTCAGAGTGAACAAAACCTCTGAGATTCCTGTATATTTTTTTTTGTGCCCTTCACATCAAAGGGTAAGTCCCTGTTTATTTTTTTTTCACAACTCCTGGGTTTTTTTTTTACCCCCACACTACCGCCTAACTGCGATAGTGCTTATTTTTTCCCCAGAGCACCCATGGTGTGTGTGTGTGTGTAGGTGTGAGACACAGTGAGAGACATAAGGTGTACAAATCTTTATTCAATTTCCACCACCAGGAAAATTGGAAAACACCCGAGTGGCCAGTGACAAGCACTGCCCTTCACATCAAAGGGCGATGCTGTGTGACCAAAACAGTGAAGGGGAGGGTAGGGACTAAATCAAAATAGAGTTGGAGGGGGAAATAATGCACTCTACTCCCTGCGGCGCCCACCTCTCCCTGATCAACTCCAGGGTGTCGGTGGATACCGCGTGCTCCTTCTCCAAGGACACCCGGGCCCTAACGTAACCGCGGAAGAGGGGCAGGCAGTCGGCCCTAACGACCCCCTCCACGGCCCGCTGCCTGGACCTGTTGATGGCCAGTTTGGCCAGGCCCAGGAACAGACCCACGAGGAGGTCTTCAGACCTGCCCTCCCTCCTCCGTACTGGGTGCCCGAAGATCAGGAGCGTGGGACTGAAGTGCAACCAAAAGCAGAGGAGGAGGTTTTTAAGAAAATCAAAAAGGGAGTGCAAATGCCAACACCCAATATACACGTGATCCACAGACTCCACAGTGCCACAGAACAAGCAGTTGGGCTGGGAGTCCGTGAACCACCGCAATCTGCGGTTGCAGGGGACTGCTGCGTGCAGCACCCTCCACCCCAGATCCCCGAGAGAAAGGGAGAGGACTCCCGTGTAGAGAGCCCTCCACTGGGGATCCCCACCGCCCGGTGGCAAATGGGCACGCCAAGGCGTGTCCGGACGGTGGATGAGGGAGAAGACGTGGATGGTGTGTAGCAGCAGTCTATACAGGGCCCGCCTTTTTACATCCTTGAAAGGGACAAAATTAAAATTCCGGAGGCGGCTCAGGTTGTGGGGCACAGGCTCCCATGAAACGTACGGGACCTTGGGGCCAATGTGAAATTCCGCCCGGGCTGGGGTGAGCGTGGACGGGATCCCACCGCACACCTGAGCGTCCTCCAACTGGTGCATTACGTCGGGTCCGAGCACCACCGTTTTAAGGCGTCGGATGCCGGTGGCCACGTACCGGATGTCTACCGCTGCCCTGCTAGATTCCTGTTTATATCTGTCAGCCAGCACTCCATGATTGGACCAGGAAACAGCCCCAATTAGGGAACTCATATTCCATGAGATCCACCTGGCTGACCTTGTTATAATCACTACAGTATACCTCATTAATACTGATGTGAAGGTTGAATTCTTGGCACTTATGTCAGATGATTTTCTGAAACAGCATGTTGAGGAACCAATTAATAAAATGGGCAATTTTATATTTGGTATTGTGGAATGTTGAGGGGTTAATTAATAATCTTGCTGTAAAGAAGCCTTATCAGAGAAATATGACAGAATCTTACATTATGTTTCAAAGTCATGTGGTTCAATGACAAACTAGGGTCTTAAATTTAAGCAATGGAACTGCAAAGGTCTGAGCTTCAGTGGATTGGGAAACAAAGCTGAATATATGACTGTACACAGGCAATTTTAATAATAATAATGAAAGGCATGTCATTTAGGATTGAGAGAAGGTAGAATTTCTTTAATCAGATGTTGGTGAATCTTTGAAATTCTCTGCCCAAAGCTTGTGGAGGCTCAGTCATTGAGTATATTTTAGACTGAGACGGATAGTTGTCGACAGCTTAAAAACATGAAGGGATATGGGGATAGTATGGGAATATGCTGCTGAAATGGAAGGTCAACCATGGTCATTTGAATGCTCTGCAAGTGTGAAGGGCTGAGTGGCCTACTCCAGATCCTATTTTTCATGTTGATGTAAGTACAAAAGCATCATAAAATTGTTCAGTCTTCGCATTTGATTTTCATCTATTGGAGTTCTGTAATATGGCACATTGTAAAGTTGCAGATGGAGTGGGGAGGAGCAAAGGAGAGAGGTGGGCATCTGAGAGAGTAGTCACAATACAGCATCAGAATGCTACACTGCTTTCTGTGCCTGTGGCAAGCAAGAGAAAAAAAAACTCAGCTTGAGTTTCTATTGTTAAGATTTTTACAAAAATGTACTTGTGCCACTGTATGTGGGTGTTGTTGCCTGGGCCAGCATTATTGCCAGTATGATGAGCTGCTTTCTTGAATCACAGCAGTCTTGTTAGGAAGGGACTTTTCACATCTTTTAGCTGTTGTAGTAGATTGATACAACTGAGTTGCTTGATCATTTAAAAGTCCATAACAGTACTGTGGGCCTGTACTGACATGTAGATCAAACCAGGCAAGGAAGACAGATTTACTTTGCTAAATAACAATAATAAACCAGATGAGTTTTTACGATAACAATGATTTTGTGGTATTATTACTGTGACTAATGTTTACTTCCAGATTTATTGAATTGAAGTTCTACACAAACACATTCTCTCTCTCTCTCTCTCTCTCTCAATTATAAATAATGTATTGTACTGTAGTTACATTTATTATTATTGTATTATTATATTTAAGATGTTTTAGGTAAAATATATACTAAGACAATCAGATGACTAATTGATGCTAGATATGAACTGTACATAACTGTTCCGACTTACATACAAATTTGACTTATGAACAGTCATGAAAATGGAACTTGCTCATAACCTGGGGATTTCCTGTATTAAAATTGCCTGTTTACAGTCATATCTCCAGCTTTGTTTCCCAATCCACTGAGGCTCAAAGGACTCCTCAGACCTTTGCAGTTCCTTTGCTTAGATTTAAGACCCTAATTTGTCATTGAACCACATGGCTTTCAAACTTAATGCAAGACTCTGACCAGATGGCAGCAGTAGAGGACCGACTGTAATGTACTTAATGTTTAAATAACCTTGTTTGCCTCAGTGAGTTGGATCAAAGATGCGGAATGGCAATGTGTGATAGGACTGTAGGCGGCCTCAGGTTCTATTCCACTCAGTGTCCTCAAGAAAGGACATTTGGAATACAGCAACTCACAAAATAAATACAAAAATAGAGGTAGGAGAAAACAGTTTCAGTGTAACTATCAATGATGTTACTGCTCATTGCTTTTATACCTAAAGAAATCAGCCAAACTGTAAACAAAAGAATTAAAGACCTTACTAGTAACTGAAAATGGTTGGTGCCAACCAGTCTGGCAACAGTGATTGTGACTAACAATACTAGCTTGATTTGTACTGAACTACAGATATTGTATTTGATAGTGTCTGTAAAAAACCATGGTGAACTTATATTCTTTGATTTTTTTAAATTACTGAATATATTTTCTCAATGTCAGAAATATCTGTACTGCACTAATTATCTTTCTTTTGGCATCCAAAACAATCTTGTCATTTGGAATTTACAAAGAAGCTGGCTGATCTGAATAGCAATATCTATGATCTCATCTCTAACCCGACAGTCAGATTGCAATAGATCTGCATAACTGAATAATAAATAAAAATAGAGAATGTGTGAGGAGGACCATGGCACATAATTTACCTTCCAAAACTTATCATTGCAACATTTATTCACAAGCAAAACAAGCTATGCAATTAAAAAAGGACAAAGACATTTCAACATGAATTAAGGATAAATAAACTGGCATGTTGTTTAGAATTTGGTTCTAGTGATATCACTATATTTAAAAACATTATCACTGCTGATAAAAATGAGGTGGATAAGTGGTGCAATTCCACTATACTGTACCTATCCACAAGCAAGATTCAATTCAAGGTAATCATACAGTGAGCTTGCTTAGTTTCTAGCAGAGCTCATCTCTGAGGCATCCTGGGGTTCCCTGTCATTATTTATCCATGGCAAGTTCTCAGCCCTTACTGTGCCTAGCTTGCCAAAAAGGTAGGGTGGGAAATTACATATCCTAAGAAGCTGCTTGCAAATGAAAGGCATTTAATTAACACTGAGTAAGATTTAAGTGTTGCTTCTGTATAATATGAAGGCTGTTCAGAGCACAAAAAATGGCTGGCAAAATAAATGTGGTAGCAATTAAGATTTAGAGCCTGTGGGCGAACAGTGGAGAGGGTGAGTATCAAAATCCCAGTTTAAGGGCCTAGTGCAGGAAAAGAAGCAAAAAAAAAAACTATCCTTAGAAATTAAAATACTAGTCCTCTATTTTGACGTATTTCAGCTGGTTGGACCAGTACATCTTGTTTGCCAGTCTTGTTTTATCTTTCTACTAGATAAGAGTTGTACCTAAGCTAGAAATGGTCAGGCCTGTGAGATGTTTCACTAGTGTAAGAGCTACTGTCAGTGGCAGGACTGAGGGATGGAAACAAGTAGGGTTTGCGACGGAGGATGTAGGGATACAATTAGACTTAGAATAGAGTAGAATAGGATCCTACAGTGTGGAAACAGGCCATTTGGCCTAACAAGCCCACATCGATCCTCTGAAGAGTAACCTGCCCAGACCCATTCCCCTACCCTATTACTCTACATTTACTCCTGACTAATACATCTAGCCTACACATCCCTGAACACTATGGGCAATTTAGCATAGCTGATTCATCTAGCTTGCACATCTTTGGATTGTGGAAGGAAAACCGGAGCACCAGAGGAAACCCACACAGACACAGGGAGAACCATGCAAACTACACACAGACAGTCGCCTGAGGCTGGAATTGAACCCAGGTCCCTAGCACTGTGAGGCAGAAGTGCTAACCACTGAGCCACTGTGCCAGCCACCCTAGGGTTTAATTGGAAATCATTTATGAAAATGGTCTGTTTGAGCTTCAGGATTCAGGATGTAGTGGTGCAGGATCATTAACTCTGTCTAAAATTCACAAGAGATTAATTCAATTGATTTATGTACCTGAATCCAGTGTTTGGATAGCTGACTTTTTGCCATCCACGCTCCTGCAGAAAAGGCTTAATCAATTTTTTATGGATGTCTTTTGGAGCTCCACCAGGGGTCGCCACATACAAGTAAAACAAGTTCCCATCATCACCTTGCTCCTGAGAGGTCCTGATTTCATCAAGTATTTCTTGAGTACTGACATCCATGTTCACACTATTGAATATTCTGGTAATAAATACAACTGCAAAATCCCTGTGAAGATAAAATGTGAATTATAAGGCACTTCAATTTTAGTCTTTATCACAATGTTGAATGAGAGCTATTTGAGAATCAAATAAAATTAT
Source organism: Chiloscyllium plagiosum (assembly GCF_004010195.1). Taxonomy (NCBI): domain Eukaryota; kingdom Metazoa; phylum Chordata; class Chondrichthyes; order Orectolobiformes; family Hemiscylliidae; genus Chiloscyllium; species Chiloscyllium plagiosum. Next base: position 76,795,285 of record NC_057722.1, on the reverse strand, counting down.
TCACTGCACTTACACACTCCTACAAAAAGCAGAGCTCTGATTTATTGCTTTATTTTTGCAACCAGCAGATTTATAATTTAAATGATATTATTTTGGGATGCTGCTGCAGCAGACGGATTTGGGGATGCAATTTCACTCACCTCTGAAGGTAGCAGGGAAAGTTGAAAAGGCAGTCAAGAAACCACATAGGATACTTCGCTTTATTAATAATGTATTGAATAAAAGAACAAGGAAGTCTCCCTAAATCTTTAGAAATCTCTGGTAAAGTCGGCTGGAATACTGCGTGCACCTCTGGGCACCACATTTTAACAGGGTCAACAACAGCCAGCATTTAAAAGAGGATGATGAAAATACCAAGAAGGAGGGTATTTAGTTGAAATGGAGAGGCTGGAGAAGCTGCATTTGTGCTTTGAAAGGCAAAGGCTAATTGAATGAAGATATTCAAAACTATGAGAGTTTTGCATAAGTAGATAGCAACTATTTCTTCTGACAAATGGGTCAGCAACCAGAAGTCAGACACTTGAAATGTTTGGCAGGAAAATGATAGAAATTCGTTCACTTATTGAATTCTGGAATTATATTACCTGACAAGGCGATGGTTTCAGATTCCATTGAGACCTTTAAAAGACAACTGGATATGAACTTTAAGAGAACTAATCTGAAGAGTTTTGGGGAAAATGCTGGGACTAAATTGGCTGTTTGTTCAAACTAGGAGAAAGTGAGAACTGCAGATGCTGGATCAGAGTTGAGAGTGTGGTGCTGGAAAAGCATAGCAGGGTCAGGCAGCATCCGAGAAGTAGGAGAATTGACCTATTGCGCAAAAGCCCCACATCAGGAACTGCCAGTTACAGACTGAGTGGTCCCTTTGTGCTGTAAGATTCTCTAACTTAGTATTTTTGTCCAGCGGTTAAGAGAAAAATTGTGTCAATGTGAGAGTGGATTTCCATGATCCCTTTTCAGTCCTTGCTACCCACTGTTAAGAGGGTCAGCAAATGACTTTCTCTGGAGTTTGACAGTTGCTACTCCAAAAATGGTTTCAGAATGTGATGTGGCCTGGATTCAGCCACCCAGTTTTCTTTTTGATTAGATTACTTAGTGTGGAAACAGCCCTTTGGCCCAACAAGTCCACACCAACCTGCCGAAGCGCAACCCACCCAGGCCCATTCCCTTACATTTATCCCTTCACCTAATACGATGGTCAATTTAGCATGGCCAATTCACCTAACCTGCACATTTTTGGACTGTGGGAGAAAACCGAAGCACCCAGAGGAGACCCACGCAGACGCGGGGAAAATTGTGCAAACTCCACACATTAGGTGGTTAACTGCTTGGCTCTTTCTCATAACACAACACCAATCCCAAAATTGCCTGATTCCTCAGTCGGCTCCTGAACATACTTTTGCAGAAATCTATCTCTGCCCTCAAGGGGTGGAATGTTCCCAGCTCTTCAACAGCATAGGCAATGGCAAGAAATATAGAAAAATATGGTGAGAAGAAAAAAATGTGATTCTCCATGTTCAAAAAATGAAATGCAATTTTCACTATCAAGTTTAAATGGTGAATTCTGAATCCTGCTGCTATGTGCATTTGCATCTCATTAGTAGTTAATTTGGTCAATACCCAACTGAAAGTCGGAGCAGTTACCTGGCTGCTGCTCCTTGGTTACTTCTGCTGGTCTCCATCTTAAGGTCCATTCACTAACATCTCAATGCATCCTTCATAGATAGTGACTGCCTTCAACCTTCGTCCACAGAAATTGGTATCAGCAAAACACTCATGTCATTCATGAAAAATCTTGGACTAAATCATAAATTACCTCAACACATCACCACAGCATTGCAGAACTCATGGATACCTTACATTTAATGCTCCTGAGAGATTGCTCTGCATGCTGGATTACACACCTATCTCATATACTTTAGCAGAATGCATTTTATGGTTCTTAACTTGCTTTCTTGTACTCACTTTGTGCTTACTTGGATGCTTATATTCTGGCTTTCATTGCATTGCACCTCAATGAGAACTTACAAGTCCCTAACATCTCTAGCTTGACTTGCTTTTTAGTGTAGACAAAAATGCAGGCAGCCTGTCATGTTTGCCAGCATTAAACAGTAAGGGGGTGGATACATCATTGTATGGCACAGTGCTATGTCAATATCATACCTCTGGCAAATGCCAACAGTTTAAGCAGTAAATATATTTCATGTGCTTCAGACACTCTGAAAATCAAAGGAGACCAATCCTTACTGGAGTGGAGGGGACTACTGTCAGTCAGGGGCACCACACACTCAATCAACTGCATCATTCAATTTCTATCCAGGGGACTGGCCACAGTTGATCAGGCACTTAGTGCAGCCAGCGTTGGGAATGTATGTCTCTGAAATCCAGGGATTACACAAAGAGCAGTCCTGTAGGTTAAGTGCAAGCAATCTGGGAATCACAGGTAAGTAAGTCAGCGAGTGGTGGAGACAATCAGTTGTGGAATTGCACTGTCCTTGGTCAGGACAGTCCTCACAAGTCAATGCAGGGGTGAGCCAAGGTTAATCCTGGGGATTTGACTGGTAAACATTAAGTAGGATTATCATTGGCCAGTCCATGTAGTACAGTGGAAAGTGGGAAACCCAAGTTTCTGGACAGGATGTATGATGCTGCAATGCTGAAGGGATGATAACATTAAAGGGGTGGAGGCAATTCCACATATGAGGACAAGATCTGGCACAACTTGAGTGATTGGGGTATTGCAGGGTGAATAGGTTCTTTAAGTGGCCATACCCCTGACAGTAGGAAAAATGGGGATATTGCGTGTCAAATGAAAGGGCTAAATAAGCATGTGGGGAGCCTGACACATAATAGAGTTGGTAGGGACAGCAACACAAAACTGTACAAAGAGAGGGAGGAGTGAGAGAGAGCAAACCCCAACTGCACAATAGGGAAGAAAAATGGCTGCCAATTCATTTACAGTGGTGAATAAGTAACTTTTATTTTGTTCTGAGGAAGGGGTGTACCTACTTGTGTCATGACACTAGGGTTTAATGACACAGAAGTTGAAAAGTGGTCATCATTCACCCTTGAATGAGATTGTGTTAATCACGCGCAAGGTGGCCATAAATATTGAACATGAGTGTAGTCAAATCTCGAATACGTGGTAATGTTTCCTTTGCCCTCAGTGATCTCCTCATTAAAGTACTGAGCCTTAGACGCACTCAAAATGTAAGAATTGAAGAATCCATAAAATCTGCTGCTATGAGGACATTTCTTAATGATGAGAAATATAACTTCTATCGTCCGTGGGATAAAGAAGAGGCTGCTTAACTGTGACACACTGGCTAAGTAACCAGGTCCTACAATTAAAATGACAGTCGATCAGACATTTATTTTCATATGTGAAAGTGTTTTTAAAATGACTTGTCACCCATGTTACTTCTGTGCCATCAGTGCATTTTATTTGTCTTCCCATTACTTCCAGGTGTCTGAAGCTATGGTGGAAAAAGCCTGTTCTGTAATAGCCCTTATTCACCTGGAAATTTTAACACAGGGAGCATTTGGAGAAAGGGCCCAGACGTACTGAGAGCACTCTATCCAGCTGCAGTCTAATCCTCCTTGGCTGCAACTTCCTTTGGATCTGGGATTGCAGGCGACTGGAGTTGGAGGGACTTGGCACCTCTGAAGTGTCCTGCGATGAAACTTCTGGGGTGTGGGGGCGGCAGGAACTGTATGTGATTCTTCCTTTGTCTGGGTAGCCTCCTTGAGAAGAACGGATATCTAGAGTGAGGTCTAGGACCTTTGACCACTCTTGCTGCTGCTGATGCTTAGCAACAGGGACTACGTTGATAGACAGCAGAAATGAACCTGTCCACAGAGACAGCCATATGCACACATGCTAGGACGTCGCAGTACTGACAACCATTAGACTCTTCAATGTTTGATTCAATTTACTGACAGTTTCTAACAAACCTTTCTGCTGTTCCTAAGACTGCCCAAGGATTTCCATAAAGTTATTAATGGCTGACACCACAAGTTCATCTGCTGCCCAGGTGCCTGTCCTCTGTCAGTCCTCCGAGTGCCAGCAGCCTGGAACGTTTCTTCCTGACCAGTTACAGAGACACGATGATGTGCTCACAAGGTTGTATCTGAGCCTAATCTAGACAGAGCACTCACCGAGGTGAAAGTCTCTAAACTGGTGAAGGGTGCAGGACAAAGGCTTGATGCTACATCCTCTGTGGAATCTCTGGCTTCTTCGTCAGAGGTAGTGGAGAAGCTGACAGGCTGGTTCCTTTGGGGTGGCCTTTATTTGTCCAATCAGGAAAGAAGCTTGAGCATCTTAAGAAATAGTTCACTGTAGTGAGAATGGGAGAGCAGCACAACACAAAGAATTCTGGCCACATTGCTGCCTGTGTTGGGCCTCTTTGCCCGTTAATGAGACATTTTCTCTTGCAATGAAACAGGAGGGATTGACTGAGATGCAAATGGATAGAAAAATGTTTACCTTCATAGAATCCCGACAGTGTAGAAGCAGGCCATTTGGCCCATTGAGTCCACACCAACCCTCTGAAGCGCATCCCACCCAGATCCACTCCCCTACCCCTGTATTTCCCACCTAGCCTGCACACCCCTGGACATAATGGAGAATTTAATGAGTGCTCTGTCTAGATTAGGCTCAGATACAACCTTGTGAGCACGTCATCGTGTCTCTGTAACTGGTCAGGAAGAAACGTTCCAGGCTGCTGGCACTTGGAGGACTGACAGAGGACAGGCACCTGGGCAGCAGATGAACTTGTGGTGTCAGCCATTAATAACTTTATGGAAATCCTTGGGCAGTCTTAGGAACAGCAGAAAGGTTTGTTAGAAACTGTCAGTAAATTGAATCAAACATTGAAGAGTCTAATGGTTGTCAGTACTGCGACGTCCTAGCATGTGTGCATATGGCTGTCTCTGTGGACAGGTTCATTTCTGGCTCTTCCAGTTCCCCAGAAGGAGCATATCATGCAGCTGTTCGGTCACATCCTTGATCTTGATACCTGACCTTGATACCAGAAACATCTGGCTTTTCCTCTAACTAAAAAAATCCCATACCACTCTTCCTCCTCCACTCCAGCACTCATGGTGCCACTGACGTGGTTCTGAGGAATCATCACTTTCACTAGTATTCAAAGTGTAAAAGCAAACATAAGAAAGAACATACGAAATAGGAACATGATTAGGCCATTTGGTCTCTCAGCTCTGCTTTGCCATTCAATAAGATTGTGCTTGATTTGAGCAAAGCTTTACTTCCACTTTCCCATCTGCACCCTATATTCTTCAACTCTTGAGGATCAAAGATTTGTCCAATAAAGAAAAAACAAGCACACCATTGAACCAGAATCCTTAGCAACAGAAACTAGTACCTTATCTATTATATCAGTGGCCCAACAAAATGGCAACTTGAAGCTGGTGATGAGATTTAAATATAGACACTCAGTATTTTCTTGAATTTCTGGACTTTTAGCCAGTCAGGGTTTATCAGACAAGCACTTCACTGATCCCCTCAAGGTCTCACTGGCACTCTCATACACCTGGGACTCACTGGTCCAAGACCTTCCAAGGAGCATCCAAGGTGTGAGCACCTTGAGACTTGCTGCCGGGAAAAAACAGAAGCCAGGCAAAAACAGCATAAAGAACACAGTTCTACACCAATGGCCCCATTCACCCCTTCTTGTGTCCATCTTATGCCCCAAGCGTAACAGAGCCTGTGGTAGCCACATTGACCTGTACAGCCACCTATGGACTCACTTTGAGAGTGGAAGAGAGTCATCCTCGTCTGTGAGGGGCTGCCGATGATGGCACAGTATCTCAGATGCAGTTTCACCAATGCCCCGTATAACTGAAGCATAACCTTGATATTCCTTATTCAGTGCTGCTTGCAATAAAACATAACGTTCTACTAGCTTTCCTGATTACTTGCTGTACCTGCATACTAACCCTTCTGCGATTCAGTATCTATGGACTCACCCTGAGAGTGAAAGACATTCATCCTCATCTCTGAGGGAACATCAATGATGATGATTAGAGATGCATTTCATAGAATTTCTTCATACAATCCATCTGCGCAGCAAGCAGTTAATTGTTGCTAAAAGTAATTTTGCGTTGGATTATGCATTATGTTTCATTTCTTAATGAAGGTTGTCAGGGTATTTTTGTCTTTCAGACATTCCCTTAATTTAGAGACCAGCTTGTCAAAACTGCATTTTTCTTCCTTACACAAAGCCTCAGTTGTCCTTACACCTGTAGATTCACTTCCCCAGAAAGTTGAAAACTACCTCACGTGATCATTTGTTGAGAAAGAAAAGTCAACGAACTGTTATTTATGTAAAGCCTTTCTAAGGCTTAGAGAAACTCATCAATTTTTGCTGGGGAGGTGGCAAAGCCCCTTTACCTTGTCTGAGTGTAAACCCTTTTCACCGCTCACACCTCCCTGAATCTCTACGCAATATCAAATTGGGCGGCATGGCAGATCAGTGGTTAGCACTGCTGCCTCACAGCACCTGGGACACGGTTTTGAATCCAGCCTTGGGCAACTGTCTGAGTTTGCACATTCTCCCTGTGTCTGCGTAGGTTTCCTCCGGGTGCTCCGGTTTCGTCCCACAGTCCAAAGATGTGCAGGTCAGGTGAATTGGCCATGCTAAAATTGCCTAAAGTGTTAGGTGCACTAGTCAGAGGGAAATGGGTCTGGGTGGGTTACTCTTCAGAGCGTCGATGTGGACTTGTTGGGCTGAAGGGCCTATTTCCACACTGTAGGAAATCTAATCTAAGCTCCAAAGCTCTTTACAGTAAATGGACACTTCCAAAGTGTAGCCTTTTGCTATTTTCTAGGTGAATACAACTGAAATTTGCACACAAGGTCCTGCAAACAGTAAATGAGCAACAAATGACTAGTTAATTTGATACAGTGAGCTTGATTGAGGGATAAATGCTTGCCAGAACACACTAAATTCACCTGTTTATTGAACTTGGGAACTTTTACATTCACCTGAACAGATAGGCAAAATGTTTGTTTAAACATGGTACCCATAACAGTGCAATATCTTGCTGGAATATTTGTCCGCTTCCTGGTGTGGATATTAAACCCATAATCTTTGGATTCAGAGGTGAAAGTATTACCTCTAGGCAAGTTGACACTTCAATTGTTTTCTGTGGGTGATTCTATTTTTAAATTTTCTTTCAGTCTCAATATGTTTCTATGCAACTTGCAAGTTCACCTGACCACCCAAAAAATAACTTTTATTGGGAGTTGTGAAGTAGTTTTATATTTCACAGGTTCTTCATTATGGACAAACCCTTCATTGTTGAAGAACATTTAGTTTGTAACTCAGTACTATGTCCCGAATACCTGTTTGTGTGAACAGATCGCCACAGGCGAGTTAATTTATAGATGTGAATGAATTTCCAAGCAGATTCTCCTGCCAGACATGAATGGGTGATATACTACTGAGAACACTGTGAGCTCTACTGGAGAGAAAAATCATAGAAGCCCTACAGTATTGAAAGAGGTCATTCAGCCCATCAAGTCTGCACCAACCCTTCAAATACCATCTCACTCAGATCCAGCCCCATACCCTAGCACATTTACCATAGCTAGCCCACCTAACCCTGAATACTATGGTAGAATTTAGTACAGCCAATTCACTTAAACCACACATCTTTGGACTGTTGCAGCAAACTAAGGCACTCAGAGAAAACTCACAGAACAACTTACTGGTGCTCAGTGTCCAATAATAGTTGAAAGGTGTGGTGCTGGTAAAGCACAGCAGGTCAGGCAGCATCCGACGATTAGGAGAATCAATGTTTTGGGCATGAGCCCTTCATCAGGAATTTCAGTCATATTACAAGGACTGAAACGTCAATTCTCCTGCTCCTTGGATGCTACCTAACCTGCTGTGCCTTTCCAACGCGACACTTTTCAACGCTGATCTCCAGCATCTGCAATCCTCATTTTTTCCGATAATAGTTTCCTTGTTGAGCTACGCCCTATTGTTTTCCTTTTTGCAGACAGTGCACTCTTCTTTCCAGCTAGTAACTTGGGAGACAGAAGTGGAGGGTGCAAAACAGGCTGCCATCTCAGCCTGGAGTCCTGCTCGCTCTCTGGTAGTCCAACAGCAATTGACTTAAATTAGAAAGCAAAATTGCATACTTAAGCCATTTAACAAGCTGCAATTTCAGTCATATTACAAGAACAGACATTTCAGGCTCTGATGGGTCATCTTAGTGTCTAATTGGAAGATCATTAAGTTAATAGTGTAGCTTTGCCTCCCCCAATAGAGTTTCTAGTGAGAGGTGAAAAGGTTACTGGAAAACCATTAGTGCCTATTTTAGCAAAATGGGTTTTGATGTTTTATTTTGTGCAGAATTGGCTGGAGGCAGATGGCTTATCTCCTATCCCTTTTGTGCAATGTATGCACAATGCTGGGTGTTCAGAAATTCTTAGAAATTATGATGATTAACCTCAGTCATTTTGTGTTCAGCAGGGTTATTCACTATTAAAAAAAAACAGGATTTAAACAAGAGAATACAGAAGAGAACACATTTTTCATCAGGATTTTTTTGCCATCTCTTCTGACCAATACAATATTTAAATTTTGTCACAATTAGTCATTGTGTTATCTATGACAGCAAATCTTAACGATCAATTTCTCCCAAAAAAACAATTATTTTGAAGAATAGTGCAAAGCAATTCTGGCCATTCATATTACACAACATCAATATCAAAATAAAAACATACTGTGAAAGTATGCATGTTACAGGTATTATGGAAAGGTTCCTGTTCAGACAGGCACATGAAGAAGCTCTGTGTTTTGAATCAGCTTAGCTGTCTGTACACCCCATAATTCACTATTTTGTGTTCTATATGAATGATCCTTGCTTCCTTCCTTCTATTGGTTAACACTTACTACCATGCTGTCATAGTATGGTGACACGGTCATAACACTGTTCAAAACAAAAATGGGGTTCTGACAAAAATCTGAAATGAAGGAAATTTAAAAGGAGATAAAATATACATTTCCTGACATCAGACAATTATGAGGATGCAATTTTTAAAATTATTAGTGGAATTTACTTCTTTAAATTGCACAAGGTTAACTGAATATTCAAGCAACTCATACTTTTCCCATTTTTAACACAATACGATAAACAGGATCATATATTTCTTGCTCCATTCAGATTTATCCACATTCAAGCATCACATTTCAAATTCATTCATGATGGTGTATTAAAGGTAAATGCTGTGCAGATGAACTATGAATTTCAACCTTACACTGCAAAGTCATTTGTTTGGCCCCTCCCCCATCATGTTATTCTTGTCTCTGTTGGTGCAATTTATTGAAAATGTTGAGAAGACAAAGAGAAGTAGGTTTGACCAGAGACTATAAAACATCTTGCTCCGGTGGTCTGACTGCTGATAGCCTGAACTATAACTCTAATCTCAAAAGGAAACAAGAACTGTTCTTTACACTTTAAATAGGCTGACATTACAGAATGTAACAAATTGCCAACAACTGTTCATTTATCTTTTGCTTAAATTACTGCAGCTAGCTTTACTGCTGTCATCCCTTTTCCAATCATATTTTCAACTTAGTGGCTATCTGAAGCAGGTCATACAAAAGTGATCTCCATCCAGATCTGTTGTCAAAGCTGCTTCCTTACCTGTAGTTTGGAGAATTTCAACAAAAGAATCTTGTTTCTGATATTTCCATCATTTGCTGCTCTGAAAATGGAGTGTCCTCATCTTTCAAACTCAACATAGAAAGTACAGCAGGGCAGAGATCTATTGTAATGAAAATCTATATAAAGAGCTACAGTGCAAGGGACCAGTGTGTTGTACATTGGAAAGGTGGGGTGCTGTTTGACCCAGTGACTTTACACTGATCTTAATCAGGAAGTCAGGGTGAAAAGGGTAAGCAGGTCAGATGTTTCCCTGCACAGAGGGATACAAAATTAAACAGTCATCAGGTTATTTCTAGCATCCAGGTTAGAGGCAACACAAATAATGCAGAGACTTGGGCATTTCTCTCTGAGCTTCTCTGTTGAGAAATAGTTGTGGGATACAGGTGAATTAATATTATTTCTGCAATTATAAGTTCTGATACAGAGTAAATGAATTCACATTAGTTTGGGATTGTTTCGGCCGAGAGCTGACTTAGCAAGAATGAGGAAATACATAATCCGTTAAAAATGATGATATGTCAGCATGAGACGTGATTACAAAACAATGGTAGAAATACAGGCATGAGATAAAATGCTGTGAAAGAGAGGCCTGTATAAACAGTAGGTTTCCCACTTGTACAGAGACACAGGAACAAACCCCAATTAAAAGGGCTTAGTGATAAGATGCTGTGAGGGGCAGCGCAGAT
>NC_057722.1:76783594-76784783 GCF_004010195.1 Chiloscyllium plagiosum | reverse complement strand
CCTCCTCTTTGTCTTTCCTCAGGAAACAGGGTCTGTTGGCACAGACTCCGCCCCTTGAATTCACTGTTCACCCCATCCAGCCAGGAGATTGGATCTTAGTAAAATCATGGACAGAGACTAAATTTCAGCCGGACTGGGAAGGCAATAAGGATGGCGGAAAAAGGCTGGACTCATTACACTCAGATCAAAGGGCCTGTGGACCCTCCAGTTGAGGAAGAAGTCTGGACAGCCGAGTCAACGCAAGACCCGCTAAAACTCAGACTAAAAGAGACTTTGAGTAACTGACTATACAGTGGCGGTGCGAGCGCGGGATTATTTCTGTAAGATTGTATATTAAGCCTTTTTGTGCTTCAGCATGATGATTAGAATACTGGGAATGTTTAGAGTTATGATGCTAGCCCTCTTAGTATTGGGATTTTGTCACATATTATTTTCATATGTATTATTAACGGTTCCTGAGTCTGATAATCCACAAGTAATAGACACTGATGCATGCAGCTTAGTAAATTGTGGGGATGTAGCTAATCAAAGACAGTACCGCAGCTCTGAGATACATCTTAAGTCCTATGGGGATGGCACCTGGTATAATGGTCTTGTCACAGTACACCGGGCCCCCTTCCGACCAGTTCACGATTGTCTCGATAAAAAGTGTAACCCAATATACTTAACGATAAGGAAAACCACATGGCACTTATGAGATACAATTAAATGAAACATTTGGGATTGAAATGAAAACAAATGGGAAGGAGTTCGTGGGCTGTTGTTTTCGAATTAGCGTAGGACAGGGAAAAAGGGTAGAATTACTGGATAATGAGATACAACATTTCACCCCTCCCAATGATCCTAAAGTAGTAAAAATTATAGAGGTAAAAGACTTGAAACAGGCCGAGATAGAAATTGGGTACGGGGATGCAAATGCCTGGGTTGAATGGGTAAAGTATACTGTAAAAAGTCTGAACAAAAGCAATTGCTATGCATGTGCCTCCGGTAGGCCAGTGGCCCAGGTGGTTCCCTTTCCGCTCGGGTGGAAGCGAGACAGGAAGGGCATGAAATGTATGATAGCCCTGTACCAGGATGAGACTGCATGGAATGATAGGAATTGTACCTCCCTATCTCTAATGTTCCCTCCCTTGGAGAAGAAAGATGCAAAAGTTCCCCCCACATTCTCCGCCGCAGTTGGAAATCACAC
>NC_057722.1:76747381-76782274 GCF_004010195.1 Chiloscyllium plagiosum | reverse complement strand
TCTTAAGGAAATGAGTGACGTAAGCGGAGGAGGGGGCAAACAATGAAATAAGAAAAAAATATGGGGATTCAAACTGTATAAATTTCGAGAGTTTGTTGGATTTGAGGTGTATTTGTCATTGTCTTACCTGGCATTAGACATTGCACCCACCTGCAAGTGTACAAATAAAACGGCACTACGAGTTCAGATTTTTGGTCTCGGACTGAAATTATTGAAGTGAGGGAGCTTTTGTTTCTCACATAGTGTAGCACAGGTCATGTAAAATAACTAAGGGGCGTGCAAGGAACTTTCAATGAGAAAAAATTGACTTGCTAAGAATTTCAGTGTTACAGGAGTTGCAAGGGAAGTATGAAATATTAAAATTCTAACAGTCCTTTTCTGTACCCAATGATTAACTTTTCTAGCATACATGATTTTTAATTTAAAATTTAACTGCTTGGCATGTTTCAAGTAAACAAAATTAGGATGTCAACACTGAGGAATGGAATCAGTTTGAGTACTGGAATGCACTCCCACACCACAGGACTAAGCTTTTACTGTTTTATAATAATGTGGCTTATCCCCAATCTTCGAAGAGCATCCTCTAGCACATCAGTGCAATCCAAGTTGACCTGGAGGATGTTCAGCTAAAACAAATGTGCTCAACTGTACCCATAAAATTTGGTGCTGGTTATGGAATTAGTTGAAGATGGAAAAGTGATGGGTTCAAAATGGAAGGAGCTGTCTCATAGCAATGGACAGATGTTTAGCAAGAGATCTCTGAATTTCTACAGAAAAACAAGCTGAGGAGTTTCCCTCATCTGCATTTTTTTGTTGCTGAAGTAGCTGAGGTTCTGGCCTCTGGTTACTAGTCTTATAGTTCAAACATAAATATTTCAAACCTGTGATATCAACTTACTTGGATTTACACAAAAGATGCCAAGCTACCTTAAATGTTTAAACTCTGGATTCAGTGTAAAATTGCAATCTGCAATCTGTTTTTCTCTCTCCACGCCCCCCCCCCCCCCGCCCCCACCAATGATCTTTCAGCTTACCTGTCAAACATGAAGAAAGAGATTCAGAAACTGAGTAAATTGAGAGATGCAATAGCAACAGTCAAGGTCTATTAAGATTCCTTTTGATATTGTATTTTCTATAGTAGCTATTTTTAAATTCAAATAACATTTCAAAGCTGATGCAAAGTGACATCAATTTTCGGCTCCTTTGTTATCTGATGCACCAATGAAGCTGCCGTTTGAATTTCATTTGATTTCCTTCCTTTTAATTAAAATGCTGAATTCATAGCTACATTGAATAATACTCATAATTTGTTCAGTGTACATGATCATTACATTCAAAATCCTGTATAATTTGTTTTCGGAATTTATTTGCACAGTGATTTATGATCAGATGTAGAATTATAAATTAATTTATCTTGATTTAGGGGCATTTGCATCAGGGCCAAAAAAATTAATTTTAGCCACCTGCTGGGGATACCTGATGAAGTGAAATATAGATCATTAGTCAGGGCAGCATATTAACTTGAAACAAAGTTTCCATCATTTAAAGATATAACAAAAGTCAACAAATGTTAAAATGGCTTTGAAATAAATTTCATTGGAAAGGATATGCTTTATTCATTTTCACTTGCCGAGCAATGGAGGAATAATATCACAAGAAATGATTACGTAATCACAATTCAAACAAAAGATTTGAGTTTTATAAGAGTTATAAATATAATGTGAACCATGAATTTAGATTTGCAACCTTTAAAATATTCCTTTTAATTATGTTTAATTTATTCTAATTAGATATGCTTAATGTTTGCAAATACAAACATGTGTGCAGAACATATATGAAGCAATTAATCTGTGGGTATTTGACTTTGACAATTCTAAAGACAGCTCATATCTAAACAGCAACCATTACAAAGATAACAATTAAGTAGACTAGAATAGTGTCTCACAATAATTTGCTTTTCCTCTGGAACCTGGCTTTGAATCTAGTCCAGAATGATAGGTTGAAGGTTTACTGTGACAGCTGGAATGAGTTTGGCAGTGTCAATTAAGACCCTGCTCGGCACAGAGCTGAGAAAACTGGCTACGGTAAAGTACTTATTGGTAATCACTCCATGAGGAAGTGTAGGAGTTGACAATGGTGCAGGAAGAAGTTACCTTTTTGTTTAATGCTAACCCACATTTTTGAGCAGAGTATGGGATGGTTTACTTTATATTCACCAATCCAAGTGTGAATTCATCATGGATGATCTCATTTCAAGCTCGGTCTGAATGCACACATTTATTGGGTAACGAAGTCTAAATCTTTAATTGTACAAATCTAATCTAGCATAATTTAATGTGCAGTTGGTATTAAATCTCTAATTGAAATTCTGAGAGTGCTGTCTTAAGAAAAGTTTCCCCAAGCCCTACTTTTAGCCTCATTTAGTCTGTAGGCATTAAACTGAAATCTACAGCTCAAATTATGTGGATGATAGCCTTAAGTAGGGTTTTTTGTTCCCCACCAAGGCTTGCAGTGAAAGAACTGATTAATTAAGAATCAGCAGAAATTGGATCCTCATTAAGTGACTCAAACATGTTTTTTTAAAATTCAGAGCACATATAAGTAGTCAACTTAGTGCAATTTAGCATTTGAAAATGTGACTTATGACAGTGTTAGAGCTAAATCTTTCAAGGCATCAATGAGGGAAAGGAGGGAAGTGTTTGTTTGCTTTTGTCTAAACAAAACAGCTGATTTGTGATAAATGTTAGTCTTTAAAGTACAAGTACAATCTTTGAAATGTTTCTCTTTTTTAAAAAAATTACCTTGTGTGATGATGCTGCGACTTTAAAGCTTATTTTGTCCATTTTTTTGAAGAGGTTGTAAAGCATAGGCGCCAAGCAGGCTACCAGAACCATCAGAGTAAACAACTTGTGAGGCCTTGGGTTTTTTTTTTAAATCAGCCTGAATGGGTGCAGCCAGCTCTCTCAAGTAAGGCTTTTTGTTTTTTTTTAACCATCAGAAGCTGTTGGACTTCATTAAAATCATTTCATAAAATGTGCTGGGAATTCAGTTTACAATGAAATGTGTGTTGTTGATTTTGCATTTTGGCTTATATAAAGAGGATCAAATCAGTTAACCTTTTTTGCGGAAGAGTAAAAAAAAATTTAAACAGCTGAATTTCAATTTGTTTTGTTTTAAGTGACACGGGGTAAGCTGCTTAATTTAAAACCAGTAGCACAGAAAAAAATTATCCCATGCAGTAATCTGTGAAAATATGATAGACCAAGAACTAGTTAAAGTAAAAATTAACAACTTTATTTCTTAAAATATAACAGAATAATTAACTAACATCTATTTATAAGTCCTTCCTCTAACCTTTTAACTTACCTTCTATAATACGAGTCTATAAAGCTCCCAATTAAGATTTACAAAACAACACAGTTCAAAACCAGGCCATTTTCAGATTTCTCTGAATTCCTGTCTTTTACTTCTTGGGAAGTCTGCCTCACAGGTTACTGATCGATTAAGGTACCTTTTAAGAGAGCTATTTTCTGGGCAGTGTGCAGATATCGTTGGCTTGGAAGTTCTCCTCCCAACTGTTCAATTTTCCCCTGTCTTAGACCCCCCCAAAGCATTGGATTGTGTCATTGGCTTTTAAGATTGTCAATATACTCAATTCAAACTTGCTTGGAATTTGGTATTTTTCGGGGTCTAATTTAAACTGATTGGCCTAACTCAAATTTGTTTTGTTGTTTCCAGACAACTAGCTACCCCAGTAGCTGGAGCACGTGTTGCATTACGTCTTATTGACAACACTTGGTGCTGTCAATGCTAGCTTTTAGACTGTCAAAAGGTATAGCACATCCACATCTTCATAATATTAAAACATGTTTTGAGTTGAAAATACAATGAATGGGTTTCCATCAAATCAGTAGCTTGATGTAAATCAAAAACTTGCCCTTTACAAAATAAGCATTGCTGCATATCAAACGTTGCACATGTGCTAAAATTTGAATCTATGCTCACAATATACCTGTCTTTGCTTTGAATGTTCTCTACTAGACCTTGATTAATCTGTGCCTATTATCTAATTATTAGTCTTGGTAAAATATACTGTTTGAAGCAAAAAGCTGTCTGTGTGCATAAAACTGTTACTTACCCTAAAGATAGTTAAAATGGCATTCAGTTCACTTTTTCTTATTCAAATGTGCAATGCTGAACTCTCTCCAATTATTGAGGAACTGCACCTTATTTTAACTACAAGTTTGATTAATTGTAACTGTTCTTGTATTTTCCTGTTTGACACTGGAGTATTAACATGAATATGCTTACAATTGTATTTGATAATCACCTGCCTTAGTTTGATCTCAATAATCCTACTACTGAGGTTTGAAAACCCATTTTATAGGTTTCAAGCTGAAGAGTGAATTTTTAGATGCCAATCGCAGCAGCAAATAACTCTTTACAGGGTTTGGCATTACTTTCAGCTCTGCTTGCCAATTAGTAGATACCAGAGAATTAAAAATGCAGCAATAACCAAGGTAGATCTTTCCTCTCTCCATTAACTGGATTGGAGTTTATACTTAACTTCTACCTATTCCATTTTCCCAAGGTTTTTAACCTGCATTTTAAAAACATATTTTCACCGTCCTGGCCGAGAAGATGAGAAAAATGATGCTACAGGGACACCAAGTATTACAAAGGAGGAAACATTGTTCGGTTTATCTTGCTGTCTTCGATGTTTCTGGCTTGTCCCCATCAGCTCCAACCATTTGTTCAATGTATACATATTTACAGTGTCAAGTGGCAGTCTGTTAAACGGTTTAACAACTCAAGTCTACCACCTGGATACTGACAGTTATGTTGGTGCCAGTACACGACAGTATCCTGGGTGATTCACCACCTGCTTTTCTCCTCCTCCTTACCCTGTGGGAAGTAGCTGTCATTGTCCCCATGACGCACTTTATAACAGAAAGTCACTGCGTGGGACCCTCCTGCATCTCAGTGGTAGAGCGTGTTGATGCATCTACTTGTGCATCCATTATGCTGCTTATTTTTCTACAAAAGATTTCTTTCTCCATCTGTGAACTAGTTGACTTTCGCTGCACTATGTACCTCATCAATTATCTTGCACCAACATAAATTATCTATCTGCATCTACAGCAGTCTGTGAATAATTTTACAAATAATCAGTACTAGACATTCCATCTTGGACGCACAAAAAGGGAACTCAGAGGAATACATGATGGAGAGAGGAAAACAAGGTTTTGCCGATACAGTTAGATGAAGAAAGGTTGGTGGAGATGGGTGTCAAGTGTAAACCTCTGGACTTATGCAAAAGACTGTGCTTGATGTAAACATCCGCACAAGGTGGCTGAACTTATTTTCATGGCACTTCTTTCAGACAGAAATGAGCGTGCTAGTTGAAATCCAAGAATCTGAGATTATGCAGGATTACAGAACAAAAATAGATTTTTTAAAAATGAGATTCTCCTTTGACTACTTATTGTTGATAAATAGCTGAAGGAGGACAATTCGGTTTGTTTACAATTTAATTCAAAAATCAGCAAATTGCTTGTTCTATTCTGATAACTCAGTTCACTAAGATTAGTGTTAAGATGTATTTCATCTCTTCTATTGCTTGACTGCATTTATGCTGGTGTTAGAAAAGCTGTAACAAACTCAACAAAAATCTGTTTATGTATCTGCAAGGATGAGGTGAAAAAGAAAATACTGTGACAAAATCAAAGTAGCTAAATTAGGCAATGCCCAAGATTGGTGAGCATCACAAGGAGCGATTATTCCTTGTTGTGCTGGCTGCTCATTAAGATAACGGTGGTCCGCAGTCCAGCACAACAGCAGAGCATGACTTAAAGCTAGCCTGAACTGTTACATCTTCCTAAACGTGATGTAGCAGGAATAATTTGAGAGGCTGTCACTAAGGCTATGGCCAATTGCATGGCTTAAACTGAAAATCACAATATGTTCTGGTGCAATGCAGCTTCTCAAAGCCACTTCACCTTCATTCAGCAATCTGTTAAGATGCACATGTTGCAGATGATTATAACTATGCTCTCCTCCCTCCCACATACTCACGCCAACTATGTCTTTGTTTCCAGATACTCAGGACTAGCTGATCGTGTCCAGCAAGTGGTGTGGAAAACTGAAGGGCTAAAGGAAGAGAAGACTAAGAATGAAGAAAGACTGCCTCTCAACTCTCCTTGCAACCAGCAGCTCAGATACTGGCTCAACACTTTACAGGGTAGCACATAGCTTGGATTTGCATATGATGAGTTTTTGGGTAGTCATAGGCAGCTGGAGCAGAAGGAAAGGACTTCGCAGGTGCCAGATCCCAGAATGCTGATGTTTCAGTTATGTTCTACAGCAGCAGACTGAGATGAGGTTTTGGTGGGCAAGTAAGTACAAAATGGCTGATGCATGTGCACAAAATGCTCTTTAGTACATTTGCAAGCCTGTCAGGCAATCTGTTTTCACTGTTAAGAATCATGGAGGATTCTGGCTCCAATTAGGAAATAGCTTTTCAGACAGATCCTGGAAATCATTTTTCCAGAATGGAGGTGGTCAGTTCCATGAGAACAGTGGAGGACTCAACCATCGGCTAATGTCTGATGGCAGATGTCTCAGCTTCCATTGCAGCACGGGCGGTGGCTACATAATGGTTGAGTGTTGCAATGGAAATTCCTGCTCAAGTCATGAAATGTTGCCATGCAAGCTCAGCTTGGTTCATGCAGGTTCAGATTGCTGTCATCCTGGCTCTGGATATCAGTCCACCAAAGGACTTTCAGAATCTCTCAGTGTTTGCAAATACACTCCAACAAATTATTCCTACAACTGCATCCTGCCTCCCACCTAGTAGAATGGCAGTGCAACTTGGAGGACAAGCTTGCTGTCCTCTCTCGGGATGACAGCTTTCATATTCCTTTCGCTGTCACTTTGCTAGCATTCTTGCTGTTGACTATCTGTCCTGACTATGATGGCTGCTCATGCCAAGGTGGTGCAGTTGGAAGCTGACCCAAATTTACTTGATTATGTCCTGCAAGACATTCTGGAGTTTCCTTCATTGAAAAGCAGCAGCTGTGCTACAGCCACTGAAGTAATACTGAGTGGGTGTATATGACAGGGAAAGGCACTTGCGAGATATTATCATTTCCTTTGATGCTTGTAGGATCCGTGAGATAAAATATGAATTACAATTGTCCGGAACAGGATACTAAGCTGTCTTTGTTACCACTTTGCAGTGGTAATTGTCATCAAGACAACAGGAGTGTTATATAAAATTTAATTCTGTCACTAGGTAGCTCGGAAATTTTCATCTCTCCATTTCCAATGCCAAAGCATGTTGTGACTCAGCTTATCTTTTATGCCTACTCTTCTGATCTGTTCTGTTCTCGTGTAATGAGAAAAAAAACTCAGCATATTAGAAATGGAATGTTTTCAAGGAGTTGGACAATACTTATGGAGGTCACTGTGCAGGGCAGGCATAACATTGCACTAAAGTGACTGTGAGAGAGAATAGAATTTGTTGATAGGGGGGCTGTGAAGAGATGTTGAGATAGAGAAGAATGGTACACCTTCAAGATGTGTTAGTGTAAGGACTGATGTTCAGGGTTAGGTTGAGGAAGGCAGAGGAGGGTTAGGGTTAGATACACATCAGATATACTTAAATGTGCCATATCACCTAATTTTTCATGTCCTGATTAGGTCAGTAAGTCTCTTCTGGTATCGTATTCAGTACCATGGCAGTACATCCTGATTTATGACTTTCTGAGCAACTTTCATACATGTCATCTCATTTTCTGAGACAGGCAGCAACTCTAGAAAGGTATCATTTTGCTATCGGTTCTGATTCTCCCTGAAGACTGCTCCAGTGATCCAGGTTTGATTCTTGTAGTGTTTTGCTTTTAAGTAGTTGACCTAAAATACTGTGGATCCCTATCATGCCCACTCACTATCTGATAAGAAAACTGGGAGGGCAAATGCAAATGCAGCAGCTGGGTTTAAAAGCCACTGACAAATACACTGCTGAAACTATCAGGTTCCTGCTATGAGCAGATGTTAAAATTCAACCCTCTGGGGTTAAGTTCAGACTTTTACAAATTGCTTGTCATTTTTCAGCTTGACAAGAAATCAAAACCTTTGTCACTGATGCTCCCGGGATCTCCACTCCCAGCAATTGATCAATTGGCTACTGTCCTCCCACAAGGGCACCTGATTGCAACTGCCTGACATGCTGACAAGAAGAGACTATTCCAACAAACCATAACTTTCATCTCTTTCTCACCTTCACATGGTCCAAATCTCTCAGATCATTCATTTCTTGGACACACTGTCTCAATAACTGGGGACAGGTGACCAATATTCATTGCAAGTTCAATAAAGGCCATAGCTACCTCAACTCTACTCCCTCACATCCTGTTTTTGTCATTGATAACAATGATTTGGATGTGAACGTAAGATGTATAGTTAGTAAGTTTGCAGATGACACCAAACTTGGAGGTGTAGTGAACAGCAAAGAAGGTTACCTCAGATTACAACAGGATCTTGATCAGATGGGCTAATGGGCTGAGAAGTGGCAGATGGAGTTTAATTTAGATAAATGTGAGGTGTGGCATTTTTGGAAAGCAAATCTTAGCAGGACTTATACACTTAATGGTAAGGTCCCAGGAGTGTTGGTTCATAGCTCCTTGAAAATGGAGTCGCAGGTAGATAGGATAGTGAAGAAAGTGTTCGGTATGCTTTCCTTTATTGTTCAGAGTATTGAGAACAGGAGTTGGGAAGTCATGTTGTGGTTGTACAGGACATTGGTTAGGCCACTGTTGGAATATTGCATGCAATTCTGGTCTCCTTCCTATCAGAAGAATGTTGTGAAACTTGAAAGAGTTCAGCAAAGATTTACAAGGATGTTGCCAGGGTTGGAGGATTTAAGCTGGAGGGAGAGGTTGAATATGCCTGGGCTGTTTCCCCTGGAGCATCAGAGGCTGAGGGCTAACCTTATAGAAGTTTATAAAATCATGAGGGGCATGGATAGGGTAAATAGGCAAAGATTTTTTCCCTGGGATTGGGGAGTCCAGAATTAGAGGGCATAGGTTGAGGGTGAGAGGGGAAAGATACTAAAGAGACCTAAGGGGCATCTTTTTCCACACAGATGGTGGTACCTGTACAGAATGAGCTGCCAGAGGAAGTGGTGGAGGCTGGTACAATTACAACATTTAAAAGGCACTGGATGGGCATATGAATAGGAGGGTTTGGAGGGATATGGGCCGGGTGCTGGCAGGTGGAATTAGATTGGGTTGGGACATCTGGACGGCATGGATGAGTCGGACCAAAGGGTCTGTTTCCATGCTGTACTTCTCTGACTCTATGAATCTACGCACTTGCCTTTCCATCTATTTTTGACACCTGCACCAAATGTTTTTGGTACATTCACTTCTTTCCTCCAAGTCATTAAATATATTGTAAATATATATTGGGCAGCACGGTGGCACAGTGGTTAGCACTGCTGCCTCACAGCGCCAGTGACCCAGGTTCAAATCCCATCTCGGGCAACTGTCTGTGTGGAGTTTGCACATTCTCCCCGTGTCTGTGTGGGGGTGCTCCGGTTTCCTCCCATAGTCCAAAGATGTGCAGGTTAGGTGAATTGGCCGTGCTAAATTACCCGTAGTGTTAAGTGAAGAGGTAAATGGGTCTGGGTGGGTTGCTCTTCGGAGGGTCGGTGTGGACTTGTTGGGCCGAATTAGATTAGATTAATCTAATCTAGATTAGATTAGATTACTTACAATGTGGAAACAGGCCCTTCGGCCCAACAAGTCCACACCGACCCTCCGAAGCGCAACCCACCCATACCCCTACATGTACCACTTTTTACCTAACACTACGGGCAATTTAGCATGGCCAATTCACATCTGACCTGCACATCTTTGGACTGTGGGAGGAAACCAGAGCACCCGGAGGAAACCCACGCAGACACGGGGAGAATGTGCAAACTCTTCACAGCCTGAGTCGGGAATTGAACCTGGATCTCTGGCGCTGTGAGGCAGCAGTGCTAACCACTGTGCCACCGTGCCGTCCATTGGTCCCAGCTCTGTGGAAACCAATTCATCATGGGTCGCCAATCAGAAAAAGAACCCCTTGCTATTTCCTGCCCATTAGCCAATTCTCTATCCATGCCAATAAATTACATCCAACACGTTTTAACTTATGACTTATCCTTTTGTGAGGTACCTAGTTGAATGCGTTATGGAAGTCCAAACACAACACATCTACTAGCTCCCCTCCATCCAGTCTGGCTGAGACTTTCTCAAAACCCCAATACTTTAGTCCTTGCCCTGCCACAATGTTCTGGGATCAATGGAAGTTCACCTTATCTTGTGAATGAACACTTTGTTTACTTAATAATGAAATCAACATTTCAGACTTTGTATTTTGTTCTCCAGTTGGTTTTGTTTGTTTTCAACCAGATTCATTCATTATTCTGCCGTTCACACTTGTTCTGAACAAACGGTTTATTTTCTGTTTTTAAACTTCATTACATCATTGTCGTTCAATCTCCCCTGCCCCCAATTGTATCCTAGATCCTTCCTTTTGTTTCTTCTTTCACTCCATCCCTTTAAAATGACTTGAAGCTTATCACATTTCTTCTTAGCTTCAGATCTGAAGAGTATGTTAACTCAAACATTAACTTTGTTTCTAACTCTGTACAGATGCTGTTACTTACAGAATACAGAGTATTTCCAGCATTTTCTTTTTTTTTCCCTGTCTTATAGCTCCCCGTTTTCACTGACCTAAGTTGAAATGGATAACAAATAGCTAAATACCTCCCTGAGAACTTGTCAATATTCTCAAGAACTTGTTGTTCCAGCAGCTCTAGTCTTAATTTAGAAAACAAAATGCTGGATTTTTGGGAAATAATTTTTGGAATCTTGAATCTAACTTTGTATCAGTGATGCGTAATAACTCACCTCTGGACAAAAATAAAGAAACTGGTATAAGCCATGTCTGCATTATTGTGGGTACTTATTGCAGTGGCACTCTTTAGCCATATAAAGTTTTGGTCTGCATGTAGTGGTCAACACTGTATTGAGCTTTGGTGGATGCTTAACAACTTCACTAAGGTACATGCTCACTATAATTTAATTAAATTACATTACATATTTTCAAAGCAATTGCGTGAAAGCAAAATCCTTAACACAGGAAGTTCAGAGTGTTCATCAATTTAATATTTGGGACCACATCACCCCTCTTTTGTAGAATACCTTAAGACATTTTCCTGTGTTAAACTAGAAAATAAGTTCAAGCACAGGGACACCTCTGAATTTTAGCTATTGTTTGATACACTTAAGTTGAACACTTTTCATAGCGTTACTATCAACTGTTTCAACTGATCATTGATCAAATGGTGGTACCCAAGCAATGCCAAATATTTAACGTGACAAGAGAGCATTCTATAATCTATAACAAAATATACATTTCTAAGATCAAACAATATTAATGAAAAACATAACACATACACATTATTCTATATAAATGAGTAGAAAATGAGTTACAAAAAAGTCAACTGCATTGGAGTTATTTAACCATCAACACTTTGAAGTTGTTTTGTTTAATAAACCACATCCTGAGGTGTATATATTAATTTTCAGAGATTATTAATGGTTTGATTATCCAAGGCTTAAAATTAAAGGCAATTAAATTCTCAATTACAACATTTTCCATTTTTTTCCCCACAAACCTCATTACATCACACCTGTCAATTTCAACAAATTTAACGTTGTCATCTTTTACCTTAATAAAATGAAGAACGCAAACTGCGAAACTGAGAGAACGAGGCCAAAGTCCTATTGATGGAAGACCAATGATATGGGGTTTGAAGAAATACACTCAATTGCAACACCTGCAGAAAACGTACAAAAAATTAAAATCCTTTACTTTATACAGTCAAACAAGAAACCTTGTGACATATTTTCAAATATGAAGTTATAGGTTCATCTTGTTTAGATGCATTTTCAGCCAATCCAAATTCTTGCAAGGTCAATTAAACAAATCCAGCACTAAAACAAAACGTCCCTTTGTGCAATATTAAACACAAAATGTTTTCGAATCGTTAAGTGATCCAGGTTCCAAAGCATCAATCCTGCCAATTTGACAGACAGAACATGCTAACAAAATACAGAAGCCACCAATGTTAAAAGGGTTAAGTACACACTGAGAGCCTCTTACTGTCTTTGTGTTGATGGTGCTATTATACAGATTTGGAAGAAATGGCTAATTTATTATGATGATGAGTCAAACCTGAATTATTAAGCTTTTGTTCTCTTTCAGTCCCTTTGTGAACCGAAATCTTAAACAACTTTGAAAAAATTAGGATCTTAAATTCTGAAAGTAGATGTCTGTAATGTAGACTATATAAATTGTGTAGAAAACTTAAAAATCCAGAGAAGTACTTGAATTAATTTGAGACAGCCAGAAAAATCCAAGATGTTCTAACTTGCAAGGTGTGATTATAGGATCAAAATCAGGAAAGTTTTCACCAAATAAATTGATCAACATTTGAAGTCTTAGAGTCCTACAGCAAGGAGACTGGCCCTTAGGCCCATACTGGTCGATGCTGACCAAAACGTCCATCCACGCTAATTCCATTTCCCTGCACTTGACCCATATCCTTCTAAACCTTTCTCATCCATATATTTATGCAAATGCCTTTTACATCTTGTTAACGTACCTGCCTCAACCACTTCCACTGGCAGCTCATTCAATATGTGCACCACCCTCTGTGTAAACAAGTTACCCCTCAGGATCCCATTTCTTCTTTCCCCTCTAACCTTAAAGTGATGCCGTCTAGTCCTCGATTCCCCAACCCTGGGAAAAAAGACTGAGTGCATTCACCCTATCCATGCCTCTCAGGATCTCAAAAACCTCTATAAGGTTCCCCCTTCAGTCTCCTATGCTCTAAGGAAATAAGTTCTAGTTTATCCAAGCTCTCTCCATAACTCAGACCATTCAGCCCAGGCAACATCCTTGTAAATTTCTTCTGCAATCTTTCTAGTTTAATAACATCCTTCCCATAACAGATTCTGGGTAATCCAAGATGGAGGACGGGAAAAATGTCTGGCTGTAACAGCTTTTTAATGGTTTTTTAGGTGCTGGAGGTGATTTCCTCGAATTCCAGGAGCAGCAATTACTGTTTCATATACCGTTGTATTGTTTTGGAACTTTGGGAAAAAAAAAGTCAAAACAACAGCAGCTTTAAAAGGGAGAAGAACAGACAAAGGAAGCACGTGGTGAGGACTGTGCAGGAGAGAAAGAGAACCTGCACAGTTAGTGCCTTTGCTGTTTTGAATTCATGTGTCGCTGGACATTGGAGTGCGTCTGGGAAAATTAACAAACAGTACAATTCACAACTAATCTTGGAGGAACCTGTTTGGGCGAAGTTCACAGCACAGAATCAGGTAAGTTAATCATTGTTTTAAGTGTGTCCAACAGAAAAGCTGCAGTAGTGAGTAGAGTAGGTTCTTTCTTGATTGTGTGTTTTTGGAGATACGTCTCTTGATTAAACTTAAAATACAAGCCATAACTATTAATTTAAGCTGGGGCAGTGTTTTGTAGAGGAATAAGAGAGTGTTATTTTCTGGGTCTGTAGATTGTGGTGAAGGAGCAAAAATGGCCTTTGCAGTGATATGTACTTCTTGTCAGATGTGGGAGTTTAAAGAGAGTTTAAGGGTTACTCGGATTATATCTGCCATAAATGCTGTTGGATGCGAATCTTATGAGATCGAATGGATCGGTTGGAGAGACAGAGGCATAGAGGAACTTGTAACTGCAACAGTATGTGATGGATGGCAGTTATAGGAAGGGGGGAAAAGTCTCAGATACAGTCACATAGATGGATTAACTCCAGGAAGGGTAAGAGAGGTAGGCACCTAGTGCAGGAGTCTTTTGTGGATATACCCATTTCAAACAGGTATGCCGTTTTGGAAAACGTAGCGGGTGATGGATTCTCAGGCGAACGTAGCACGAACAGCCAAGTTTCTGGTATTGAGACTGGCTCTAAAGCAATGAGGGTTATGTCAGCTTCCAAGAGATCAATTGTGTTAGGGGATTCTGTAGTCCGAGGTACAGACAAATGTTTCTGTGGCCAGCAGCGAAAAACAGAATGGTGTGCTGCTTCCCTGGTGTCAGTATCAAGGATGTCTCAGAGAGGGTGTAGAATGTTCTCACGGGGAAGAGGGGCCAGCAAGAGGTCATTGTCCAAATTGGAATCAACGACATAGGAAGGGAAAAGGTTGAGATTCTGAAGGGAGATTACAGAGCGTTAGGCAGAAATTTAAAGAGGAGGTCCTTGAGAATAGTAATATCTGGATTACTCTCAGTGCTACGAGCTAGTGAGGGCAGGAATAGGATAATACAGCAGGTAGATGGCTGAGGAGCTGGTGTATGGGAGAAGGATTCACCTTTTTGGATCATTGGAGAGTCTTTTGGGGTAGAGGTGTCCTGTACAAGAAGGACGGATTGCACCTAAATTAGAAGGGGACTCATATTCTGGCAGGGAAATTTGCTAGAGCTGCTCAGGAGGATTTAAACTAGTAAGGTGGGACCCAGGGAGATAGTGAGGAAAGGGATCAATCTGAGACTAGTACAGTTGAGAACAGAAGCGAGTCAAACAGTCAGGGCAAGCAGTGATGTGGTAGGACTAATAAATTAAACTTCATTTATTCAATGCAAGGGACCTAACTGGGAAGGCAGATGAACTCAGGGCATGGTTAGGAACATGGGACTGGGATATCATAGCAATTACGGAAACATGGCTCAGGGATGGGCAGGACTGGCAGTTTAATATTACAGGATACAAATGCTACAGGAAGGATAGAAAGGGAGGAGAGAGAGGAGGGGGAATGGCATTTTTGATAAGGGATAGCATTACAGCTGTACGGAAGAAATTCCTGGAAACACATCCAGTGAAGTTATTTGGGTGTAACTGAGAAATATGAAAGGGATGATCATCTTATTGGGATTGTATTATAGACCCCCCAATAGTCAGAGGGAAACTGAGAAACAAACTTGTAAGGAGATCTCAGCTATCGGTAAGAATAATAGGGTGGTTATGGTAGGGGATTTTAACTTTCCAAATATAGACTGGGACTGCCATAGTGTTAAAGGTTCAGATGGAGAGGAATTTCTTAAGTGCGTAAAAGACAATTTTCTGATTCAGTATGTGGATGTACCTACGAGAGAAGGTGCAAAACTTGACCTACTCTTGGGAAATAAGGCAGGGCAGGTGACTGAGGTGTGTGGGAGAGCACTTTGGGGCCAGCGAGCATAATTCTATTAGATTTAAAATAGTGATGGAAAAGGATAGACCAGATCTAAAAGTTGAAGTTCTAAATTGAAGAAAGGCCAATTTTGACAGTATTAGGCAAGAACTTTAAAAACCTAATTGGGGGAAATGTTCGCAGGTAAAGGAACGGCTGGAAAATGGGAAGCCTTCAGAAATGAAATAATGAG
This sequence comes from Chiloscyllium plagiosum, assembly GCF_004010195.1. Classification (NCBI taxonomy): domain Eukaryota; kingdom Metazoa; phylum Chordata; class Chondrichthyes; order Orectolobiformes; family Hemiscylliidae; genus Chiloscyllium; species Chiloscyllium plagiosum. The sequence goes on along the minus strand of NC_057722.1, from coordinate 76,766,776 downwards.
AATCCAGAAAATGTATATTCCTGTCAGGGTGAAAGGGAAGGCTGGTAGGTGTAGTGAATGCTGGATGATAAAAGAAATTGAGCGTTTGTTTAAGAAAAAGAAGGAAGCATATGTAAGGCGTAGACAGGATAGATCGAGTGAATCCTTCAAAGAGTATAAAGGAAGTAGGAGTATACTTAAGAGGGAAATCAGGAGGGCAAAAAAGGGTCATGAGATAGCTTTGGCAAATAGAATTAAAGAGAATCCAAAGGGTTTTTACAAATACAGTAATGACAAAAGGGTAACTATGGAGAGAATAGGGCCCCTCAAAGATCAGCAAGGCGGCCTTTGTGTGGAGCCGCAGAAAATGGGGGAGATACTAAATGAGTATTTTGCATCAATATTTACTGTGGAAAAGGATATGGAAGATGTAGACTGCATGGAAATAGATGGTGACATCTTACAAAATGTCCATAATACAGAGGAGGTGGATGTCTTGAAACGGGTAAAGGTGGATAAACGTCAGGATCTGATCAAGTGTACCAGAGAACTCTGTGGGAAGCTAGAGGAATGATTGTTAGGCCTCTTGCTGAGATATTTGTATCATCGATAGTCACAGGTGAGGTACCGGAAGACTGGAGGTTACAAACTTGATTGAGTTTTTTGAAGAAGCAACAAAGAAGATTGATGAGGGCAGAGCAGTAGATGTGATCTATATGGACTTCAGTAAGGCGTTCGACAAGGTTCTCCATGGGAGACTGATTAGCAAGGTTCGATCTCATGGAATACAGGGAGAACTAGCCATTTGAGAACTGGCTCAAAGGTAGAAGACAGAGGGTGTTGGTGGAGGGTTGTTTTCAGACTGGAGGCCTGTAACCAGTGGAGTGCCACAAGGATCGGTGCTGGGCCCTGTACTTTTTGTCACTTAAATAAATGATTTGGATGTAAGCACAAGAGGTAGAGTTAGTAAGTTTGCTGATGACACCAAAATTGGAGGTGTAGTGGACAGCGAAGAGGGTTACCTCAGATTACAACAGGATCTTAACCAGATGGGCTAATGGGCTGAGAAGCGGCAGATGGAGTTTAATTAAGATAAATGCGAGGTGCTGCATGTTGGGAAAGCAAATCTTAGCAGGACTTATACACTTAATGATAAGGTCCTAGGGAGTTTGCTGAACAAAAAGACCTTGGAATGCAGGTTCATAGCTCCTTGAAAGTGGAGTCACAGGTTGATAGGATAGTGAAGGCGGCGTTTGGTATGCTTTCCTTTATTGGTGAGAGTATTGCATACAGGAGTTGGGAGGTCATGTTGCGGCTGTACAGGACATTGGTTTGGCCACTGTTGGAATATTGTGTGCAATTCTGGTCTCCTTCCTATCGGAAAGATGTTGTGAAACTTGTACATCTTTTCTGAACCCTTTCAAGGATGTTGCCAGGGTTGGAGGATCTGAACTACAGGGAGAGGCTGAACAGGCTGGGGCTGTTTTCCCTGGAGTGTCGGAGGCTTAGGGGTGACCTTATCGAGGTTTGCAAAATTATGAGGGGCATGGTTAGGGTAAATAGGCAAAGCCTTTTCCCTGGTGTCGGGGAGTCCAGAACTAGAGGGCATTGGTTTAGGATGAGAGGGGAAAGATATAAAAGAGACCCAAGGGGCAACTTTTTCACGCCGAGGGTGATACAGGTATGGAATGAGCTGCCAGAGGATGTGGTGGAGGCTGGTACAATTGCAAGATTTAAGAGGCATTTGGATGGGTATATGAATAGGAAGGGTTTGGAGGAATATGGGCCGGGCGCTGGCAGGTGGGACTACATTGGGTAGGGATATCTGGTCGGCATGGACGAGTTGGTCTCAAGGGTCTGTTTCCATGCTGTACATCTTTATGACTCTATGATTCTAGCAAAGTAACCAAAACTGAACACAATACTCCCAAAAGTGGCCTCATCAACATCCTGTACAACTGCAACATAACTTCCCAATTTCGATACTCAGTACCCTGACTGATGAAGGCCAGTGTGCCAAAAGTCTTCTTCACTGCCCTGTCCATCTGTGACTCCACTTTCAGAGAACTGTGGACTTGAACTCCAAGATCCCTCTGTTCCACTTACACTCCTTAAGGACCTATCATTCATCATGAAACTCCTACCTTGATTTGACTTTCCAAAATGCAAGACTTCACTCTTATCTTTTTAAACTCCATTTGCCATTTCTTGGCCTACTTCCCCAAGTCTTCAGTAAATGTTTGCAGCGGAGTATGATGGAATCATTTAAAACTCATTTGATGCTGGAATGGGGACTACTTAGGGGCATTCTGGATGGATCTTTAATTTAAGTAGCTGAATGGAGTAGTCTTCCATACCTGTGATCATGTTGTACATTTACAGTACAGCATTCTCTGCATTTGTGCTAAATTTTAATATCAGCTGTGTTCATTGTAAGGGAATCTGATGAATGGACTAAACCGCAGCACAAATTGTTGACTCGGTGCATGACCATGCACTGTAATCTGCTAAAGAAGTAGTGAAAATGTCAGCCTGATGACAGCAATACTGAAGGCAACTTTTAAAGAAAATATTGGCACATGCCATTAGGAAATACACACAAGATCTCTTCTCTACTATTGAGTATTCGTTATTTAGAAATTGCACAGAAATAAAGTAGCTGAAGATCTAACATTATTCACAACAATTTCTATTTAAAATGTATTTCTAACCAAGTTTGCCAAAGATGCTGCCAGATGTGCTTTTAGGAGGAGGCTGAAATTGAAGACATGAAGAAGTGATGCGTGGAGAGTTCAAGAGTGGAAGGGAATGATATGAAGACTATGCTGCCAACACAGAGCATAGAACAGAGGAAGCAATTCTTAATTAGAAGAGTGAAAAGGACACAGGGTTGCAGGGATTTGTCAAAGCTGCACTTCTCGTTAAGAACTTAGAGATTAGAATTTTGAAGCTAATGCACTGTTTAAAAAGCAGCATTGAAGACCAGCAAAAGTAGCAAAATAGATCTTATATTGGAGATGATGAAGTTGGCAGAGCTCTGGGTGATTTACAGTTTATATAGGGAGGAGTTTGGAAGGCCAAAGAGAAGAATATTGGAAAAATTGAGAATGGAAGTAAAAAATGTAGAGTTTAGACTTTTAGGAGTAACACAAGTGAGGAATGGTTTGTGATGGGCAATATAGGAGTAGGAAATGTTGGTGATGAACTGGCACGCAATGCAATGATTGTAAATAATCTCTCTATTGAATAAGACCAATTGTGACCTACAGGCATGTTCTTACAATTCATCTTATTTCATTATCCTCTCTTTTTGGGCTGATGTCGACGACAACCATTTAGCATAATTTTCCATAGGTTCTATATCTGGTTATGAAGTTACCAAACACAACTAGGGTATACAAATTTAAAATCTGCTGTTTGACCTATACCAATTAAACATTGCATATTTCAAATAGATTATCTTTAATGACTTGATCCAAAAATGATAATTTTACTGAATTATAAGTTGCCTGATAAATACAATCAAAACATAGCCTTTCCTTTTTATCAAAATACAACTGTTGAACAGTAAATTTAAATTAAAATAGTAAATGTGAATTTATTATGCAACCCCAAGGTATAGCAACTAACACAGGTAATTAACTGCTCTCCTTTTACGAATACCTGGCATTGATAGCAGCTGCACCAGGAATGACTTCTACCCAGTTTCTAATATGCTAATGATAGGAGGAGAAAAGAATGACAATCCAGCACAGATGGCCTTACTCCCCTTGCAACAAGCTTGAAATTACGTCCTGACTTAAGTAAAAAGCAGTATTGTACATCAAAGTCATGTAGAGAAACACTGCTCGCCTGACCATCTGCCCATTCAGCTGCAGGAGGCAGAGTATAATAGACAGGCACCCAGATAAGTATGCTCATGTTATTACTAATGTTGTTACAGTTCAAAGCAAGTATAGATAAATGCACTCAAAGGCTAATCAACTGCCAAACCATCATATCATAATACAGAACTGTTTTGAATTCCAAAGACATGTTTAAAAATAGAAATCCTCCATTTTCAAGAAAATAACACATATTAAGATGTGTTACATTCTTTTTGATAATGTCACAGGTAATGGCCTGCATAATAAACAAACAGCCAAAGTCATAATAGAAATGATTGAGATATTCACAACTGTAACTGTAATCTTGAAATTCAAGTACTGTCATTATAAATTGTATGTCATTTCCTCTTGATCAAGAGCAGAACCAGGTGGCTATGACTTAGAACTGACATCCTTGATTACAACTAGGTCAATAAATCAATCCTGAGCAGGAAATAATCCCTTATCTATCAAATCAAAAGCTTCTCCGACACTATTTCACTTGTTTCTTATTTTAAGCATTTGAATGTGAAATTAAACACTTGAATCCAAAGGATAAATGAAGTGGCAGAGAAGACAGTTCTATCGTTTAGATTGGCTGGCCTACATAAAAAATACAGATGCAGACCTCCTGAATTTTATAGTATTGTTTTTAATTTGAAATGATAAAGGGCAGCCAAAGACAACTGCAAACAAATAAATGTAAATGAATGACAAGATGTCGTAATTATAATTGCAGAAGATTTTATTTAACGAGAACTGTTTCAAGGGCAGATGCGTACATCTAACACCACTGACAGCACTCAAAAGTACAAAAGGAATAACGTCTGAATAGGTATCAGTGATAGTGCAGATCATATTTATAGTTTCTTCAGTATGTTACAGGCACCTGACATCAGTGTATGATAGAATCTCCAGTGTGATCTGCAAAAGCATCATCATGCAGGCACATAGATGTACAGAATTATTTGTTACCGAATTATTTGGGGTGGCACGGTGGCTCAGTGGTTAGCACTGCTGCCTCACAGCACCAGGGTCCCAGGTCCGATTCCAGCCTCGGGCGACTCTGTGTGGAGTTTGCACATTCTCCCCGTGTCTGCGTGGGTTTCCTCCGGGTGCTCTGGTTTCCTCCCACAGTCCAAAGATGAGCAAGTCAGGTGAATTGGTCATGCTAGATTGCCCATAGTGTTAGGTGCATTAGTCAGAGGGGAAATGGGTCTGGGTGGGTTACTCTTTGGAGGGCCGGTGTGGACTGGTTGGGCCGAAGGGCCTGTTTCCACACTGTAGGGAATCTAATCTAAAACCATGCATGATGTTAAATACAAAAGTTACCACTGATGTCTGAGAAATATTAAAATTCTGAAAATGCCCGAGGCTTCGGATAATAAAACTGAGGAACAGTTAATCAAGACTGTGAAAAGAACCTCGGCACAGTAATTTAGTTATCCTTTGAAATGGATTCTGTTCATAATTCTTCACAGAACTTCCTGTGCAGAACTACTAGTTTGTACAAATCCAATGGTTTCCGAAGTCCTGCAAGTTACTGATGCCACAGTGAAGCTTGAATGCTCCAGAATGTTAGATAATCTTAATGATTAAAAAACAAGATACATTCACCAAACCTCCTGTCCTCGGGAGTGTTACTGAATAAAGAGGCCTTGGAGTGCAGGTTCATAGCTCCTTGAAAGTGGAGTTGCAGGTAGATAGGATAGTGAAGATGGGGTTTGGTATGCTTTCCATTATTGGTCAGAGTATTGAGTACAGTAGTTGGGAGGTCATGTTGCGGCTGTACAGGACATTGGTTCGGCCACTGTTGGAATATTGCATGCAATTCTGGTCTCCTTCTTATCGGAAAAATGTTGTGAAACTTGAAAGGGTTCAGAAAAGATTTACAAGGATGTTGCCAGAGTTGGAGGATTTGATCTAGAGGGAGAGGTTGAATAGGCTAGGGCTGTTTTCCCTGGAGTGTCAGAGGCTGAGGGGTGACTTTATAGAGGCTTATAAAATCATGAGGGGCATGGATAGGATAAATAGACAAAATCTTTTACCTGCGGTGGGGGAGTCCAGAACTAGAGGGTATAGTTTTCGGGTAAGAGGGGAAAGATATAAAAAAGACCGAAGCGGCAACCTTTTCACGCAGAGGGTAGTGTGTGTATGGAATGAGCTGACAGAAGAAGTGGTGGAGGCTAGTATGATTGCAACATTTGAAAGGCATCTGGAAAGGTATATGAATTGGAAGGGTTTGGAGGGACATGGGCCAGGCGCTGGCAGGTGGGACTGGATTGGGTTGGGATATCTGGTTGGCATGGACAAGTTGGACTGAAGGGTCTGTTTCCATGCTGTACATCTCTATGACTCTAAATGAATAATTTGATCATTTGCCGCGACGAATGACACAAAGATTATTGTCACAAAGTTATGCAATACATCCAGAAGATCCATAAGGAGTTTTTGTTTACACTTTAAGAACAAACAATTACACTGAGGAAGCCCTTCATTACTTAACTGAGCTAGCAACACTCAAACCTATAGTAAGATTCTGTGAAGGAGCAATAATCTAAATTGAGTACATCAATTAAAATGTTTTCCCAGTTGCAATCACCATATAAAATGCATTTTACTGTAACATATAAAACTATGAAGGAAATAATACAATCATGAAATTATGTTATGACTTTTTCTTTTCTCCTTGTTCGAATCAGTAACACTTACAGTGGATCTGGATGTAGGTTTGCTCGCTGAGCTGAAAGGTCCGTTTTCAGACTTTTTGTCACCACACTAGGCAACATCATCAGCGAGCCTCCGGGTGAAACATTGGTGGTATGGCTGCTTTTTATTTATATGTTTGGCTTTCTTTTGGTTGGTGATGTCAGTTCTCAGCAGCAAACCCAAACAAGCAGACAAAACACATCTAGCAACCCGAGCTACTCTCCCCTACATTAAAGGCATCTTGGAAATGACTGCCAGACTACTCAGATTTCTTGGCATCATGGTAGCTCACAAACCCACCAACACTAAAACAGCAGCTAATGAACTTGAAAGACCCTATACAGACAAGTAAAACTAATATCATTTACAAAATACCTTGCAAGAACTGTAACAAACACTACTTTGGACAAACAGCAGAAAACTAGCCACCAGGATTCATGAACATCAACGAGCCACAAAAAGATATGACCCTCACTCACCTAGTACCCTTACATACAGATGAGGAAGGACGCCACTTTGACTGGGACAACAGACCCATCCTCGGACAAGCCAAACAGAGCCATGCATGAGAATTCCTAGAAGCATGGCATTCCAACTGGAACTCTATTAACAAACACATTGACTTAGATTCCATTTGCCACCCGTTGAGAAAGAGAATGGGAAATGACATCACCACAGGTAATGATGTCACCACAGGAAATGACATCAACCACCCAAGGAAACCCAAACACATAAATGGAAAGTGGGCCATACCACCAGTGCTTCATCTGGAAGCTCACTGATGATGTTACCTAATATGGTGACAAGATGTCTGAAAACGAACCTTCCAGCTCAGCAAGCAATCCTACATCCAGAACCTCAGCCTGAGGTACAAATCTTCTCAAAACTCACTAACTTACAGTGGATCACTGGACTTTCATTCAGTACTGGAATAAAAACAAGCTAGAAGTTTTCAATTTTTTAAAATTTAAGCTCTGCAATGATGAAACAAAAGAAAGTCAAGGTGATTCAGGAAGTTATACTGAGGTGATATGAACCTTGTATTTTATCTGGCTTAAGGTTACAAGGGACACAACCTCTGAGCAAAGTAAGGATTTCTCACATTTTATTTAAATAGTCAAAGTTAACAACAAGTTTGAGCTGATAACTTTGTGTTAAATTTTACTACACGGAGGATGAAGGAGAAAAGACAGTATGTGGAACATTCTAAGTGCCAGAATTCTGCTTTCTCCAGTAACTACAGCAGAAGAAATTGTACTGTGACTGCATTGGCAGTTGATTATGCTTGTATCATTTACTTCTCTAGGAGAAAGTGAGGACTGCAGATGCTGGAGCTCAGAGTTGAGAGTGTGGTGCTGGAAAAGCACTGCAGGTCAGACAGCATCTGAGGAGCAGGAAATCTATGTTTCAGGCATAAGCTATTCATCATCCTGATGATAGGGGCTTATGCCCAAAATGTCGATTCTCCTGCTCCTCAAATGCTGTCTGACCTGCTGTGCTTTTCCAGCACTACATTCTCATCTCATTTACTTCTCTCACTAGGTAGTGGCAAGATGCCCATGAAAAAGGATGACTGATCCTTATCACTCTAATTAATAGTCTTGCCTCATTAATATCCATCTTTTCATTGAACCATGGGATGAATAGACACCAAGAACAGAATTCCTGATGTAAATGTCTGAGTGGGTACATGGCAATGCAAGTTTGCAGCTTGTTCCTTTCAACCTCCATATGGAACACCCAACAAATGAAAGGAACAAGGATATTATACTGACCACAGTAGCATTGCTAAAATTCAAATAATAAATGTTGAAACAAAAAGAAGCTACAGGGTAGAGGTAAGAGATAATCAGCTGACAAGAAGATTCTTCTGTCTAGTTCAAGTATGTCAAAGATATGCCAAATTTGCAGCAGCTGTCTTGAACAGGTTTGAGTATCATAAAAAAATAGAAATTGTTCAGTTTAAGTCATAGAATCAGAGAGATGTACAGCCTGAAAAAGATCCTTCGGTCTAACTCATCCAGATATCCTAACCTAACCTCGTCTCACTTGCCAGCCATATTCCTCTAAACCATTACTATTCATATACCCATTCAGCTGCCTTTTAAATGTAATAATTGTACCAGCCGCCGCCACTTCCTCTGGCAGCTCATTCCATACATGCACCACCCTCTGTGTGAAAAAGTTGCTCTATAGGTCCTCTTCAAATTATTCCCCTCTCACCCTAAACCTATGCCCTCTAGTTCTGGACTTCCCCAAACCTTGTCTATTTACCCTAACCATGCCCCTCATGATTTGATAAATCTCGATAAGGTCATCCCTCAGCCTCCGACGCTCCAGCCTCAGCCTAGTCAGCCTCTCCCTATAGCTCAAGTTCTCCAACCCTGGCAACATCCTTGTAGATCTTTTCTGAACCCTTTCCAGTTTCACAACATCCTCCTGATAGGAAGGAGACCAGAATTGCACACAATATTCCAAAAGTGGCCGAACCAATGTCCTGTACAGCCGCAACATGATCTCCCAACCGGTGCACTCAGTACTCTGACCAATAAAGGAAAGCATACCAAATGCCTTCTTTACTATCCTATCTATCTGCAACTTCACTTTCAAGGAACTATGACCTTTGTTCAGCAACACTCCCTAGGACCTTACCATTAAGTGTATAAGTCCTGCTCTGATTTGCCTTTCCAAAATGCAACCTCACATTTATCTAAATTAAATCCAGCTGATCAAGATCCCGTTGTACTCTGAGGTAACCTTCTCTGCTGTCCACTACACCTCCAATTTTGGTCACATCTGTAAACTTACTAACTATACTTCCTATGTTCACATCCAAATCATGTATATACATGATGAAAAGCAGTGGACCCAGCACCAATCCTTGTGGCACACCAGTGGTCAGAGGCTTCCAGTCTGAAAAGCTACCCTCCACCACCACCACCCTGTCTTCTACCTTTGAGCCAGTTCTGTATCCAAATGGCTAGTTCTCCCTGTATTCCATGAGATCTAACCTTGATAACCAGTCTACCAAAAGGAATCTTGTCGAACGTCTTACTGAAGTCCAAAGAGGTCACGTCCACTGCTCTGTGCTCATAAATCCCATTTGTTACTTCTCCAAAAAACTCAATAAAGTTTGTGAGACATGACCTCCCATGCGAGGAGAAAGTGAGGTCTGCAGATGCTGGAGATCAAAGTTGAAACTTTATTGCTGGAACAGCACAGCAGGTCAGGCAGCATCCAGGGAACAGGAGATTCGACGTTTCGGGCACAGGCCCTTCTTCAGGAAAGCCATGTTGACTATTGCTAATTAGTCCTTGCCTTTCCAAATACGTGCAAATCCTGTCCCTCAGGATTCCCTCCAATGACTTGTCCACCACTGATGTCAGGCTTATTTGGCTTTTCCTTACCACCTTACTTAAATAATAGCACCATATTAACCAACCTCCAGTCTTCCAGCACCTCAGCTGTGATTATCAATGATACAAATATCTCAGGAAGGTGCCCAACAATCACTTCCCGAGTTTCCCATAGAGTTCTAGGGTACACCTGACCAGGTCCTGGGGATTTATCCAGCTTTGTGCGTTTTAAGACATCCAGCACTTCCTCCTCTGTAATATGGAGATCTTTTTCAAGATGTCACCACCTATTTCCCCACATTCTACATCTTCCATGTCCTTGTCCACAGGAAACATTGATGCAAAATACTCATTTAGTATCTCCCCCATCTTCTGCGGCTCCACACATAGGCTGCCTTGCTGATCTTAGAGGGGTCCTATTCTCTCCTTAGTTATCCTTTTGTCCTTAATGTATTTGTAGTTTCCCTTTGGAGACTCCTTAACCCTATTTGCCAAAGCTATCTCATGTCCCTTTTTTGCCCTTCTGATTTCCCTCTTATGTATACTCCTGCTGCCTTTATAGTCTTCTGAGGATTCACTCGATCTCTGTTGTCTCTACCTGACATATACTTTCTTTTTTTTTGATCAAAACCCTAATTTCTCTAGTCATCCAGTATTCCCCACACCTACCACACGGGTGGCATGGTGGCTCAGTGGTTAGCACTGCTGCCTCACAGTGCCAGGGTTCCATGTTCAATTCCGGCCTTGAGCGACTGTCTGTGTGGAGTTTGGACATTCTCCCTGTGTCTGCGTGGGTTTCCTCCGGGTGCTCCGGTTTCCTCCCACAGTCCAAAGATGTGCAGCTCAGATGAATTGGCCATGTTAAATTGCCCATAGTGTTAGGTGCATTAGCCAGAGGGAAATGCGTCTGGATGGATTACTCTTCGGAGGGTCGGTGTGGACTTGTTGGGGTGAAGGGCCTGTTTCCACACTGTAGGGAATCTAATCTATCAGCCTTGCCTTTCACCCTAACAGGAATATACTGTCTCTGGACTCTCATTTCTGAAGAATTCCAATTTTACAGCCATCGCTTTGAACATCTACCCCAATCAACTTTTGAAAGTTCTTGCCTACTACCATCAAAATTGGCCTTCCTACAATTTAGAAGTTCAACTTTTAGATCTGCTCTATTCTTTTCCAATCACTATTTTAAAACTAATAGAATTACGGTCACTGGCCCCAAAGTGCTCCCCCATTGAATCCTCAAGTCACCTGGCTTGCCTTACTTCCCAAGAGTAGGTCATGTTTTGCACCTTCTTTCGTAGGTAAGTCCACACACTGAATCAGAAAACGTTTTTCTACATACTTTACAAATTCTTCTCCATCTAAACCCTTAACACTGGCAGTCCCAGTCTATGTTTGGAAAGTTAAAATCCCCTACCATAATCATCCTTTATTCTTACATATAACTAAGATCTCCTTGCACATTTCTCAATTTCCTGCAGACTTTTGGGGTTCTACAATACAATCCCAATAAGGTGATCATCCCTTTCTTATTTCTCTGTTCCATCCCTGGATGTATTTCCAGGAATATCCTCCCTAAGTACCACTCCTCCTCCTCTCTTGCCTCCCTTTCTATCCTTCCTGAAGCATTTGTATCCTGGAACATTAAGCTGCCAGGCTTGTCCATCCCTGAGCCATGTCTCTGTAATTGCTATGATATCCTAGCCCCATGTTCCTAACCATGCCCTGATTTAATCTGCCTTCCCTGTTATGCCTGTTGCATTGAAATAAATGCAGTTTAATTTGTCAATCCTACTTTGTTCTCTGCTTTGTTCCTGCCTGCCCTGACTGTTTGACTCACTTCCTTTCTCAACTGTTTCAGTCTCAAATTCATCTCTTCCCTCACTGTCTCCCTGGGCCCCAACCCTGCCCGACCTTGGTAGTTCTAGCAAATCTCCCTGCCAGTATATTAGTCCCCTTCTAATTCACGTGCAATCTATCCTTATTGTACAGGTCACTTCTACCCCAGAAGAGATTCCAATGATTCAAAAATGTGAACCCTTCTGCCCTGCGTCAGCTGCTCAGCCACACATTCATCTGGGCAAAAGTGAGGACTGCAGATGCTGGAGATCAGAGTCGAGATTAAAGTGGTGCTGGAAAAGCACAGGCAGGTCAGGCAGCATCCGAGGAGCAGAAAAATCGACGTTTCGGGCAAAAGCCCTTCATCAGGAATGTACCTACCCTCACGAGCTCGTAGCACCGGGAGTAATCCAGATATTTCTATCTTCGGGGATCTTCTTTTTAAATTCCTGCCTAACTTTCTATATTCTCCCTTCAGAATTTCATCTTTTTCCCTTCCTATGTCATCAGTTCCAATGTGTACTACTGGTCCCTCTTCCCTTTGAGAACATTCTGCACCCTCTGAGATACCCTTGATCCTAGCACCAGGGAGGCAACACACAATTCTGATTTCTCACTGCTGGCTGCAGAAACGTCGACTGTGCCTCTGACTAGACAGTCCCGGATCACAATTGATTGCTTGGAACCTGGTGTGCCCCTCATTAGAGCCATTGTCGGTACTAGAAACTTGGCTGTTCATGCTACATTCCTCTGAGAATCCATCACCCCCTAAATTTTGCAAAACAGCATACTTGTTTGAGATGGGGATGGTTACGGGAGAGTCCTGCACAACCTGCCTCCCTCTTCTACCTTTCCTGGAGTTAACCCATCTACCTGACTGTATCTGCAGCTATTCTCTCTTTCTATAACTGCCATCCATCACACCCCCTAGCTCCTGTTAATTTCTTATTGCCTCCGAGTGTCGCTCCAACCAATTCATGAGATCTGGTTCGCAATCAAGTCAGTGCTTGATATGAAAGGTGAAAACGAGCACAAAAGAAATGAAGTAGTTCTTGATCAGTAGAACGAAAGAAGAAACGGAGTTATTAAAAATAATAAAGTGATAGCTTTTTGATAAGAAATAGAAAGAAACACCCTTGAAAAATTGAAAGAAACAGAAATTGAAGTGTATGGGATAGGTCACTGTTTAGTCATTTAGCTTTTGCATTTGGGATTCCGTGTATTAAGTATCTGTGATCTGAGAATTTGATAAATTAGAGTGGAATCATATGCAAAAGGGATTTCATTGGTTAGTAGGTGAACGATTAGTAAATGTCCAAATGATTGGGGCAAATCAAAAAGTTGGTCATCAACAATGCACATACTATGAAATAAAATCACTTAGAACTTTGTTTCAATATCCTGTGTCAAAACTTGTTTAGAGGTTTATAGAACTATTTGGAAATACGCAAGCGAAAAATGACTTAGCAAAATATTCAATTAAAAAAAGATTTATAGAAACCTTAAACCACTTTTGGAATAACCATACGAAGTCCATATCAGCGCACAACCTTCAAGATGATAACTAATTTGAGAGGTTCACCAGTTTTCAAACTCAAATCAACTCATGACTTGAAAATGCACTGACATTTGATAAAAGAAAATTATTCCACCTTAGTTAAAGCAATGTGTCATGGTGCACTGCCTCATCTCATTGTACAGCATTAAATGCACTTGCCAGGTATTTCTGCTCACTCAGATATGGGGCAGTACAGTGGTTACAGGCTCAATTCCAGCCTTGGGTGACTGTGTGGATTTTGCACGTTCTCCCAATATCTGCATGGATTTGCACCAGGCCAGCAGGTTAGGTTGACTGGCCATTCTAAATTGCCCCAGCTATTGCCATGGTAAATTCAGGTATGTGTATCTGGGTGGAATGCTCTTTGGAGGATTGGTGCAGACTCAATGGACTGAATGGCCTCAATCTGCACTGTAGGGTTTCTATGAGCCTCTGAAAATATGACAGCCATGGAAATAATTTTTTTTGTTCAGGAAATCTCACGCAACATAAGTAAAATAATTAGGTTGCTACCTGGATTACTTCCATCAGATTCAGATTTTCCCATGTTGCATGGGGTCGCCAGAATGCTGGTGGATTACTTGTTCATATCAACCAGTATTCCTGGATTTGGACGGTGCTGCCTAATCTGCCCAATATTTCCCATCTCTTTTGCATTTATTTCAGAGTGCTGGAAGTGCATTTTTTTTTCTGTTGGAAGATAAATTTACTGTGCTAAAAATGTTTACAATGTTCAAATGGCAACTGGTCAACTGAATCAAACTATCCAGACTTACTAATATGTAAGGGGTGATTTATGTCCTTTTATATTACTGCTGGCAATAAAAACCATGAGTTGCAAAACAGTTGCTGCTGAGTTACAGGAAACAAATTGATTGTGCAGCACATGAGCTTTTAATATTATCCTATTTAATTTAAATTGACAAAAATAGTTTCCTTTTCTCAAATTGGGCTTGTAAATACCAGGGTTTCTCTGACCATCAGAACTGGGAAACAGTAAGATCCAGCTGCTGTCGTTAATGTGTTTCTTATATTTACAAGTAACTATGATCAACTTACAGTCCTTCCCCTACTTTCACTGATTCCTGCTGAACTGGTGATTGGACGATTGGTTCAATTCATTCTTCAGCTTCAGCTGAGGTCTGCAAATGCAGCTACAATGGAGTGGACATTGTGTATGGATTGTCAGAAAGCATCTCCCCAGCAGGTCCCGATTTTGCAGCTTTCAACTTCCAGACAGAAAGAAAATGCTTCAAAGACACTCTAATGCTCTCTTTTAATGTGTGGCAGCATTAATATGCATAATTGGGAAGTGCTTCTTCTGACGGTCAAAATTGACAAAAACTTGCCCAGCAAGCACAGAAACAAATTAGTGTATAATTTTAAGTGTAGTCTTGCTGTAAATCTACATTAGTGAATAGAGTGTGTTCCTTCTTGGTTATATGTTTATTGAGATATGTCTCTTGATTAAACTTTAAAAATATAAGCCATAAGTATTAAGTTAGCCTGTACAGTGTTTTGTAGAGCAATAAGTGCTATTTTCTAGGTCTGTAGATTGGAAGGATCAAAAATGGTAGAATAATATGCTCTTCTTGTCAGATCTTGACGTTTCGAGAGAGTTTACGTGTTACTGAGGATTATATCTAATATAAATGCCGTTGCTTGCGAATCCTATCATATCGAGTGGATCGATAGTTAGAGGCAATAAGGAATTTACAAGAGCAAGGGGGTTTGATGGATGGTGGTTACAGGAAGGGATAAAAGCTACAGATACAGTCACATACAGTTAACTCCAGGAAAGGTAGGAGAGGGAGTCAGGTAGTGCAGGAGTCTTCTGTAGCTACCCCCATTTCAAAGAAGTATGCTGCTTTGGAAAATGTATGGGGTGATGGATTCTCGGGGGAATGTAGCACGAACAGCCAAGTTTCTGGTATCTAATGTAATGAGGGGTACGTCAGGTTCCAAGCAATCTATTGTGTTGGGGGACTCTCTAGTCAGAAGCACAGACAGATGTTTCTGTGGCCAGCAGTGAAAAATTAGAATGATGAGTTGTCTCCCTGGTGCCAGGATCAAGGATGTCTCAGAGAGGGTGCAGAATGTTCTAAAAGGGGAGGTACCAGCAGAAGGTAATTGCACACATTGGAACCGACGACATAGGAAGGGAAAAGGATGAGATTCTGAAGGGAGAGTATAGAAAGTTAGGCAGGAATTTAAAAAAGGAGTTCCTCAAGAGCAGTAATATCTGGATTACTCCCGGTGGTATAAGCTAGTGAGGGTAGGAATAGGAGGACAGAGCAGATGAATGTGTGGCTGGTGCAGGGGAGAAGGGTTTACAGTTTTGGATCATTGGAATCTCTTCTGGGGTAGAAGTGACCTGTACAAGAAGGATGAATTGCACCTGAATTGGAAGGTGACTAATATACTGACAGGGAGATTTGCTAGAGCTGCTCAGGAGGATTTAAACTATTAAGGTGGAAGGGTGGGACCCAGGAAGATAGTGATGAAAGAGATCAATCTGAGACTGGTACAGTTGAGAACAGAAGTGAGTCAAACAGTCAGGGCAAGCAGAGACAAAGCAGAGAATAAGGTAGGACTGATAAATTAAACTGCATTTATTTCAAGAGGCCTGACAGGCAAGGCGATGAACTCAGGGCATGGTTAGGACAATGGGACTGGGATGTCATAGCAATTACAGAAACGTGGCTCAGGGAGGGACAGGACTGGCAGCTTAATGTTCCAGAATACCAATGCTACAGGAAGGACAGAAAGGGAGGCAAGAGAGGAGGAAAATGGTGTTTTTGATAAAGGATAGCATTACAGCTATACTGAGGGAGGATATTCCTGGAAATACATCCAGGGAAGTTATTTGGGTGGAACAGAGAAATAAGAAAGGGATGATCACCTTATTGGGATTGTATTATAGACCCCCTAAGAGTCAAAGGGAAATTTATAAACAAATTTGTAAGGAGATTTCAGTTATATGTAAGAATAATAGAGTGGTTATAGGCAGGGATTTTAACTTTTCAAACATAGACTGGGACTGTCATAGTGTAAAGGGTTTATATGGAGAGGAATTTGTTAAGTGTGTACAAGAAAATTAGCCCATATCCCTCTAAACCCATCCTATTCAGCCTCTCCCTCCAGCTCAAATCCTCCAATCCTGGCAATATGCTTGTAAATCTTTTCTGAACCCTTTCAAGTTTCACAACATCCTTCTGATAGGAAAGGGGACCAGAATTGCACGCAATATTCCAACAGTGGCCTAATCAATGTCCTGTACAGCTGCAACATGACCTCCCAACTCCTGTACTCAATACTCTGACCAAAAAAGGAAAGCATACCAAACACTGCCTTAACTATCCTATCTACCTATGACTCCACTTCCAAGGTGCTGGCAAATGGGACTAGATTAGGTTGGGATATCTGGTCAGCATGGACGAGTTGGACCAAAGGGTCTGTTTCCATTCTGTACATCTCTATGACTCTACAACCTTCATCACACGTTGTGTCACATCTTGATGATGCAAAATGGTGGCAAAAAACACAAATCCTGCACTCCAGATCCCACTGTTCGTGGGTCATCCTGCTCCATATGCTGAAAGATCTATGGGTGCAGAAGTAACTTGTTTAGTGACATTAACAATCATGGCAAAACACAACCCTGACTAGACATCCTGAAATAGAGGGATAGCTGCAGATGACATCAGCCAACTCCTGATCATAGACTCATTTTGCTGATCACATTCATTAAGGACTTCTGGCTTTCACAAACTTTCAACTTGATCATGATGCTTCTGCCCTGCAAGCAACTCTACACATCAAAGGAATCAACATTCCCAAGAAAATATTTTCACCAGTGCATTTTATCATATTCTACCCTTCAAAGAATTTCAGACCTTCAATTGTCTTCAACAATTCTTTTGAAATTTGAGCACAGTTTGTTGATTTTTTGTCTTTGCTCCCTACATCAACTTTATCCCACCACGGGTCCCTTAATATTAAACCTGGACTTCTTCCTATTCATTCCCAATTATCAATCAGGACAACAAAAGTGAGGGCAAAAGTGAGGACTGTAGATGCTGGAAACCAGGGTTTAAATCAGAGTGGTGCTGGAAAAGCACAGCAGGTCAGGCAGCATCTGAGGAGCAGGAAAATCAACATTTCGGGCAAAAGCCCTTCATCAGGAATAGAGCTCTATTCCTGATTAAGGGCTTTCGCCCGAAACGTCGATTTTCCTACTCCTCGGATGCTGCCTGACGTGCTGTGCTTTTCCAGCACCACTCTGATCTAAACAACAATTATGTAATCAAGCCAATCTAACTTGTATTGAGGGATGTATTGAGCGCAGTGACTGGATGACCAATTTGTGGTACAGTGACATCAACAGTGTGGGTTGAATTCATACTCTGGCTAAGGTTAGCATGAAGGACTCTCCTTCTCAAACTCTCCCCTCATCCGAGGCATGGTCACCCTCAAGTTAAACCACCACGAGTCATTTCACCCTAACAGAGCAGCTGGTCTGGTAAGAAGACTACAGCGACTTCACCTTTACTTCATGTGATCTTTTCTTTCCCTGCTGCTGCAGACCTGAGCCCATGATTTCTATTTCCATTCCCATGCCCTTCACTTCTTTTCTCCTTATACCTTCTAGATCATTCACACTTGTTGTCATGCCACCTTTCATTTCTTGCCTCACAGATATATTATGCTCCCAATTTGCAGCCAAAACATTAGCATTCCTAATCCTCTCACTCTCTAAGCTGTCCCAGCATGATTCCTCTTTAAATATTCTATGGGGGTGCCGGTGTTGGACAGGGGGGATCAAGGCCAGAAGTCAGATGACACCAGGTTATAGTCTAACAGGTTTATTTGAAATCACAAGCTTACGGAGTGAACATACATCGAACATAGAACGTTACAGTGCAGTACAGGCCCTTCAGCCCTCAATGTTGCGCCGCCCTGTGAAAATAATCTGATGGCAATCTAACCTACACCATTCCATTATTATCAAAATGTATGTCCACTGCCAATTTAAATGCCCTTAACGTTG
Source organism: Chiloscyllium plagiosum (assembly GCF_004010195.1). Classification (NCBI taxonomy): domain Eukaryota; kingdom Metazoa; phylum Chordata; class Chondrichthyes; order Orectolobiformes; family Hemiscylliidae; genus Chiloscyllium; species Chiloscyllium plagiosum. Next base: position 76,748,416 of record NC_057722.1, on the reverse strand, counting down.
GCGGGTCAACTACTGTTGGAGGCAGGCTGTTCCATGCCACTACTACGCTGAGTGAAGAAACTACCCCTAGTATCTGTCCTAAATCTATCACCGCTTAGTTTAAAGCTATGTCCCCTTGTGTTAGCCTTCATCATCCAGGGACAAAGACTCTCACTAATCACCCTATCTAACCCTTTGGTTGTCTTGTATGTCTCAATTATGTCACCTCTCAACCTTCTTCTCCAATGAAAACACCCTCAGTTCCCTCAGGCTTTCCTCATAGGACCTTCCTTCCATACCAGGCAACATCCAAGTAAACCTCCTCTGAACCCTTTCCAAAGCTTCGACATCCTCCCTATAATGCGGTGACCAGAACTGCAGGCAATACTCCAGGTGCAGCCTTACCAGTGTCTTTCAGCTGAGGGCCACACTCTCTCAGAATTGCAAAGGACCCACTCTGTACTACATCCTTAGGAGAATCCATACTCTCAACAAACAGTATTTCAATTCCATCTCAAACATCAAAAACAGGAAGTACAACAAACTTTTATCCACCCACCTCCATAACCAGCGCTCCTCAAACATTCCAGAAGATTCCCCTGGCCTCGGAAACGCCATTAGCCATGCGGCTGATGCAGCTACCACCCCGACGCTGATTAATGATGTCACTTCTGCCCCCATCATGGCCACTCCCACAGCCACTTCCGGCCCTCACATCATCGCCGATGCCACACGCTCAGTGACTTCCGCCACCCCACTGCCGTATCTGCCACCACTTCCGCCCCCACCAGCGCCACTCACCTGCGTTCTGCTGACACGGCCCCCACAGACCACACTGTCAAAATCCCCACCCCCAGAACTCCGAGGGGAACACTACCTCTGCTCATGACTCTACCCCCATTCCCCACACCATCACACCCACTCCAGGTACTGGCTCCGACCCTCCTCCCAGCTCGACACCCATACCAGCTCCCAGCCCTGCCGAGTTTTCACCGTCCCTCCAGACCTCCCCCTCACTGAGGACGAACGTTCAGTCCTCAGCAAAGGACTCACCTT
>NC_057722.1:76652768-76744934 GCF_004010195.1 Chiloscyllium plagiosum | reverse complement strand
GGACTTGTCCGACCTGCCTAGCTCCTTTTCCACCTATCCACTCCACCCTCTCCTCCCTGACCTATCACCTTCATCTCCTCCCCCACTCACCCATTGTACTCTATGCTACTCTCTCCCCACCCCCACCCTCACCCTCCTCTAGCTTATCTCTCCACGCTTCAGGCTCTCTGCCTTTATTCCTGATGAAGGGCTTTTGCCCGAAACGTCAATTTTGCTGAAGCTCCTCGATGCTGCCTGAACTGCTGTGCTCTTCCAGCACCATTGATCCAGGATCTGCAGTCATTGTTTTTACCAGTGTCTTGTACAGTAGAAGCATGACCTCGTGGCTCCTAAACTCAATCCCCTATCAATAAACGCCAACACACCATATGCCTTCTTAACAATCCTATCAACCTGGGTGGCAACTTTCAAGATTTATGCACCAGGACCCTGGGATCTCTCTGTTCATCTACACTACAAAACATTTTACCATGAGCCCACTACTCTGCATTCCTGTTATTTCTTCCGAAGTGAATTACCTCTCACTTGTCTGCATTAAACTCCACTTGCCACTTCTCACCCCAGCTCTGCATCTTATCTATGTCCCTTTGTAACCCACACCATCCTTTGGCACTATCCACATCTCTGTCTACCTTAGTTCATCCGTGAATTTACTAACTCATCAGGAGTGTTGTTCATACAGCAGATGAAGCGAACAGAAGCACACAGGCACAGAACTTATCAGCAGAGTGATCAAAAGATCATACAAATGGTGTGAATGCTGAACAAGTCTCTGCAAGTGATCAGAAGTGTCAGATGGTATGAACAATGTATCAACATCTGAATAGCAAGTGAAGGGATGACCTATAATCCGATTAATTGAGACAGAGAGAAAATTACAAAAGATTAAAAACAAGGAGCTACTGGAAACAAACCAAATGGCTGGGATAACATAATAGCTATAAGAGTCACATGCCAAGAATCTAAACAAAGTAACAAGTAATCCAAAATGGCACAAACTAATTAAGGTAGAGAGATCATAATAAGTTATCAAGGTGATGGTATCAAACCAGGACAGTAAGAAAGATTTTACAGATACAGAACAGTTAGTGGGGTTACATGTAGTGCAACATGAACCCAAGGTCACAGCTGAGGCCGTTTTCATGGGTACTAAATTTGGCTATCATTTTCTGTTGAGCAATTCTGCATAGTTGTGTATCTCAAAGACTGCCTTGGAGGAGATTTCCTCTAACCTCATTTATTGCACTCACTTCTCCTGATGTGGTTTTCTCTACATCAGGGAGACAGACGCAAACTCGCAGAGTGATTCAGAGAACCTATTCAGTCTCTCATCAGATATCTCATCTCAGGTAACATCCTGGTGAATATGCTCTGCACCCTTTCCAGTGCTATCATGTCCCTCTGATACGAATGGTGACCAGAACCATTTCAACAAAAATTCCAGTGAATGTGGATGTCACTAACTGGACCAGCATTTATTGCCCATCCCCAATTGTCCACATGGCAATTAGATATCAATCACATTGCTGCAGGTCTGGAGTCATATGTAGCCACGCCAGGTAAGGGTGGCAGTTTCCTTCCCTCGAGGACATTAGTGAGCCAGATGGGATTTTCCAACAATCATCATTAGTCTCAATTCCATGTTTTTATTGAATTCAAATGCCACAATCAACTATGGCAGAATTCGAATCCCAGTCCCCAAATCATGACAGGGTCTCTGGCTTAATATTTTTGTTTAAGGGGACCACCATCCACTTAAACTGCACACAGTATTCCATCTGTGACCTAACCAATATTTTGAAAAATTGGAGCAAGATTTCCTTGTTTGTATATCTAAGGGGCAACTGTTTCACACGGAGGGTAGTGTATGTATGGAATGAGCTAGGCGAAATGAGTACTGCAAATGCTGAAGCCAAGAGTATGGTGCTGGAAAAGCACAGCAGGGCAGGCAGCATCCGAAGAGAAGGAAAATTGACGTTTTGGGCAAAAGCCCTTCATCAGGAATGAGACTGAGCGCCTCAGGGGTGGAGAGATAAATGGGAAGGGGGTGGGCTGGGGAGAAGGTAGCTGAGAGTGCAATAGGTGAATATGGGTGGGGGTAAAGATGATAGGTCGGAGGGGAGGGTGGAGCAGACAGGTGGGAGAAAGATGGACAAATGGGACGGGTCATGACGGCGGTGCTGAGCTACAAGGTTGGAACTGGGATAAGGTGGGTGGAGGGGAAATGAGAAAATTAGTGAAGTCCACATTGATGCCGTGGGGTTGGAAGGTCCCGATGCGGAAGATGAGGTGGTTCTTCCGTTCTAAACTACGAAAGCAACCACCCCAACACACACAAAAGAAGTTGCATCAAGACACTTCAAAAAGGGCCACAACACACTGCAGTACACCAGAACTGCAAGAAAAGAGGAAGAAGAACACCTATACAATGTATTCGCCAATTTCATTAACAGATGCCTAAGGGAAAGACAATGGAATGAGGACATGCCACAACTACCACACATCAAAAACATTTCTGAACTGACAGCCAGACTACTGTGACCACTAGGACTCATAACAGCACACAAACCAACAGCCACTCTCAGACAACAACTCACCACGACGAAGGACCCGATACCCAGCATGAGCAAAACCAACGTAGTGTACAAAATCCCATGCAAGGTCTGCACAAAACATTACATAGGACAAACAGAAAGACAGCTAAAGGTCCTCATCCATGAACACCAACTAGCCACGGAACGACACGACCAGCTACCCTTAGTAGCCACACATTCAGATGACAAGCAACACGAGTTCGACTGGGACAACACTACTTTTATATGACAAGCCAAACAGAGAACAGCCAGGGAATTCCTAGAGGCATGGCACTCATCCACTGATTCAATCAATAAGCACATCGACCTGGACCCAATATACTGGCCACTGCAGCGGACAGCTGGAACTGACAACCAGAAGCGGCAGATACAAAGATCACAGAAGTGCTTCACTGGAGGCTCCCAAGCACTGAGGATGTCACCCAGGCAGGGGACGAAACGTCTGCAACACAAATTCCCAGCTCGGTGAACAGAACCACAACAACGTGCACCCGAGCTACAAATCTTCGCACAAACTTTGAACTGCAAGTGTTAGTTTGCTTTCCCTCTGAATTGGCCACGCTAAATTGCCCGTAGTGTTAGGTGAAGGGGTAAATGTAGGGGAATGGGTCTGGGTGGGTTGCTCTTCGGCGGGCCGGTCTGGACTTGTCGGGCCGAAGGGCCTGTTTCCACACTGTAGGGAATCTAACCTAATCTCCACGGATGCCGCCTGACCCTCTGTGATCTCCAGCAGGTGTTGTTTTTCAGTTCAGATTCCAGCCTCTGCAGTAATTTGCTCCTACGAGGATTGAGAGAGATTGGGCCAAATGCTGGCAAATGGGACTAGATCAATTCAGGATACCTGGGTCAGCATGGACCTGATCGGCTGAAGGGTCTGTGTCTGTGCTGCACATCTCTGTGACTCCATACCCTCGTTTTGTTACACGTCAGTGTAAGAGCAGAAGATAAATCCTTGGAAGATATTTTAAAAAAGCGCTTCAGGATCCGAATCAAAAAGACCGGCACTTTGTGGCGTACAGGTAGTGTCCCTACCTCTGGGCCGGGAGGTCTGCGTTCAAGTCTCACCTGCTCCCGAAGTTTGTAATAACGTCCTTGAGATATAGAAAAAAATAGGATAAATCAAATAAAAATTAAGGCGCCGAGGGAGAGCACGGCGCTGGTCCCAGACACGAAACCAGGCCAGGCCAGGCCCCCTCCCGCAGAGGGGGTTAACCAAGGGGCTCCTAGGAACTCTCGGGCAGCAGCATCGCTCATTTACTCCCCTCCTGGGCCTGAGGGTAGTGCAGGGGGTCACTATGTTTGTCGTTTTGTTTTGTTTTAGAAACGAAAAGGCCGTCGGTGGGCAATTTACCTGCTACTGGCCGCTTCCTGCCTGCGAGGCGCCTGCCGGAAACCCATTCCCTCAAGAAAAATCAAAGCCTGCGGCGACGGGACGGGACGGGACGGGAAGAGGAAAACCCAGCCTTGCCGGGGTCACTATGTTTGTCGTTTTGTTTTGTTTTAGAAACGAAAAGGCCGTCGGTGGGCAATTTACCTGCTACTGGCCGCTTCCTGCCTGCGAGGCGCCTGCCGGAAACACATTCCCTCAAGAAAAATCAAAGCCTGCGGCGACGCGACGGGACGGGAAGGGAAGGGAAGAGGAAAACCCAGCCTTGCCCGCCCCACCCTCCATTGCCGAGTTTTGACAGCCGCTGACACAGACGGGAAAATGGCGGCGGCCGCCCGGCCGGTTGTCGTCCTCCTTCAACCGTTAACCGACACCATTCCATTCCCGCTCGCCACGCTCGTGCCCACTGGCTCACACACAACGCACAGGAGCATCTCGCCGGCCTAATGCACTCCCTAAAATTTCGATTCCTTGTTCCTTCTTTGCAAAACGCGCAGAGGGGTGCTTAGAATCGAATGCAAAAAGAAAAGTTTGCAAATCAGGAAGGCCCGTTCACTCACTCTCCTCTCACACTCACACACAGTGGGAACAGCTCTCCGGGCTAGTGAATTTCCAATTTGTTTTTCTTTGCAAAACGCGCAAAAAGGTGCTTACTATCGAATGCATGTTTGAAAAAAAGTTATAATCGCGCGCCAAGAGGCCTCGGAGAACAAGCTGAATCTGCAACCCCCCGGGGGATGGACGGCACCTTAGGCCAATTGGTTCACAGTATTTTGCAGAGGCCCGCCCACCCACGTGATGGACAGGACGATCGCTTAATCGGAAAACGACGTTCCGTGCGGATCCACCCTCCTTTCCTTGAGTAGCGGCTCGGCAGGCCAATCGGAGAGAGGTATCCGTGGTGGACCACCCTTGATTGATGGCAAGTTATCACCTTTCGTATAATGACAAAGCTGGAAATCTGAAACAAAAACAGAAATTGCCGGAAAAATTTCAGTAAGGTCTGGCTGCAGCGGTGGAGCGAAATCAGAATTAATGGTTTTCGGGTCCAGTAACCGTTCTTCAGAACTGGACCCGAAACGTTAGGCTTTGATCTCTCACTACAGAAGGAGCAAGACCCTGGTAATATTTTCCAGCAGTTCTCGATTTTTAACACTCGAGAAATGTTATGCAAAGCACGTGACGCCAACGTTGATTGACGTCCCAGACATCATATCGGAACGCGGTATCCCCGCCTTCTCTGATTGACGGCAGGACAGACCAATCGAACAACAGGTCTTGTGGGATCCCACCCCGTAGCAGCGGATGCACCTGGCCAATCGGAAAGACGTATCTGACACAGGTCCCGTCCCATGCCTGATGGACGGCGCATCTGACCAATCGAAAACCAGTATTCGCGACACCCCCATGCCTGATTGACGGCCGAATGTACCAATCGAAAGCGGGCTCACCTGCGGACCTACCCGATCCTTGATTGACGATTCACGGAGCCGTGAACGCGTCTGACTAATCGGAAAGACGTATCTCACACAAACACCATCCCACGCCTGATGGACGGCGCATTTGGTCAATTGAAAATCAGTATCTGCGTCATCCTCACACACACACACACACACACACACACATTGCTGATTGACGGCAGAGTTGACCATTCGAAAAGCGATCTCATCCACGGACCCACCCGACCCTTGATTGGAACCATTCGGAAAACAGTCACCGCCCCCCACAACCCACACTCCTGATTGACGGCGGGACAAACCAATCGGAAAGCAGTATCTTGGACACAAAAGCCCGCGCTGATTGACCTCGCAAGAGCCCAATCACAAAGCCGAGCGGGACGCGGACATCGCCGCTTGCACTTAACCGACGGCTCGACAAGCGAATGGGCTGGCGGTGCCTGGCAACAGGGCGGGGCATCCGGTAGAGTGACCCGCCCCCTTCTGTAAGCCTCCGGCTTCGCGCTCCCACTGTCGGACGAGGCTTGTGGCTGAGAGGGAGAGAGAGAAAGGAAGGAAGGACAGGAGCAAAGGAGGTGTGAAGGAGGAGAGATGAAGAAGAGTGGAAATAACAATAATAACCCAGTGTTTTATTTTAAAATTTAAATCCATTCTCACCTCACCTCACCCGCCCCTCTCGGTTAGAGTTTTGGCGGCAGCCTACATAAAATAAACAGCTTTGGAGGGAGGGAAGGAAAAAGGGGGGAAAGAGAGAAAGAAGGGGGGAACCAGTGCCTTGGAAGGGATCGATAGAGACAAAAATAAAAGAAGGGGACAGTTAGTCTTCTATCAATGGAAGGGCGTCCCTTCAGATGTTTCGCTTCCTATTTTATTTTGTGTTTTGTGCAGCTTTCAGTTGAAATAAGTGACTGGCTGTAGAAAAGTGCCAGGGATATTTTATTTTGTTTCATATTCTGCCTTTGAATGCAGTTCAGGGGTTAAAGTTTCACGTTGGTTAGTTCCTCCCCATTCTCCCCTTTCACCATCTTCTCTTTCTTTATCTCCCCCGCCATCCCTTCCTCCACTTGGACAATTGTTCTAATCAAGTCGTTTGGTTTTTGGCCAAATGGTCAGGGCTACTTTCTTCGGGGGGTTGGGGGGGTATAGGTGTTCCTGGATTTCCACTACACGTCCAGCAACAACAGTAACAATAACGTTGGTTCGAGATTGAAGGGAAAAGGGGGGGAGGAGAGAGGGTCCTGTGCTTTGTTTCAGTGCTAAAGAGGGCGCACAATCCAAACTGATCATTGCATTTATCATCCTCCCCCTCCGCCGTCCATCCTCTCCAAGCCCTACTCTTGTTTCTGCTTCCAGCAAGAGATGGAGCCCTGAGACTGTGAAGACTCCAAGAAACTTTAAACATTACCGAAGCTGCACTCACTGGATGCTCTCTCTTTCTTTATCCTCCTCCCCTCATGCTGGAATTGTCTTTACTTTATCCTTCGCAGTTAAACTTTTGAGGTGAGTATATATTTTTTAAAGCTGGCTTTACATTGCGGGGATGGTGATTCAATGCAGATTGCAGTTTTTTTAAAAAATGCACTTTTTGTTACGTTGGCGTTGCAAAGCCACAGTGTTCATTACTCGACTCGATTCCTTCACAGAAGGGGCCTCTTTTGTCCTTGCAACTGATCTTATTTGAAATTTAAGTGTTGAGTCCCTTCAGTTTGCTTCAAGAGCTGCAGCCGAGGGGATCAGAAAAGTATTTGTGTTATGAACTGGACCTGGAAATTATTTTTCTACCTCGTCTTTTCTGTTCGAAAGCGATTTACGTCCATAGCCAGGCTGAATAGAAATATTTGCTCGGGTTTACAGCCTCATCTTTGGGCAGCAGATCGGATGTCTTCGATCCTAAATGCGTTACGATCAAGTCCCGCAAAGATGATTTAGGGGGAAAAAATGTTAGGTAAACGCAGTTTTGTCCACGTTCACATTAGGTCTTCACTCGGGGAGAGATTTAGTGGTCTGAAACTGCTGTTTAAAATCTACTGCCTAATGCTGAGTCGATAAGTGAATCTTGTTTTTTGCATGTAACGTGAATTTTAATTGCTTCGCTGAGTGAAATAGAAGTAATCAAGCTTGCTTACTTCAGATTGATGCGAAAACCCACAGTGGAGAAGTTGCGGAGATGAAAATGTGACTTTGTCAAAAGCTGTCGAGCTCTTATGTACTAATATTAATAGTCCCCTAGGTTTCTAGGTTGTATGGCGATTGGTTGTGAAGAATTGGTGACATTGAATCGGATGTTACAAATGTTTGGTGTGTGTTTATAGGAAGATTGCTGCTCATTGAAAGGATAGTAAAATTTGACATTCTGATGGATGCAATGACTTTACAAAAAAATTACATTTTAATATGATTACTTAAAATTGGTAGACATTTTTATTGTATATCTGAAAGACTCTCTTGGCTTTGTGCCTGAATCCAAATATTTGTCTACCACCCTACCCATTATGAAGTTTAGCAAATTATTAAACTGCGGCTATTATTTTGTTCTTGTGTTTTAGTGTCTGCAAGTAAAACTGTGGTTGAGGATAGATAGTTAAAATAACTTTGTGCTCTTTGCTAGCTTATTTATCAAATTTCCTCATGTTCAGGAAGTATTTTCCTTGATTACTCAGAAGTTAAACAGTTAATGCTTCACCTGCTAATAGTGTGTGCTGTTTAGTACAGATTAAGTGCTGTGTCTGTCAGAATCCTTCTGTGAAAACTAGTCTGGGACCTGCATTTGCCAGAAGCATACGTTCATAGACTTTTCTCATTACTGAGACTATTTTTAAGTAACTGCAAATTTTATGGAAGCATTTTTCCCTGCTAGATTCCTCCAATGCGTAGTGATTTTGTTAAGGAGTTGCAGCGCAAAATTTGCATGTGCTTTGATAAAAATGCTCGATGGATTTTGTAATGTCATTCAGCATTGTAAATCTCCTTCAGGTGTTTTCCTTGAGGAAATGAAAGACTGAATAGTTCTAATTATGTAGCTGTTGTTTTCAACATTGATCAAGTATTCAGAATCCTGAAGGATATTATTTAATTGACAGTCTCGGCAATAGGTCGGTGCACTGAATCTTCCTGTAAATGAATCTTTGACCCTTTCAGCTCCTTTTCTTGTTCTAGAGTTTAGTATGCAATCTCCACTTTGAAAGCAAATGATGCAGAGTTTAATGAAAACAAAATACTGTAGGTGCTGGAAATTTGAAAGCAAAACAGAAAATGCTGGAAAAACTCAACAGGTCTGACAACATCTGTGGAGAGAGGAACAAAGTTGACATTTTGAGTCTCGTGAGACTTTTCTTCAGAACTTCTGAAGAAGAGTCCTACTGGAACTGATGCTTGGTTTTGGGTTGGTAAATTTGCATTCCATGTGCAGTGGCTTACCAATCTCCAGTTGGGAGGCAAAAAAACCCCTGGGAATTATCAGATGTAGTCAGACAATTGTTCATTCACTTCAGTCACCATTGGTATGATTTAAACTTGAACATTGTGTCCTTGACATTGCTGCTGATATTGTGTTTTTCTTTTGCAGTGAATTCAATCAACCCAGTACAAAAGACAGTGAAATTTAGAACGCATATTACATTCAGTGCAGATTGAGTTTTGGTGATCTTTGCGCCTCATTTAAGAACATTGTGCAATATGCTATGCCATCATTTCTCTGAATCAAGTTCTAAATTGCAAGTATCTGAGAATTATGCTTGTCTATGGAACTTGGAGTGGCTCTTAACATCCACCAAAATTTTAAAATATACTTTTCAAGTGTTTGAATATAATTTAACAAAATTAGTACAACTGACTGCAACAAAAACTAACCAGCAACATTGTTCAATAGTTTTTTTAAAATCAGTTTTAATTGTGTAAAGTGAGGTTACTTCCAAATGGTGGACCTGGCACTAATTTAAACTGCTTATGCAGTGCATGTGTAATACTTTTTTTAAAAATCAAGAACTTTGAGCAATGCTAACTCGGCATGGTCAAAGTGAATTTACTCAGGTATAGGGAACAGAAAAGAAACAGCTAAACAAGATGGTCTACGGTCGGTGGTCAGATGCTTAGTTACCGAGACACCAGGTGAGGTGAGACATTCAGCTAAACGATGTGCTGCCCAAGGACAAATTTGGAAACATTGTCGACTAGCAGTACATAACTTCTAACGTACCCAAAAACTGTACTTAACTTGTCAGCTATGTAAGTCATTCAGCTGAAATGATCTCACCAAATGACATTTGGTCTTGGATGGTTAGTTATATTCACTTTCAATAGTCTCCTGATTACCAATTTATTTTGAATTACTGCGATGTAATTTAACATATTCTAATGTCTGATCCTCATCTTGCCAGCTAACCATATTGCTAAATTATCTATGCATTCAGATTTGAATTTACAACTTTGAGGGCAAATTGCCCCCAAAATTACCTGAGTGCTTGCTAAGAATGTTTTCTCCTTGGGTTTCTAAGAAAATTGATTTGTTTATTGAAATGTAAAATTGTGTCACAAACTATTACTGTCAGTCATTTTTCAAAAGCGCTATTAAAATTATTCCTTGATATGCTTAAGATTTGTAACATAGTACAATTTGATTAATACAACCCTGCAGGGTATTTGCAAACCTCATATTCTGGTGACTTGTGCATCCAAAATTTTAATTTCTTCTGCAGTGGTAGCTGTGCCTTCAGCTGTCAAGGAACTTAAGCCCTAGAGTTACATCTCTTAAGCCCCTCTTTTAATGTTGTAAAAGAAATATCTTTTTGAGCAAACACTTGATCATTTTCTCCAATTTTTCAGGTCACTTCATGTCGAGCAGTGTTTCATAAAATTCCTGTGATGTGCTTTGAAATGTTTCTTACTGTTGAGACACTGTAACTTTCTACAATTTCAGCTGCAAATGGGTTTTTAGAAAAAAGGTATCACCTATACTTTGAGTGCTGAATGTTAGCTGTTGAAGTTTTCTTTTAAATAACTCCTTAAAATCTTCTCCCTCATTACAAATAAGTGTTACATCAATAAGGTCAATAGTGATGTTTGAAGGTCAGGATCCTGATTTGTTTAGGGACAATGTGAGAAGAGAAATCTGTGGTACTTGTTGTTGTGGCCTAGTGGACATTTGTCTTCCTTCATCTCCCAACGCTGTTTAAGTTTCTTGAGTAATGCTGAAATCTTTAACAACTTTTTGTTCAAGAGGCTATTACAGATATTACTCTAATGCTCATTTTGTAAATTTGCCACACCTCTGCCTTTTCCTTTAAAAATCCCCTACTGAGCTACTTGCAAATGGAACTCATGGAACTCATTTTGTCTTATTTTAAACCAGAATGATCTCAACTTAAAAGAAAGAGTGTAAATTTACGGAATGCTTTTCGTGAAGTGCATTACTGATAATGAATTTGTCATGTAATTGTTTAGCTTTCTCAGTGTGTGCTTGCACAGTCTTTAGCATTGTAGCAACACGGTTTGAAATGTGCAGTAATGTTACAGACAATGTGGACTGCATTCAAGGCAGAGCAATCTGGTCTGTAGATTCAACCATTGCTCTGCTTGCAGTTGGAATCTCTCGGTTGAAGGATTAATTGATGCACTGTTATAAATTGCACACAACATTGGGGACTATGCATTACATTGGCCCAAGGCTCACCGCTTGAAGGGAAGTTTACCATTTAAAAAGCATGTTATAATCTGGCTTTTGTATTTGAGCGTAGCTATTCTGATCACATTGTGTTTAATTTACATCTCCACTGACAGATGATTTAAAGGAGATAGCTAGGGAATACAACAAAAATGTGTACCTTTTTATACATTTCTAAAATCCACCTGTTTTTGAGGTGGCTGTTGCAAATGAACTTAGCTTTCACCTACAAAAGCAAGCTTCTGCTTAGCACTTTTTCAGTGTCATTCAGTAATGAAGAATTGAGTCTGCTTGCGTAGTGAAGGAGGCATGATTTGATTATTCCTGTTGAGTCTTTTTTTTTTAATTTTCCGTATGGTGGAAATGGTCTGATAACCTGGTCTCTTCAGCAGTGTTGTTTCTCATCTGTTAGAACCTTGACTTGTTGAGCATTGAAGTTCAGAATTGGCAGAGTTTTTGAATTTCCCAAGTTGTACTGTTTGCCTGAGACCTGGTCCTCCTCTCCAGTTGTTTTTACCTGTTCTCACATTTCAGTTTTAATCAGGTCGTGGCCTTTCACCTTTGGTGCATGAGTTGCACTGGTGTGAATAAAGTTTCTCCACGCTCTTGCTCAGAATCCTAGGGGAAATTAGTTTCAGTAGTTTCGATCCAGTAGTGTTGAACATAGGGGCAGTTTTGTGCCCTTGTCCTCATTCAGCACTTGATGGCAATCTTACTAGGATGGCTGGTGTGGGAAATGGGAAAACTGCATGCTGACTTATTTGAGTACATTTTGGAGGTTTAAGTGGATATAATTTAAGGTAGAATGAATGGAGCTTTGCTCTGCAAGTTAAAGCGTTGTAGCTTTCTATTCTTTGCTCTATTTCAAATAATTAATACCAAAACTTGTTTTAAAATAAACGTTCAGTTGGGTGCTACAGTTAGAATTTGATTCATTGTTCAGAACTGCAAAGATTGCAGGGAAGGTGAATCCTGATCAATGAATTGAAATAATAAGCAATGGAGCGTTTTTCTTTGCAGTGAATAAAATGGTTGAATGATATTTTTCTTTTTTGCAGATACCCTCCGTATTGTATCAGAATGCAGTGTAATTTTGACATCTGATTTTTTAAAAAATTGTTAATGAAATCATTTGAGTTGAGTGCATTGATAATTGCATTTGGGATGAAGTGACCAATAAATGCAGCATACTATGCTGTGCGGTTGGGATAATAACTAAAAAGGAATTACAAGAAAGTCTAAGAAGGTTTGTGTGTACAGAAGTACATTTGTTCACTGTGTCAAAATTGCCATGCAGAAAATGGGATCTGTTGCCAAGGTGACCCTGACTGAGCAGGTAGGGTATTTTTAATTTGATCAGAAAGCCTCAAAAATAGCTTTATTTATTGCTGTTAAGTTAGCATCATCTTTTTCACATTCTTTTACAGATTAAGTGTGCACTTGAAGACCATTTTATATAATCCTCTTCATCTCCTCCCTGTAGAATTTGGTCAGTTTCCTTATTACATTTGAATAGAAGATGCAGTATTAAATATTATATCCTTATTTGAACATTCAAGGCTTTGTATGCTGTCTCAACATGTCAGTTGAGGATAGTATTTAATTACCATTTATACCAGGTTTTAAATAGTCCTGCATAGGAGTGATGATGTGAGTTTACACTTTAGAATCGAAAAGTGTGTGTTCAGGGGGGAAAGAAAAGTGGAAAAGTGTACTGAATATGTGTTTGACACAACAGCTTCCATCACACACAATTATTGATATTGTAACCTTGACTCAAAATTATTATTTTCCAATCAAAAATAAAAATAGTACTGAATGAAATGAAGCAAGAGACAGGATGGTGTCGGAGACTAGCATGGCAGTGTGTTGAGATTGAGTGTGCAGTTTGCTCTTGCCAGTTTCCTAGCTTAATTGCAGTTGTGACAGCATTTTATGTTTCTGCTGGCCTTTTTCGTCTCTTGCTATTCATGGACTATCTGCTTTGTTTCAGTATTTTTCATTGTTGCCCTGGAGAAAGTGGTGGTGAGCTGTTGAAGTCCATGTATTGCAGCTGGGCCTACATTTCCTCTAGAAAGGGAGTATATTTCCAAATCAAAATAGTGAATGATTTGGAGGGCAATTGGAATGGGATTATGTTCCCATGTATCTGTTTCTCAGTAGTCTCAGGTTTAAAAGGTGCTGTCCAACAAGTCTTGGTGAATTTCTGCAGTACATCTGATAGATGCACACTTAGTGCAGTGCATTAGTGGTCAAAGGAGTGAATGTTTGTGGATCTGGTGGCAATCCAGCGGACTGCTTTGACATGGATGGTGTCAAGCTTTTTGACTGTTGTTACAGCTGCTCTTGCAATGGCAAGTGGGGAGTTTTCCATCACACTCCTGACTTGTGCCCTGTAGATGGCGGACAGTCTTTGGCGATTTAGGAGGTCAATTCCTCACTGCAGAATTTGTAGCCTCAAAGCTGCTCCTGTAGTCACAGTATTTATATAATTAATCCAATTCAGTTTCTGGACAACGATAATCCCAGAATGTTGAATAGTCAGGGATCCCAAGATGGGATTCAGCAACTAGGTGAGAGTAAAGACTGCAGATGCTGGCGAGTCAGTTGAAAAGTGTGACGCTGGACAAAGCACAACAGGTCAGGTGGCATCTGAGGAGCAGGAGAGTGGACATTTTGGGCATTAGTCCTTTATCCACTTCATATTCCGGATGAAGGGTTATTGCCTGAAACATTGACTCTCCTGCACCTCAGGTGCTACATGATCTGCTGCGCTTTCTTAGCACCGCACTTTTCGACTCATTCCGAGATGGGATGTCAAATGGTTAGATTTTTGTCTTGTGGGAGATGATCATTGCCAGTCAGTTGTGTGGTTTGAATGTTGCTTGGCTGTTGAGATTCCACTTGATATCCCTGAGTATCAACCAGGTCCTGCTACGTTTTGACTTGGACTGCTTAAATTTCTGAGGAGATGCTGTCACGTCTTTGTCCCCCCCCCCCCCCCCCAAAGAGGTTTAAAGGCAGAAGTACCAAAGTGTCTAGTTTAACAATGGCAAGGGAGTGGCCTGTTCTCCCATTTCAGTTTTTTTTTCTATTTTGGTTTCGCTGTAGCAGTCACGAGATGCTGGAAGGTTGAAATCTTGAGCAGATGATTCCTGAATGCCTGCCCCTCTCTCTGAAATTTCTTTGGAAGTTGTTCTATCCTGCCTGTATGAATCTGTTTCAATTTGCCTTTTTGCCAAGGGATATATTTATGGAATGTTACTGAATTGGAAGAGTTCCTTAGTTAAAGGGCCGTATTGGGTTTAAGTTTTCCATTAGTTAAATTATTCTAAGTTCTGTTTTGTTTGTGTTTAACTCTAGTGTTGAAATGCATTCTGCTTTGCTTAAAGCCAAGTGGTTTGACCAGCTGCATCACACCTGGAATATCCACTTCACATCTGCCTTTAAAGTAAGAAAAAGTTAGGGTCTAGGCTATCACCTTAACATATTTTTGACAGGCGTCTGGCCTGGTCCACAACAACGGAGTATTGTGCAATCGTGAAACATCTCCACATCTGATCTATTATTATAATCCCAACTTGTGTTATTACTGAACAAATCGGATCCCAGCCTGAAAACTTGCTTGATAAATTATATTGTTGTTTTGGATTTTGAGGTGGTCTTTCATTGAAACATTGACATGTTTCAGATTTGGGCTTAGCAATAAAACAGAAGTTTATTTCACAAGAAAACTAAACTATTTATATGCAATGCAAATTTTTAAATTTCAAAACAGTAAAATACAATTTATGACTGGACAACACATCCATCCTAGGCAAGCCAAACAGACACGCACGAGAATTCCTGGAAGCATGGCATTCCAACTGGGACTTTATCAACAAACACATTGACTTGCATCCCATTTACCACCATCTGAGAAAAAGCAGGAAATGACATCACCACTGGAAATGCCATCTTCAACCCAAGGAAACCTAACCACATAAATAGCAAGTGGGTCATGCCACCAGTACTTCACTGGAGGCTCCCTGATGATGTTACCTAGTATGGTGACAAAGCGTCTGAAAATGAACCTTCCAGCTCAGTGAGCAAACTTACATCCAGTAAGAAACAATCTCTTCAGTGTCAAAAACACACCTATAGTATTAAACCAGAACAAATTTTAATTTTAACTGTGGCTTTGTGCCCTGGCAGTTGGGACAAAGATGAGGAAGATCTGTAGGTGAAAGTCAGGAGAGATTCAATGACGCAAATATTTGTCCTCCTGGGTTGAAGGGAATGGTGATGGCTGAGGGAAAGAGACCATGGAACAGGTGTGCTGGTAATTGAAAGAGTGAAAAATATGAACCAATTTAAAGACGAGGATTACCATACATGGTGCCAGGTCTGCTGAGTTGTTCCACCAATTTACCTTTGTTACTAGGGTGGTAGTGGGGAGGTGGGTTGCGGGGGTGGAATGCAGCAGACCGTTTGCAGTTTGAAATTGTTGAACTCAATGAGTCCAGTAGGCTGTGTAATGCCAATTTGAAAAAATGAGTCTCATTGTGTTGTTAGCGATGCTCCCTCTAATTTTGTTTGTTTGTGTGGGCTTCCAAGGTCTGTCTACACCAGTAACTTAGGAAACTGGAAATCGGTGCTGGAAATAGTATTGACTTACAAATCGACATGTGTGGATCCCTGATCTGCATGGAGTATAGGGAATATTGCTTCTTAGGAATTCATAGATCTGCTGAGTCCAGAAAACACTTCATGTCTTACTGTGGTATCATCATGCTATGGAGCTGCAATAATGCACTTTGTGATTTTACATCACACCCTCTGATGTGCCATATTAGCATCCCGATCAGCCTTCACTCTTTAAGCTACATTGAATAATGAAGGAAGCTGACTGAAGAAATGAGTAAGCTGGAGAGTTGACATGAGGTTACCTGTAGCTTGCAGTTCTTTAAAAAATGTTTCTGAAAGTCTTGATATTGAACACTACATTCAGCTCCACCCAGTTTCATGATGCCTTAAATACTGGTGGCGGGCGGCAGGAGGCTGCCGGGTACGAATAGGGTTAAATTTAAAATGTGAGGCTCACTTAGCCTGTTGAGAGAGAAAAAGGGCCTGCCGACTAACACCAATCTGTCGGAGAAATTTGCCCAGTAGGTTAGAGATTACAAAACACACAGTTTATTGCAAGCAATATCAGTGGAAGAGAAACTGACTAGGCTGACACAGAACTGACGGTCTGTACAGGTAGATCAGAATTTCTCTTCCCAGAGCAGAGAATGAGACCAGTTTTATAATGATGCACAATAAGGCTGATTAAGAAATAGGAAAAATACTATGCATCTGGAGTTGGAGTAATCTAGTTACAAAAATGCTAATTGGAAAGCAGTTGTGGGATGGAATTCCTGTACCTTCACACAATGCAACACCCTGACAGTATCGATAGTTTCATTCCATTTCACAGGTAGATGTTAATGTTTCCTCTGAAATGATGAGGTGCTTCAATTGTCTTGTTCTGGGAGCATGCCCTTGCTGGTGCCTCTGACCTGCTCTGTGTGTGGCTTTGGTATTGCTGGGTTGTGAAACTGCCCTTGGGGCTTTGAGATACCTGTGGTGCTCTGTCATTGTTAGCGAGCTTGAAGTGTATTCCCTTGTCTGCGTGGGCTGTCTGATTTTGGCTTGTGAGCCTGCTTGGGAATTCTGGGTCTTGTTTGGTACAGTTTGGCCAATTTTGCTTTTGTGGGCCTATCGTGGGTTGGCAGGGTGGCAGATCTTTTCCCACAGTCTATTTATTCACATTGCTATTATAACGAAATAGGAAATGTTTGTGTTGCTAAAGTAATATTTGCCTGATTGCTATCATGTCATAAACAGTATTTTATTTATGGCGAGACCATCTTGTTCAGACTCCCTTTGTCACAACAAGCTACCATAACAAGCTAGTAGTTGGCATCACAACACCTAGAACTGGGGCCCTGCTTGCAGACTGAATGGAGCTGCTCTGCCTTTATTTGAGAACTTGGACGTTATAGACCTGAGAGTCTGACTTTGCTGCTGGGTAAGTTGTTGGAAATGATTCTGAAAGATAGGATTTACATGCGTTTGGAGGGGTAAGGAGTGATTAGGGATAGTCAGCATGGTTTTCTGCGAGGAAGATAGTGTCTTACAAATTTGATTTGAATGTTTTGAGCGAAGTAACCAAAAAGATTGTTGGCAGAATGGCAGACATTGTGTACACAGACTTTAATAAAGCCTTTGGCTAAGTTTCGCATGGTAGACTAATTAGTAAAGTTAAAATCACATGAGATTTAGGGTGAACTTGCCAACTGGTTACAAAAGTGGCTTAAAAGTAGGAAACAGAGGGTGGTAGTGTAGGGTTGGTTTTTTCGGACTGCAGGCCTTTGCCTAGTGTTGGATCGGTACTGCATCCACTTTTTTGTAATTTATATAAACAATTTAGATGAGAATATAGAAGGCATGCTTAGTAAGTTTGCAGATGGCACCAAAATTATGTAAAGAATAGCAAGCTACACGTGATCCCATTTCAGTTCTCCACCTTACTTATTTCTTAGTGGATGGTGAAGAGGGTTATGTAAGATTACAAAGAGATCTTGATCAGTTGGGTCAATTGTGGGCGGTACGGTGGCACAGTGGTTAGCACCGCTGCCTCACAGTGCCAGAGTCCCGGGTTCAATTCCCACCTCAGGCGACTGACTGACTGTGTGGAGTTTGCACGTTCTCCCCATGTCTGCATGGGTTTCCTCCGGGTGCTCCGGTTTCCTCCCAAAGTTCAAAAGTGTGCAGGTTAGTTGAGTTGGCCATGCTAAATTGCCCGTATTGTTAGGTGAAGGGGTAAATGTAGGGGAATGGGTCTGGGTGGGTTGTGCTTCGGAGGGTCGTTGTGGACTTGTTGGGCCGAAGGGCCTGCTTCCACACTGTAAGTAGTCTAATCTAATCTAATATAAGTAGAGGAGTTGCAAACAGTTGAATTTGGATAAATTCGAATTATTGTATTTTGGTAGAAGGAACAAGGGTAGGACTTGTGCAATTACTGATAGGGCCCTGAGTGGCATTTTCGAACAGAGGGACCTAGCGGTTCAGATACATAATTCTTGGAAATTTGTGTCCCAGGTAGGCAGAATGCTTAAGACATTTAGCACGCACGCCTTAATTGCTCAGACCTTTTTGAGTATAGGAGTTGGGGATATCATGTTGAGGTTTTACAGGATGTTGGTAAGGCCACTTGTGGAGTAGATTAGATTAGATTACTTAGTGTGGAAACAGGTCCTTCGGCCCAACAAGTCCACACCGACCCTCTGAAGCACAACCCACCCAGACCCATTCCCCTACATTTACCCCTTCACCTAACACTACGGGCAATTTATCATGGCCAATTCACCTAACCTGCACCTTTTTGGACTGTGGGAGGAAACCCACGCAGACATGGGAAGAATGTGCAAACCTCACACAGTCAGTCGCCTGAGGCGGGAATTGAACCTGGGTCTCTGGTACTGTGAGGCAGCAGTGCTAACCACTGTGCCACAGTGTCGCTCAAGTACTTTGTGAAGTTCTGGTCACCCTGCTTTAGTGAGGATACTATTAAACTGGAGAGGGTTCAGAAAAGATTTACCAGGATGTTGCTGGGAATGGAGGGTTTGTATTACAAGAGGAGGTTGGATAGATGTGACTTTTTTTCAATTGGAGCATAGGAGGTTGAGGGTTGACCTTTACAGAGTTTATAAAATCGTGAGTATAAATAAAGTGCATGACCAGGGCCTTTTCCCAAGGGTGGGGATTTTCAAGGTGAGCGGAGAAGGAGGGGTAAGTCTTACACAGAGTGGTTCGTGTGTTGAATGAACTGCCAGAGGAAGTGGTTGATGCAGGTACAGTTAGAACATTTAAAAGACATTTTGATAAGTACATGAATAGGAACAATTTAGTGGGATCAGGGCCATAATGCAGGTAAGTGGGAGCATGGTTGGCATGGGCTAGTTGGATCACAAGGTCTATTTTCCTGCTGTATGACTCTGACTCTTAATTGTTGCTTCAAACACAAAAGCAGAAATTGCAGGGATAACTCAGCAGTTCTTTCAGCTCCTGGGAAGAGAAGGCAGAGTAAAAGTTGTGTCCAGTGACCCTTCAGAAATTAGGCATGGCTAGGAACGGTTGAGTAATATGGTTAAGATGGGGTGGGTGGGAGGAGTAAGTGATTGATGGAGATGGAGCCCAGAGAGAGAAAAAAACAGGAGTTGAGCAGACAAAGGAATGGGTAAAGGTCAGCCTGAGGGAATCAGTAGCTGCTAATTGGGACACTTAGTAGATGACAATGGGATAGTTGTGGTAGTAACCTATGCAATAAGGCCATTATTTGGAGATTGGGGTAAGGACATAAGAGAAGGTATTGAACTCAATATTGAGTACCCAAGCAGAAAAATGGATGCTGTACTTTCAGCTTGTTCTGAGCTTCACTGGAGCATGGCAGCAAGCCTGAGATGCCTGTAATGGCCGGGGAACACTGTTGAAGTGGTAGGCAGCAAGAAACTCAGTAATTTTTGCATACCATTGATGATGTTGTGCAAAGCGGTCACCCCAGTCTCCGTTTCATTTCCCCACTGTGAAGGAGACGATACCGTGACCTTGATGAATGAGAGTATCTTGTGGCACAGTGGTAGCATCCCGACCTCTGAACCAGGAGACCTGTGTTCAAGTCCCACCTGCACTGGAGGTGTGTAATAACATATCTGAACAGATTGCGGAAGTTGTAATCAATGAGGAAAATGGAGGGAAAAGGGTAAGTGTTACATCTCTTATGTTAGCACTGTGGGATGGGATGGGATGTTGGATGCGACTGAAGAGGTGGACCAAAGAATAAAAAAGGAAAGGTCTCTGTGGAATGCTTAAAGGGGATGGAAAATGTATTTGGTGGTTGCATAACACCGAATATAGCAGGAATGAAGAAAAATGAAGACTGGTGGGGTGTAATGGGATTCCTCAGCTGACTTTGGGAGGAGAGGGGAAAGCTTAAGAGCAGAACTCTGGGACATGTCTGCATTTCTAAGCTTTTTAGTTTATCAAATATAATTTATTCAAACTCAAAACAGATTTGATCTTCAAGGCTGTACTAACACCAATTTGTTTACCTACATGCAATGTTCTTCAAATGTTGATGAAATGCTTGAGCATCGCTATGGATCATTCTGTGCATAGTTTTATTTGAAATTGAGATTCAGTCAGACAATTAAGTAATCAAGGTACTGCAAAACTAATTTGCATTAATTTCACTGTAGGCTAGACAGTTTAAGAACTTAAAGAACATTTCAGTCCTGGTTGCCTGCCAGTTAAGTGTAATCAGTAAGAATTGTGCTTTTCTATATCAACTCAATAACACTGTGTAAATGCATTTGATATTGGAACTTGAAAGACTTGTGAGATTTATTAGTGGTTCTGTGTTTTGGAATGACCTAAATTTTCATCACCAAAGAACATAGGAACAGGAGTAGATAACTAAACTGTCAGGTCTGTTCTGTTGACCATAGCTAAATCGACTTTGATGCAGTTCTGTAGACTTCAATGTCTTTGTCTAACATAAATCTCAATTTTCAATTGAGCTACTCAAACAATTTTTGTTTCGGGGATTGGATAGTACCTTTTGTATGAACAAATCCTGATATCACTACTGAATGGTCCAACTCTCATTTCAAGGTCATGCCCACTTGTCCGCTCCGGTTGAGTCCAGAAGAAAGTAGCTTATGAGAAACTACAAAAAAAATAATAATGAGTAATTTATTTCAATCATCCTTTACTTTCAATGTAACACAGACCTACTGGTTGCAACCTATCATCATAACTTAACCATTTTGATAATTTAGTTGATTATGCAACGTATCCCCACCAAGGTCAATACATATTGCTTGAACTGCATTGTCCAGAGTTGAATGCAATACACTAATTGTGATCAGCCAGAGTTCTGCAGCCGTGACTTAAATTTCACCCATTATTGTTGTCATCTTGAATGTGCTTTTTGTAATTTCATAGCTCTTTCCTTGTCCACAGTTTCTAGCGTTTTTTTAACGTCCCATGTTTCATTGGTTGTAATAGATCTGAGAGTAGTGAGCGTACTCAGGATCCAAGATGTATAAAGAATATAAAGCACTAAACTGTTGCACTAGCAAGTGTGAACAATGGGAGAGTACTGATTCGTGATGTTGAAAAGCCCTGGTGGACAATCAAAGAGATTGGATCTCATTATTATCATTTATAAATATTGGCCAAACTGAGTTATCGGAATGTTAAAAATATTTCCACATTCTCAAAGTTTTTCTGTTCCCGTTGAATATTTTGGTGTGGTTGTTTTTTTTTAATTTTGAGGTTATACTTAGCATTGATAGTGATGTGAAATCTTTGATTTATCAGAACTGTCAAGCTGAAGTGCACGATAACGTTGATTATGCTGTTGTTTCACTTGATTAACAAGTGCCAATTTGCCCTGAGATTTTGTTCAGTTAAATCTATACAGAAAAACATATCCTTTTTTTATCCTTTCCGTTCTATGTTAATTTCCATGGCCAACAACTGCTGTGGATTGAAAAGTATGGTTCAGGTAGTCCTTCCCCTCATTCATTTTTTATGTGTGATGCAGGTTCTTGATTGTGCCATGAATAATGTGATGGTTGTTGACTCTAATTGTGATTTGGGTCTTGGGTGCTGGATGGTAGGTGGTGTCTTCCTCAAATGTTTTTTTTTGTGTGTAAAATCAAATGCACTGGGCTTCCCAACCATTTGAAGTGGGCCTTCCTGCCTGTGAGCATTACCTCTGTATGTCATTTGCCTTTATTTCCAAATCTAGCAACTACTTGGTCAGATTTAATATATTGATTTTAGAAATCCTCAATTATAATAATCACAAGCTGCTGAATGAATGAATTGATCCTTTGTTAGTAAATCAGCAAATGAGTCGATTTGACTGAACTCTCCAGAAGACCCTAAAAAATAGGTACAGGAGGAGAATGTTCAGCCTCTCCAAGCTGCTTCAACATTTTAATAGGATCATGGCTACCTGTCATTCTTCATATCCACTTGCCTGAGTTTCCCCTTAACTCTTGATTCCCCGACTGATCAAGAATCTATCTCAGCCTTCAGTATGTGCAAGGATTCTGCCTCTGCAACTCTGTGGCAAGCAATTCTAAAGACTCACAACACTCAGAAGAAATTCCTCCTCGTCTCCGTCTTAAATTGGCATTCCTTTATTCTGAGATTATATACTTTGGTCAGAGATTCTCCCAGAAGGAAAAACATCCTTTCAGAATTTATCCTGAAAAACCCTTTAAGAATCCTACATGTTTCATTGTCCTAAACTTCAGTGTTTAGAATTTCAGACTTTATAAGCCTTTGCTCATAAGACAAGCCCCCCATAACAGGGATCATCCCAGTGAATCATCTTTGAACTGCTTCCAATGAATTGATATCTTGCCTTATATGAGGGCACTAAAACTGCTCACAGAGTTCCATTGTGATCTGGTTTCTTCCTCAAATGATTTTTGAGTAAAATCAAATGCACCGAGCTTCCCAACCATTTTGAAGTGGGCCTTCCTGCCTGTAAGCAAAGATTGAACCAGTTAGATCTGCACCTTTTGGAATCTGAAAGGGAGAAATTATCTTATTGACATATACAAGATCCTGAGACATTGGATCGGATGGCTACTAGTAGATATGCCCTCTTTTGCGGAGATGAAAAGTGGGGGACAGTTTCAGTCCATTAAAATTCTTAAAGTAGAGATCACTCTTTCAAGATGGAAATACTTTTTATTTATTCTCTAGGTCATTAGTCTGTGGAATTCTTTACTCTGATAGTGGAGGTTGTGTCTTTACACTTAATTAGATTAGTTGGGTTAGATAGATAAACAAGGGAGTCAGGTGTTATCGGGTGTAAATAGAAATGTCGATCCAAGACTGTCATGCTTGTCACTAGGTCAGCCAGGTGAATTTCATAGAATGAGTTTCCTGATTGGGCTGTTAATCTGGTTCAATCAGGGAGCCCTTGCTGGCAGGTATAAACAGGATGTCAGACATCCTGTTCACTCTGACAGCTGGCTCAGTGTCAAGGACTCTGCATATGTAAATTAAGTTTGAAATAGTGAAGGGATACTGGCCTCTGTGGGGTTAGTTCAGTGACCACAACTAGATCAGCCATGTTTTTATTGAGTGGCAGTATGGTCTCAAAGGGACCAAATGACCAACTTTTGTTCCTATTTCCTAAGTCAAATCAGGCTGCTTGAACAATGTTTTAACTTAATATTGCAGTTATTGCTACCTAAACTTTGAGGACACTAATAAATAGTTCTTAATACAGAACTTGAACAGGCCTTGATTTTCAGCAATATTTTTAGATTAGATTACTTAGATTAGATAATCAGAGGGAAATTGAGAAACAAATTTGTAAGGAGATCTCTGCTATCTGTAAGAATAATAGGTTAGTTATGGTCTGGGATTTTAAATTTCCAAACATAGACTGGGACTGCCATAGTGTTAAGTGTGTACAAGACAATTTTCTGATTCATTGTGTGGGTGTACCTCCTAGAGAAGATGCAAAACTTGACCTCTTGGGAAATAAGGTAGGGCAGGTGACTGAAGTGTCAGTGGGAGAGCACTTTGGGACCAGCGAACATAATTCTATTAGATTTAAAATAGTGATGGGAAAGGATAGACGAGATCTAAAAGTTGAAGTTCTAAATTGGAAAAATGCCAATTTTGATGGGATTAGGTAAGAACTTTCAAAAGCAGATTTGGGGAAGATGTTCACAGGTAAAGGGACGGCTGGAAAATGGGAACCCTTCAGAAATGAGATAACGAAAATCCAGAGAAAGTATATTCCTGTCAGGGTGGAAAAAAAAGGCTAGTAGGTATAGGGAATGCTGAATGACTAAGAAATTGAGGGTTTGTTGAAGAAAAAGAAGAAAGCGTATGTAAAGTATAGACAGGATAGATCGAGTGAATCCTTAGAGTATAAAGGAAATAGGAGTATACCTAAGAGGGAAATCAGGAAGGCAAAAAGGGGACATGAGATAATTTTGGCAAATAGAATTAAGGAGAATCCAAAAAAGTCTTTACAAATACTCTAAGGACAAAAGGGGAACTAGGGAGAGAATAGAGCCCCTCAAAGATCAGCAAGGCGGCCTTTGTGTGGATCCACAGAAAATGGGGGAGATACTAAATGAGTATTTTGCATCAGTATTTACTGTGGAAAAGGAGATGGAAGATACAGACTGTAGGGAAATAGATGGTGACATCTTGCAAAATGTCCAGATTAGAGGATGTCTTGAAATGGGTAAAGGTGGATAAATCCCCAGGACCTGATCAGGTGTACCCTAGAACTTTGTGGGAAGCTAGGGAAGTAATGACTGAGCCTCTTGTTGAGAGATTTGTATCATTGATAGACACAGGTGAGGTGCCGGAAGACTGGAGGTTGGCAAATGTGGTGCCACTTTTTAAGGGTGGTAAGGACAAGTCTGGGAACTATGGACCAGTGAGCCTGACTGTGGTGGGCAAGTTGTTGGAGGGAATTCTGAGGGACAGGACGTACATGTATTTGGAAAGGCAAGGACTGATTCAGGATAGTCAACATGGCTTTGTGCGTGGGAAATCATGTCTCTCAAACTTGATTGAGTTTTTTGAAGAAGCAGCAAAGATGATTGAGGGCAGAGCGGTAGATGTGATCTATATGGACTTCAGTAAGGCATTTGACACGTTTCCCCATGGGAGACTGATTAGCAAGGTTTGATCCCATGGAATACAGGGAGAACTAACCATTTGGATACAGAACTGGCTCAAAGGTAGAAGATAGAGGGTAGTGGTGGACTGTTGTTTTTCAGACTGGCGGCCTGTGACCAGTGGAGTGCCACAAGGATCGGTGCTGGGTCCTGTACTTTTTGTCACTTAAATAAATGATTTGGATGCAAGCATAAGAAGTAGAGTTATTAAGTTTGCTGATGACACCAAAAGTGGAGGTGTAGTGGACAGTAAAGAGGGTTACCTCAGATTACAACAGCATCTTAACCAGATGGGCTAATGGGCTGAGAAGTGGCAGATGGAGTTTAATTCCGATAACTGCAAGGTGCTGCATGTTGGGAAAGCAAATCTTAGCAGGACTTATACACTTAATGATAAGGTCCTAGGGAGTTTGCTGAACAAAGAGACCTTGGAATGCAGGTTCATTGCTCCTTGAAAGTGGAGTCACAGGTTGATAGGATAGTGAAGGCGGCATTTGGTATGCTTTCCTTTATTGGTGAGAGTATTGAGTACAGGAGTTGGGAGGTCATGTTGCAGCTGTACAGGACATTGGTTTGGCCACTGTTGAAATATTGTGTGCAATTCTGGTCTCCTTCCTATCGGAAAGATGTTGTGAAACTTGTATATCTTTTCTGAACCTTTTCAAGGATGTTGCCAGGGTTGGAGGATCTGAACTACAGGGAGAGGCTGAACAGGCTGTGGCTGTTTTCCCTGGAGTGTCGGAGGCTTAGGGGTGACATTACACAGGTTTGCAAAATTATGAGGGGGCATGGTTAGGGTAAATAGGCAAAGCCTTTTCCCTGGTGTCAGGGTGTCCAGAACTAGAGGGCATAGGTTTAGGATGAGAGAGGAAAGATATAAGAGACCTAAGGGGCAATGTTTTCATATGGAATGAGATGCCAGAGGAAGTGGTGGAGGCTGATACAATTATAATATTTAAGAGGCATTTGGATGGTTATATGAATAGGAAGGGTTTGGAGGGCTATGGACTGGATGCTGGCAGGTGGGACTAGATTGGGTTTGAATATCTGGTTGGACTGAAGGGTCTGTTTCCATGCTATACATCTCTGACTGTGACTGACTATGACAATGCAATTGGAATTCAATGGAAGCTGTAATTAAAACTTAGTCTTTTTTCTAATCTTAGTCTAATCCTACTTCGCTTTTTTCAGTGTTCCTTAAAAATTATTTGAAGCAAAATTAGAAATAAATCATAAGCATTGATAATTCTTTGAACAGGAAGTTGAGGAAATTGTGGGCCCCCTTGCAGAAATATTTGTACCATCTACAACTGTGGGTGAAGTGCCAGATGACTGGAGAATGGCTAATGTCTTTTTTTTTTAAGAAGGGATGCAAGGAGAAGCATGGGAACTGTAGATCTGAGAGTCTGACTTCGATGGTAGATAAATGTTTGGAGGTCATACTGAAAGAAAGGATTTGTATGCATTTGGAGAGGCAGGAATAGTTAAGGATAGTCAGCATGGTTTTGCGTGAGGGAAATCATGTCTCACAAACATTGAATGTTTTGAGAAAATAGTGAAGATGATTGAGGGCAGAGTAGGGGGTAGACTAATTAGTAAAGTTAGGGTGAGCTTGCCAGTTGGATGCCAAATTGGCCTTATGTTAGAGGTGGAATGTTGTTTTGCAGACTTGAGATATGTGACCAGCAGTATTCCACAGGAATCTGTCCTGGCTACACCTTTGTTTGTCATTTAAAGATTTGGATGAGAATTTATAAGGCTTGGTTAGTAAAATTTGGTAGTTTGGTGGACAATGAAGAAGGTTTTCTAAGAATACAAAGGAACCATGATCAATTGGGTTAATGGGATAAAGATTAACAGGTGGAGTTTAATTTGGATAAATGCTAGGTATTGCGTTTTGGTTTAACAAACAAGGGCAGGACTTACACACAATTAATGGTAGGGCTGTGGGTAGTGTTGCAGAAAAGACCTAGGGTTCAGGTGCGTAACTCTTTGAAGTTTGTGTCACAGGTAGACCGAGTGGTTAAGGCTTTTAGCCTATTTGCTTTCACTGCTCAGACACGTTGAGTGTAGGAGTATGTATGTCATGTTGAGGTTGTGCAAGATGTTGGTGAGACCTCTTCATGAATAGTGTCCAATCATGGTTGCCCTGCTATAGGAAAGAAATTATTAAACTGGACAGGGTTCAGAAGAGATTTAGCAGGATATCACTAGGAATAGAAAGTTTTAGTAGTTCGGAGAGGCTGGGAGTTTTTCAGTGGAGCATAGGCGGTTGAGTAACTTTTTATAAAATCGAGATGTTAAGGTGATATAGTTAGAAAGTGATATAAGGTGCCTACATATATAGTCAGGTGTCTTTTCCTTCGGGTGGGGGATTTCAAGTCTAGGGTTCATATTTTTAAGCTGAGAGGAGAAAGATTTAAAAAAGGCTTGGGAGCAGCTTTTTTTGAATGGTTTGTGTGTGGAATTGTTATGGAAATGTGGGTGTACTGTACCTTTAAGAGTTCGAAGCGAGCAGAACTATCTGACACAGCACCAAGTGTTCTCAATAAGGTAACAATGTAACACTTGGTTGAACATCTCGATTAGCTACGTTGCCTGGAGACTAAAACAGATTGGCCTAATTCAAATCAGTTTAAATGTACCCTGAAAAGTACCAAATTGCAATCAAATTTGAATTTAGTATATTGGCAATCTTAAAAGCCAATGACACAATCTGATGCTTTGGGGGTGTAAGGCTGGGGTAAATTGAATAGTTGTGAGGAGAACTGCCAAGCCACCAGCATGTAAAGACTGCCTGAAAAATACCTCTCGGAAAGGTACCTTTATCGATCAGTAACCTATGAAGCAGAATCCCCAAGAGGAAGAAAAAAAACGACTGATACACAGAGGAACCAAAAGCTGCCTGGTTTTGAGAAGATTTGTTTTGTAAATCTTACTTAGAATTTTTATTTGACCAGTATTATAGAAGGAAAAGTAAAAGATAAGTTAGAGGAAGGAGTTGTAAATAGTTATTGGTTAATTATTCTGTTATACTTTAAGAAAATAAGTTAATTTTTACTTTAACTAGTTCTTGGCCTCTCAAGTTTTCAGATTACTGCAAGGGATAAATCTTTTCTGTGCTGGTGTAAATTAAGCAGGAGGGTTTGCCCTGTGTC
Organism: Chiloscyllium plagiosum; assembly: GCF_004010195.1. NCBI lineage: Eukaryota > Metazoa > Chordata > Chondrichthyes > Orectolobiformes > Hemiscylliidae > Chiloscyllium > Chiloscyllium plagiosum. The sequence goes on along the minus strand of NC_057722.1, from coordinate 76,716,919 downwards.
ATAACAGGAATGAACCTCCAGAAGAAGTGGTGGATGTAGGTACAGTTAGAATGTTTAAAAGGCATTTAGATAAGTACATAAATAGAAATGTTTGTAGAGCTAAGGGCCAAGTGCTCTTCTGACTATTGGGATTAGTTTAGTTTGGGATTATAGTCTGCATGGATTGATTGGATTGAAGGATCTAGTTCTGTGCGTATCTCTCTAGGAGAGAGCAAATAAATATGGATGCCTAAACGTATATCAGAACTTCTAGTGAAGAGTTAAAGACAGAAAACAAAGTATAACAAAATATTATGGTAACACCACCAATATTGTACACCAAGCTTTGTTTTAACTGGCACTTCATGAATTGGCACTCTTGATTAAACCAGCCAGCATTACATACCTGAAATACTGGAAGCTTACTGTAATATTGTCACGTCTGAGTAGTCAGTTGAGGGTACGAGTGAGAAGGCTAGTTTTGTTTAAGGCAAAGTTGCATTATTGTTTACGTAGTTTATACTGTAAATAAAGTATAACAGTGATATGTGTACTCAACATTATGGTTCTATTATTGTGTATGTTTTCAGTAGATTATGTGGCCCTCTTGATCAGTTGGCACACAGGGCAAACACTCCCATGGGTACCGGTTAATAAAAAGTTTGTTGGAGTCATTTCATCTGCATCTTGAGAGATGAAAATTGCAATAGTGGTAATTACATCTAATCCTAAGTAGGAAAGGCTGGTTTTAATTGCTATCTCCTCAGAAGACAATCAACAGGAAAAATGATCAAAACCCTCACTCTCAATTTGTTCATTATTCTTTCCTCAAAGATGTTACATTCTGAAGTAAATAGTCTGTCAGAAGCAGTTGGAAATACATGTTGGAAGGAGACTGAAGGATGAGAGCAAATAACAACAACTCATGTAGTGATTATTGAAGTAACTTGCATGCAAAGGAGGTGATACGTTAAGAATCACTAAAGGGTATATTTTCCATGCAGTCTCCAAGGGATGAAAGCTAACGTGCATTGATGCGGTGTCTTTGTTTACATCATACCACCTCTTAACTAAAAGAAAGGTGAGGGAAAATACAAGGAATAAACTAGTGAGAAGACTTTTAATTCTGTAGCCCTCAAGCTCTGAATTTAAAATTCATTTTTTTGCCTGAAGCTATATCACAATAGTGTATGGCCAGCTCAGTGTTCCCACATAGTTCAATTATTTCAACTGGGGATAATGTTTATTTAGTTTCTGGTAGTCTATGCTCAAACATGTTTCTACATTATTTGAAGAGATTCCAGATCATCAATTTCAAAATTCAGCAATGATTTCACCCAGATTATACTTGAAACAGCAGTTTTCCTCTTAAAAAAACAAGGTCAGAAAGTTAATACAACACAAACCGTGCCAACCAAGTTTTCTAAACTGAACCAGTCCCATTTGCCTGCGTTTGGCCCTTGTCCCTTTAAACGTTTCCTATCCATGTTCTTGTCTAAATGACTTTTAAATGTTGTAATTGTGTCTGCCTCTACCATTTTGGCAGCAATTTCTGTGTGCGCATTGTCCTCTGAAATGTAGGGCAAAATTACTGATTATGCTTGCTGTTTCATAAGGTTACAGAACTTCGGTAAGTACATTAAACTGAGAGTCATTGTACTTCCTCAGATTACTTAGAAGGTATATTTCAAAACAAATAGTGAAATGTTGAAGCAATCACTGAGAACATGAAGATTCTGAGATTACTATAATGTTCTCATTAGTAATGTGAAGGAAAGTACACAACATATTAGCTGGGAAGGGAAGTCATAAAGAATTTTCATTTATAGTGGCCACAAAAATAGAGTAAAATTACATCTGTTTGGTCATCTGGCACTTTAAATGGTATCTGAGCACTAGAATTTCAATATTGTACTTTTGAGAAAGGTTTACACCTTTCAAGGAAGAACTTAGCTTTTTATTTCGTAGTTTCCTAACTTCAGAACATCCTAAAGTGGACAATAAGCACAATGCTGCAACCAATTTGTGCCCAGTCAACTCTGAAACAGTAAGAAGATCATCATTTGTGTTGGGTGTCAGCTAAGTGCTATTCAGGACATGGAGAGAATCCTGCTCAAATAGTGTTGTTTTAATGGTCATCGAGAAAGAACAGAGGCTGTCTGTGTAATGCCTTATTTTAGATTCTGCCTGTGACAGTTTAACACTTGCTTAATTCCACTCCCTTCCACCCCCATAGTGGGTCATTGTGACTTGGCTTAGCTTGGTTACCTCACTGCAGGTAAGGTAGCTCTGGAGGCCAAAAAGGCATTCACAGTCTCCACTTTGTTTTTCCAAGTTTTAGCAGTTGATCACTAATTAGTATAAAGGGGTAGATTTAAGCTCCTCTTCAAAATTACCTGACAATGTGGCACTTGAAACTACTAAACCTTGAAGATTTTTTTTCTTCATACAATACTTTAGCAATTTGAGTCTAAATATAAGCTGCATTTACCTTTTAGATGCTTTGGATAGCAAGTTGCTGACAGTACACTAACCTGAAGTAGTACTTAGTCCCTGAAATTCTGAAATTATTATCAAAATGCTGGCAAACAAGCCTTGGGAATAAAGCAATTACATGTAAGAGTTACTCTGATGTACCTAAGATTTTTCCATAGGTCACAACACCAGTCCTGTGTTTTTGAGGGCACAGTTAGATTATTTCTTTATTGCTGACTTGACTTGTTTAGAAATTCAGTTCAGTGAAAATACTGGAACATTATTTTCACTGTTCTACTGGAAAGTAACTATGGAGCAGTTTTTAAAAGTCTGAGTTCTGAGGCATTATTCTTGCCATTAGTTTTAATCTTCCATCAATGCAATGATTAAATGTTTTACTTAATCTGGGAAAAAATACTGCATTTCTATACAAGATAAAAGACAAATAAGCAGTAAATATAAATGTGAAGAGAACTTTTGAGGTTTATTTATTCATTGCACATCTGGGTTGCTAGCAAGGTCAACCTTTACTGTCTATCCTTAATTACCAATGAGTACTGTTAACATTTGACCTCATTGCTATGCACCTGGAGTCGCATACAGGTCAATTGTGGCTCCCAGTGACCAAGTCTGTAGTAAATGTTGGTTGCTACAAGAACTCCGGCTCAGAGTTGATGAGCTGGAGTCTGAGCTTCAAACAATGCGACCCATCAGGGAAGGGGAGAGTTACCTGGATACTGTTTCAGGAGGCAGTCAAACCCCTTAGACTGACTAACTCAAATCCAATCAGTGGTCAGGGACAGGAGGGTGTGGCTGTGTGTGAGGCAGGTAGAAGGATCCGGAAAGTAGAGTTGTAGGAGCCTCACCCCCTGTCCTTGTCCAACAGGCTCTAGAGTTTTGCTCCCTATGTGGATGGGAATGGGAACTGCAGGGAGGATGAGCTGACTAACCGCAGCACCGTGGTGCAGGGTGAGGAAGGAGAGAGAACTTGAATTAAGAGGAGGTAAAAGTGCAGATTTCAGGATAGGTTATTAAAATCTCTAACACGCACGCACACACAAATAAGACAGTGTATGGAAAGGGTTAACAAACATCAAGCACACTGGGCAAACAAATAATGACGAGGTTTGGTTAATACAAGACTGAAGGTGTTATATCTGCATGCATATTAAGGAATAAGGTAAATGAGTTTGTGACACAGATCAAAATTGGCAGGTATGACGTGGTGGGCATTATGCAGATGTGGCTGTAAAGGGATTAGGATAGGGAGCTGAATATTTAAGGATATACATCCTATCAAAAAGATAGGCCAGTGGACAGATGGGGTGGGGTTGCCTTATTATTGATCTAATATCATTTCTTACTAATAAGAAACAAAGCAGAGTCAGATGGGGTAGAATCTGTGTGGGTAGAATCTGGAAACCGCAAAGGTTTAAAAAAGTAGATGGAGTTATGTACAGACCTCCAAACAGTAGTCAGGAACTGGGGTGCAAGATGGACCAGGAGATAGAAAAGGTGTGTAGGAAAAGGAACATTACAGTGATCATGGGGAATTTCCATATGCAGGTGGACTGGGAAAATCAAGTTGGTAGTGGATTGCAAGAAAAGGAATTTGAATTATTTGAGATGGCTTTCAGGAACAGCTGGTGATGGAGCCCACTTGGAAACAGGCAATACTGGATTTAGTGTTGTGCAATGAGGCAGACTTGATAAGGGAGCTTAAGGTGAGGGGACCCTCAGGAGACACTGATTGTAATATAATTGAATTTATTGTGCAATTTGAGGGGAAGAAGATAGAATCAGAGGTAGTGGCATTACAGCTAAATAAAGGCAACTGTAGAGGCATGAGAGGAGGTGCTGGGCAGAACTAATTGGGAGAGGAGCCTCGCAGGAAAGATGGTCTAACAGCAATGGTCGGGGTTTCTGGGAGTAATTTCGGTGACACAGCCAAGATTCATCCTGAGGAAAAAGAAGCATGGTACAGGGAGGATAAAGCAACAATGGCTGACTAGAGAAAGTAGGGATAGCATAAAAGCAAAAGAAAAAACGTATAATGTGGTGAAGAACAGCGGGAACCTGGAGGATTGGGAAGTTGACAAAAATCAACAGAGCAACAAAAAATGAGGGATGAGATTAAATATGAGAGCAAGCTATCCAGTAATATAAAGGAAGATAGGAGGACTTTCTTTGGATATATAAAGGGGCAAAAGAGAGGCCAAAATGGACATTGGCTACTTGAAAATGATGCTGGAGAGAAAATAGTGGAGAACAAGGAAATGGCTGAGGAACTGAATAATTACTCTACATCGGTCTTCAGGGTGGCAGACACAAGTAATATCCCAAAAATTCAATGGAGTGAGAGGCAGAATGAGGTGGCCATTACTAAGGAGAAGGTGCTAGAAAAACTGAAGGGCCCGAAGGTGGATAAATAACCTGGACCAGATGGACTACACCCCAGAGCGCTGAAGGAAATAATTGAAGAGAGAGTAGAGGTGTTCATGGTGATCTTTCAAAATTGTTAGGATCAGCAAAGGTCCCAGAGGACTGGAAAATTGTTTTCGTGCCACCCCTGTTTAAAAAGCGAGTCAGGCAAAAAAAGGAAAATTACGGATTGATTAGCCTAACCTCGATCATGGGCAAGATACTAGAATCCATTGTGAAGATGAGATTTCTGAGCGCTTGGAAGTATTTGGTTAAAATAGGGCATGGTTTCATGAAAGGGAGGTCATGCCTGACAAATTTCCTAGAATTCTTTGAGGAAATAATGAGCAGGTTAGACCAAGGAGTGCCAATGGATGTTATCTCTCCGGATTTGAAGAAGGCCTTTGAAAAGATGCAGCACAGGAGGTTACTGTGTAAGCTAAGGGCCCATGGTGTTACAGGCAAGGTGCTAGCATGGCTAGAAGCTTGGCTGTCTGGCAGAAAGCAGAGAGTGGGAATAAAAGGGTCCTTCTCAGGATGGCAGCTAGTGACAAATGGTGTTCCACAAGGCTCAGTTTAGTGACCACAGCCTTTCACAATATACATTACTGATGTAGATGAAGGAACTGAGGGCATTCTGGCTATGCTTGCAGATAATACTAAGACAGGTAGAGGGACAGGTAGCATTGAGGAGATAGGGAGGCTGCAGAAGGATTTGGACAGGATAGGAGAGTGGGCAAAGAAGTGGGAAAGTGTGAGGTTGTGCACTTTGGTAGGAATTATAGAAGCATGGACTATTTTCTAAATGGGAAGCAAATTCAGAAGTTTGAAGTGCAAAGAGACTTGGGAGTTCTAGTCCAGGATTCTCTCAAGGTGAACTTGCAGGTTGTCAGTAGTTTGAAGGAAAATGCAATGATGGCATTTATTTTGAGAGGACCTGAATATGAAAACAGGGATTTACTTGTGAAGCTTAGAGGCTCTGGTCAGACCACATTTGGAAAATTGTGCATAGTTTGGGCCCTATATCTCAGGAAGGCTGTACTGGTCCTGGAGCGTGTTCAAAGAAAGTTCATGAGAATGGTCCCAGGGCTGAAAAGCTTAACATATGAGGAACTCTTGGTTTATACTCGATGGGTTTTAGAAGGATATGGTGGTGTTGGGGTCGGGGGGAGTCTAATTGAAGCATACAAAATACTGAACATTGGGTGTTGGGAAGATGTTTCCATTGGTAGAGAGACTAGGACCTGAGGGCACAACCTTTTAGTAAAGGGAAGACCTTTTAGAACACAGATAAGGAGAAACTACTTCAAGTGGAGAGTGGTGAATTTATGGAATTTATTGCCACAGAAGGCTGTGGAGGCAAGGGCATGGAGTATATTTAAGAGCTAAATAGGTTCTGGAGTATACAGGGGATCGGGGCTATGAGTAGAAAGCGAGAGAATGGGGTTGAGGAACTTATCAGCCGTGATTGAATGGCGGAGCAGACTCGATGGGCTGAATGGCCTAATTTCTGCTCCTATGTCTTATGGTCATATGCTTAAACCAAGCAATGATGCATTTTCTTTCTTGATGAACGTAAGTGAGCCAGATGGGTCTTTCACAATCCGGGATAATTTTGTGGTAAGTTATTGAGACCAGTTTTAAATTCCAGATCTTTATCAATTGTTAATTCCATCAGCTACTGTGGTGGGATTTTGAACTTTTTTTAAAATTTACAGAGCCTCAACCATTCGGTTAGTCTAGTGACATTATCACTAGCCATTGTATCTCCTGATTACTTGTTCTGCTTTTAATCTGGTCAGTTTTTCTGACATGCTGCCTGAAATGTGTTGGGAGCAAACTGAGTGCCATTTAAAAAGAATTGGTTAAACGTGAAGGAAAAATGTATTTACCTGGGAATGGAATTGAGTAGCCGTACACGTGACAATACATGCAAGTTAGAGTGAAGAACCCTGTGTGCTATCATTCTTTCAAAAGTTGAAAAATATAGTTGGTGTATCTCCTGGTTCCTCAGGTTGCATGACTTTCGCACTTTTAATTAACTCTGCTTCCGAAACAGCTGTAAGCTTTTTGATTTTAACACTGCAGGCATTGAAACTGAAAATTGATTAGAATTTAATACTACATGTGGCTTAAAAAAAAACAATTGTCAATAATGTGTTTTGCCTTATTTTTTTCTAGACTAATCTCCAGGACAGAAGCTTCTTTGAACAGATTTGCTGAAACCTTGAAGATATGAAACACGTGATCCTTGGAACTGGTGCGCAGTCAGCTATTGTTGGCTGCTTGTCTGATTAAATTAAACCCAAACTGAGTATGTGAGATCAGGTCGCTTGTTAATATGGACTTGTATAAAAAACCCTAAGAAATACTGAACGTGTCAATAGAGCTAAGCGCAAGCAGAACCATGTGGCGACTGCTCACATTAAAGTTTGGGCGCTTGTACCGTTGTCTGAAGTTCCTATTTGTGGTGAGTCTGTTGGTTTTCACATTGTTGAATACGCACTCATTTATTGCCTCATTTCAGAAGAACGAACTTGCAGATCGTCGGTTTATTAGCCTGAATAAGTGCCCAGCCTGTTTTGGAACCAGCTGGTGTCGTAAGTTTATGAATGGGCAAATCACTTTTGAGACATGGGGTCGTTTCCGAATACTGGACTACTTGAATGTGAAAAATGTCTATTTTGCTCAGTATGGAGAGCCAAGAGAAGGCGCAAGACGTATTGTTCTAAAACGCTTGGGCTCTAATCAAGAACTTGCTGATATGGACCAAAAGGTCTGCAAACGGGCTATTGGGCGCCCTCGTTGTGATGTAACACAAGCCATCTACAAGACTCAGTTTTCCCGTTTAAATGGTGAAGTTCGGTTACTGACTCCAGATGTTGTGGAGGGGTGGTCAGACTTAGTGCATTGTCCATCGCAAAGACTTCTAGACAGAATAGTACGCAGGTATGCTGAAACAAAGGATTCTGGAAGCTTTTTAATGAAAAATTTGAAAGACTCTGAGCGGATGCAGCTACTTCTGACATTGGCTTTTAATCCAGAGCCTCTAGTTTTCCAGGTATGTGTGAATGATAACTTCTCATTTACTGCAAAAGTTGATTTTAGTTGCAACTTGTTTGTTTTTGCCTTTGCAAATCAAGTTTAAAAAATCATTTTGTATTTGTTTTGGTATGTACACAATAATTCAGTTGGGGATTTCAGGATGTCAGATTTTCAGTACATTGATGAAATGATTTGCTTATCTCTGAAACGTAGAGATTGTTGCAGGGGTGCAAACTCTGTGTGTCACCACAGCAGTATTGCTGTTAATATGGAATCATTTTTCTGAACTATTTTGAAATGCAGGACCTTGCAAGATATATGGTCTCCAGTGGTGCAGTGTTAGTGCTTTTAAATCACACCTGCTCCAGAGGTGTGTAATGACTTCTTTAGACAGTTTGATTTTTTTTCAAAAAGGTATTTTTGAAAACTATTTGCAAATTTTAATATCTCAATCCATTGTCTAAATCTCGATGGCAAATGAAGATGGACAGCATATGCTAGCCTCACTGCTGTTCCCCACATTCAATGAAGGAAAAACTATGATGCTTTTCCATTGACACTAAAGGTAGTACAGGTACACCAATCCTTTATCCTCTGGACCAGCTGGACTTTGGAATTCAGATTTTTTTGGATTTTGGAATAAGTGACAGTTTAATGGTGAAATTAAAAAAAATCTTATCAAACATCAGATGCACCTGTGAGTACTACAGGTCCTGAGTCAGAATTGACACCTGCCTGTGCTGGGCCGCACCGCCAGCGTGACGTGGTGGAGTTGGGTTAACTCTTTGCACACAAAGCAACCTTGTTATCGAGAAAAAAAACTTTGGATTTCGGAGCTTTTTCGGATTTTGGGATCTCGGATAAAAAAATTTCAATTTGGTTTATTTGTATGCCAAATTTATTATAATTATTTCATATTGTAAACTGCAATTATATGATCTCAAGGGTGTTGCTGCACGAAGAAACCTTGGAGCACAGGTTCATAGTTCCTTGAAAGTGAAGTCGTCGGTAGATAGGAAATTAATGAAGGCATTTAGTATGATTTCTTTTATTGGTCAGAGCACTGAGTATAGGAGTTGGGAGGTCGTTGCGGGACATTGGTTATGCCACTTTTGGAATATTGTGTGCAATTCTGGTCTCCCTGATATCGGAAGGATGTTGTGTAACTTGAGAGGGTTCAGAAAAGATTTAAATAGATATTACCAGAGTTCGAGGATTTGAGCGATAGGGAGGGACTGAATACGCTGGGCTATTTTCCTGGGAGCGCAAAGGCTGAAGGGTGACCTGATGGAGGTTTATAAAATCATGAAGGGCATGGGTAGGGTAAATAGACAAGTCTTTTCCCTGGTTTGGACGAGTCCAGAAGTAGATGGCATAGGTTTAAGGTGAGTGGGAAAAGATATAAAAGAGACCTAAGGGCAACGTTTTGACTCAGAGGGTGGTGCATGTATGAAATGAGCTGCCAGAGGAAGTGGTGGAAGCTGGTACAATTGCAACATTTTAAAAGGCATCTGGATGGGAATATGGATAGGAATGGTTTTGAGAGATATGGGCCAAGTGCTGGCAAATGGGACTGGATTAGTTTAGGATATCTGGTAGGCGTGGACGAGTTGGACCAAAGAGTCTGTTTCCATGCTGTACATCTCTATGACTGTATAACCTCAAGTGTTCAAAAAATTTATTTGTAAAGCAATATTATGATTAACACCTGTGTCTTGAAGCTGTCAAACTTTAAAAATGTGAAGTTCGTAAACAGAAATTATAAGTTGGGATTGTAGTTACTGGGTAGAGATTAGAGATGACATAGTGAGTGGACTGTTGCTCCACTCAAGTCTTTAGGGATAGTTATTTCTGTCTTGCTTGTTTTTGTATCAAATCCATAGACTGTGATCATTAATTAAATTGTACTTATAAGAAGAAGAGGAATTTGAGGATGCTGTTTAAGATGGGGGAAGGTTCCTAAAATTTCTGAGTTTACCTGAGTTTCATGTTCTTAAAATTATTAGCATGATCCAACACATTTGGACTTCTTTGAACTAGTTCCCAGAATGTCAGAGTCTTAAGTGAGAGAATCCATAATTGGGTATGCTCAATTTTGTACTTCAAAGATGGTTGGAAAAAAATAATTAGGAAATATACAGGCCGACAGATACTTGAGATTTCGATTGCACTTGCTGTTTAGATGATTCAGAGGGATTTTGACTTAGATCTGACTTGTCATGTATCTAATTTGAGAATGGCCAGTGGCAACACTAAATATGGAAAGCAGAACATGCTGTGTTCCCCAGGGTGCTCAATGCTTTATTCAAGGAGGCCTCTTTATTTTTTAAACCAAGACTTTATTTCGCTTACTGGAGCATGAAGTCAACAGTGAGGACCATACTGTACTCGGTATCCAGTGTACTTACCCTGGGTCTTGGGAATTTCCAAAACCTGAAGTACAACTTTGTGTAGGGACAGATGTCACCATGGAAATCATTTTTATTCCATTCCAATTCATTTATCCCTTGCCAAAGCTACCCAAGAGGGAACTGAGGTGTGAGTGATTGTTTTCTCCAATGTCTTTTTCACCGGTTCTTCAAGCTTTTTGTAATAAATTTGGAATTTTAGTTGGAGATGAGGGATTCACTTGAGGTGACTGATGATTGCAGCAGGGTTGAGGGTGTACACTGACTCAAACCAATTTAAATGATGAGCTGCTAATAACAGTTGATAGAGGTGGAAAATGAGGAGTTTCTTGCTGCAATACTGAAGTCTTGAATGACTTCAGCATTATCTACTTAATTTGAAAGTAATTGTTTTAATTGCAAAACTAATTGAGAAATAGGAAGGTTTTAGGACGGCAAAAATTTAAAAATAAATCAATTGCTTTCTTTGCATGTAGAGTAACCTGCTAGTCTTCACACTCCTGTTCCTGTACAGCATTTGAATCGTGTCACTGAGCCAACCAGCAAAGTGAAAGCAGGCCAGGTTATTTTTCTTCTCCAAAGGACAAATTACTTTGCTAGAGTTCTACATTTTCCATGTTTCTCAAACCTTCACATGAAGTGTAGCTGTGAGAACATCATCAGGTTGAGTAAAGCAGTAATGCTTTTTTATGGAAGGACATAGTGCATTATTGAAGGGTTTATGAATTCTATAGAAGAGTTGACTGCAGTGACATGTAGTTGAGTAGAAGATACCAGGATCAAACCTTCCTCATTTGTTTCTTTTAAAGCTATTTGTTTTGTTTGTTTGTTTGTTTTTAATTTTTAACGAACACCACTTAATTTGGTTGATAAACCAATGTTTTAGCTTGTTCGTAGAAAGATATTATGGTTGGCAGTCTAGCTTACAAAACAAGCTGGAAGATTTTTTTTATAGATATTTTTATTAGAAATTTAACATTTTTACAAGTTTACAAAAATAAACAAAACTCTCAGATATAAACATTGATATACAATTAGCTCAAATATACAATAGCCAAAATTTAACAAAAAAAAACACAACAGAAAAGAACCGAAAAAAAGAAAAAAAAAATAAACAAAGCTCAACTATCTACTAATCTAACCTACAACTAACCAGAGTGTATATTTAAGTCTCTTACATGCTCGGGATGTGTTAGCATCAGATATAATAAAACCCGTATTCATGCGGGATTCCTCCCCCGAGGGGCCCCGGACCAGCCAGGTTTGTAATCTGGGTCCACTTTTATTTCCGTTCCTAAAATTTCTGTCAGGGTGCTTGCTACTTTAGTCCAATATCTACGGATCTTATGACAGGTCCATAAGCAATGTACAAGAGTGCCCACCTCTATTTTACATTTGGGACACATTGGAGATGCTCCTGCCTTAAATTTTGCCAATCGAACCGGTGCTATATGGGCCCTATGAAGTATCTTCAGCTGGATAGCCTGGGTTCTGTTACAGATGGTAATTCTTCTAGCATTTTCCCAGATATCATTCCACGTTTCTGTGGAGATTTCTAGTCCCAGATCCTGATCCCAGGTTTTAAGCAGATATTCCATATCTCCCGATACTTCATCATGTAGCAAATGATAAATATTACTGACGGAAGATACCCTCACTGGTCGTAGGACACTACATTCTCTATCGGATTTATAAAGACTATCTAATAACGTAGTCTTCTTCTGTATAAAATCTCGAATTTGGAAGTATCGAAAGAGGTCTCCATTGGGTAATCCGAATTTCTGACGCAGCTGTCCGAAAGACATCAGGACCCCATCTTTATTTAGATCCCCTAGACATGAGATACCCCTGGCTCTCCAGAGTTTAAAAGTGGCATCTGTTAACCCCGGTTTGAATCCCCATGCTCCCACTATCGGTGCGTAGGGGGGTGTTTTATGTGAATTACCCTCATTTTGCCGCATTATATTCCAAGCCTTGATTGTATTTAGTATTATAGGATTTTTACAGTGATCTGTAATGATTTTCCTCTTGTCTGAGAATAAAAGGTTAATAAGTGGGTATTTTACTTGAGAAGCCTCGATGTCCAACCAGATTGGGTCTTGTCTGATCCACAATCAATCAGCTATGTAACTTAATAAGGAACTTAACTGATATTTCCTAAAGTCTGGGAAGTCCAATCCACCCCTTGCCTGTGGAAGCTGGAGCTTCTTCAGCTTAATGAGGGGCCGCCTATGATTCGAGATAAAGGAACCCAGCCAGCCATATACTTTACATAAAGCCGTCCTCGGCAGCATCACCAGAAGCATTCTCATAGGATATAGGAGACGGGACAGGATGGAAGATTTTTTAATCATCATGTGGAAGTGAATTAGTATTTGTATGTAACAAATTCAAAGGAGAAGGTCTGTATCAATCTTAATTCTGAGCAAAATGTTTAAAGTTTCCAATTTTTTGACAAGTACGAAGCAATTTCAATATAGCTATTTCATTTGAAATAATGGTTTTGACTTTTGTGTAGAATAAGAGATTACTTTTAGTTTTCTAAGTAAACCAGAAAAAGTATTCCTATGAATGGGTCTCAGCTGCTGGTGCTTTTAGAGTCATAGAGGTGTATAGCATAGAAGTAGACTGTTCAGTCCAACTCAACCTTGGCCACCAGGTGTCCTAAACTAACCTAGTTGCTTTCGGCCCCTAGCCCTTTAAATTCTTCCTATTCATGGACCCATCCAGATGCATTTTAAATGTTGTAATTGTACCAGCTTCCACCACGTCCTCTGGCAGCTCATTCCATACGCTCATCACCCTTTTCGTGAAGACATTGGCCCTTAGGTCCCTTTTAAATTTTTCCCCTCTCACCTTAACCCTATGCCTAGTTCTGGACTCCCTCACTCCAGGAAAAACACTTTGTTGTCTATTTACCCTATCCATGCTCTTCATGATTTTATAAACCTCAGTGAGGTCACTCCTCTGCCTCTGCTCCAGAGAAAATAGCCCCAGCCTATTCAGCCATAACTCCAGCACAGTATGTTGGAAACCTGCAGCAGAATGGTGAGGTTAGGGGTGTGTGTCCTGCAAGCTTTCTGTCATCCTGCATTGTGTTCCAACTTGTGAATGGTCTCTAGAACAACTCCGTTTACAACCTGGGGACTGACTGTACCTTATCCACATGCATGCTTCAATAGAAACAATCCGAAGCACTACATTTCCACAGACATTGCTGGCAATAAATGTGAAAGGGGTCAAGTCTCTTTGTTTCCTCTGAGCTCTGGAGGATGTTGCTGTTAACTCGTTCACAGGTTGAAGGCGTCGCTGTTTAGGCTAGCATTTATTGCCCATCCCTAATTGCCAAGAGAGTAGTTGAGAGTCATCCACATTGTTGTGGGTCTGAGAATCATGTGTTGGTCAGACCAAGTAAAGAGGGTACCAGATTAGTGAACCAGATATATTTTTCAAACCTCCTGAAGAAGGGCTCATACCCGAAACGTCGATTCTCCTGTTCCTTGGATGCTGCCTGACTTGCTGTGCTTTTCCAGCAACACATTTCAGCAAGTAGTAACCAGGCCAGACGACTAACCCAGAGATGTTAAAAGTGTGGAGCTGAAAAAAGCACAGCAGGTCAAGTAGCAGGCGAGTCAGCGATTCAGGTCAGAATCTTTCATCAGGACTTAGAGACCCAAATAACGTTAGGTGTCCTGGGGAGAGGAGAAAGTGAGCACTGCAGATGCTGGAGCCCTTGTTACTACTTGGCCATTGCTCCACTCGCGTTCGTTTTTACTTATTTTTGTCTGTCCCTGGTTGTTTCCAAGTTTTGAGATCATAGAGAGAGTACTGTTCAGTTTGTTTTTGGTAAAATAAATAGAGTATTAATGTTAGAATAAAACAAAGGACTGTAGATACTGGAGATGTGAAACAAAACCAGAAATTGATACAAGAACTCAGCAGGTCTGGCAGCATCTGTGGAGAGAAAGCAGAGTTAACGTTTCAAATCGGGTGACTTTTAATCAGAACTTGGATTTCTCCAGCAATTTGTTTTTGTTCCAGAATGCTATTTCTCACACTTAACGTTTTGTGAAAAATACATAAATGGAGAGTGTTATTATTGCATTGACATCTTCCTCTCACTATTGGAAAACCAGACACAGAGAAACAATTTCATTACCAACCTCGCCACCCCAAACCTCACTCTGACATACTGCTTTGTATTGATAATCAAATGCTTGGAATATATAATGGGGCAGCTATTTTGCACACAACAAGCTCTCTCATACAGCAGTTTATTTTTGTAATGTTGATTTGATGGAGAAATATTGATTCGGGCATTCGGAATAACTCCTCTGACGTTCTGAGTGATATTAGCCAGGACTCTCTCATGTCCGTACATGAATACAATAGAGCCTTGGTTTAACATCTCTTCTGAAAGGCATCATCTTTGAGTGCAACTCTCCTTGGAGTATTCACTGAAACGTTAACTTGGATTTTTGAGCTCAAATCTGTCGAGTGGGACTTCATCTGGAAACCTTCTGATTAAAAGGTGATGGTATTTACCTCCACTGAACCAAGCTGACACTGCTGTGTTGATTGTGTATGGGTAATTTTGGAAACTATCTTTGTATTGTCAGTGATTGACATTTGCGAACTGATCCACCTTCTGTTTAAGCCTTTTTTTCTATTCACTTGATTGCCTCTTCTCTGCTGCAGTTTCCTGGTAGTTTGTGCTGTTATTTTTAGTTGTGGGTTGAATTGGATTTTCAACCCCACAACACCAGGTTTTCAACTAAACGTTTTTGTCCATCTGTTTTCCTCTGTTATTTCGTAAGATGATATAGATGCACCTTATAAATCATTTCAGACTGTCCTGATGTTACTGTGAGTTATGTGCTGCCAACACCTGCTTCTGTATTGGCTTTTCTTTGAGTAGCAGGCCTACATGTTTCGAAACACTTGTAGCTAAGGATGTAGAATTTCATTGTCTGGAGCCATGAGATTTAAAAAATCACTGTCTTGGGTATTGCACCCCTTGAATTGATATTTGAAATACAGATGTTTGTAGTCAATTTGATGTTTGTTTAGTATAACCACTGAAAGAATAGAATTGAAAAGCTAAATGCTTTGTGAATTTTAGCATTAGGCTAATAGTTTGCCTTTGATCCTAATAATACAAAACTAAACTGCTGAATGCCATTTTTGCCAACTTCGTATGTTTACTGCATATTGAATCTGGTGACAGAATTGATATTTCTTGCAATAGGTATAAAACACTTGGTTAGTGAATGTTGTTTGACTTCTGTGCACTGACACCATTGGTGTTCCTAAAATGTTCTCACATTTAGCAGTGAGTGTGCATTCAAACAAAAATTGGCATAGAGTCCAGCAGCTGCTGGGGTTGTCATGTGAGCAGACATTCCACAAAAAATGTTTGTCAGCAGAAAAAGTCACTGGGAATACTGTGTGCTATGCAAATTTGGAAGCATAGCTTGAAGCTTGTTTATAGATTTGTGATGTGTGCATGTGTTTTCAAGGTTTTTTTTTTGCATAATCTGTGGCAGCCTTTGCCTATCGTGGTTGATTTTGTTTTATGCTGTTTAATGTGAAGATTTCTTTTGCTGTATGTAGCCATAGCTCAATTTGAATTCTGCAGTATTTGTTATTTATGATAAAGTACGGAAAGATCTTTTTTTTTCATAATTCGAAGTTGATTTTCTTTACACAATGTGGTCAGTTCAGCTAAGATCGTGAATTATTTAAAAGACTTGGGATATATCAATATTTATGAAACTACTTCTTTGCTCCGCCACAGCCCTTTCAGAAAAGAAGAGAGATAATTCAGTCCAAAAAGCTGAGAAAGCAACTACAATTGCATGTTAAGTACAAATCATCTTGGTCTGTGAGAAAAATGCAATGTTTACTGAACTGTGAATGTCAGCATGGTGGCATATTGCGTATTATCTCTTTTTTTACATCAGTGAAGGGATGATAAAACAGCGTTCTCACTAGCTTGCTCTTCAGGCTTTAGCTGGAACATGGATGTTGGGTGAAGGCACTGCAGAATTGACACTTCCCTTAGTTGAACTTCACATCTGGAATTTTTCAGTCAAATGGCTACAAGTATAAGGTATTGAAAGGATACAGTCATTGACTGAGTTATACACCAGCCTGAGTTCCTACCTTTCGAAGACCAGGAAGAAAAAACAGAAAAATTGTGTCTTTGGAATACTATACCTACTTTTTAATTGTGTACATTTTCAGCAGTCCACTTTTTAATAAATAAAATCTTGTTTATCAGTTTGGTACTGTCAAATTTCTTTGAGTATATAATTGATCAGTGTGATAGATTTTGACCTTTCTTTTGATTTTTTAGGACTCTACTTAGTAATCCTGATCACTATATGCTCTCCAACAGCTTGGAACAAAATTGTTAGTTATAAGTATATTTTGAAGAGATGTTTTCTGGCAAATGACTGGTTTCAGTCCAATCTCATTCCCACTTATTTGTTTTCTACAATACAACATAAAACCTTGACTATTTCATAACTTGCATGAAATGGGGTGAGTGTGTAAAATTAAGTTCATTTTGGGTATTGAGTATGTTATTGTTTTTGTTTAAATCCTTGTACGTTGCAAACATCACCTATGTTATCTTGCTATTTAACTCTGTCTTGCCTTTTTGTGATTTTATTTTATTATTTAGCAAGCATATTAAAGATGCCTGTACACATCATCCAATTAGAAAACCAGTCTGGTAAAATATAACCAAAGGAACATGTCCAAGACAACATTTTTGACATTTACTTAATGATTTGACAATTGTATACGATGACCACACTATTTTTAAACACCTGGGGACAAACTTCAATTAATTGAGAAAAAAAGTGGAACGTGTTTATTTCACTTTCTAATTTCTCAAACTGGTGAACTTCATGAACGCTTTGTTCACCAGTATTTTGTAGCTCAGTCTCGTTAATTCACTCCTGCAAATGTATGAGTAATGTTCCTGATGTTTGTTCTCTTGTATTGATTTTGGTTTGTGCAAGTGAAGTAATTTTGATTTTATTCATTCATGGGATGAAGTTCTTGCTGGCTGGAACAGCATTTATTACCCATCCCTAATTGCCCAGAGGGCAGTTAAGAGTAAACTGCATTGCTGATGGTCTGGCCTATATGCAACTCCAGACTAGATAAGGATTGCAGCTTTCCTCCCTAAAGGCCATCAGTGAGCCAGATGGATTTTTTTCAACAATGGCTTCATGTTCAACATTAGACCCTTAATTCCACATACTTGTATTGAAATCAGATTCCACCATCTGCCATGGCAAGATTTTGAACCTGGGTCCCCAGAACATTACTGGGGTTTTCGGGTTAACAGTCCAGTGATGATACTACTTGGTCATTATGTTTGAAAACCTTCCAGCATGTGCTTGAATGAATTGTTTTTTAGGTGAATTGACCTGCTCTCTTCTCCTCTTTAGAGATGGCTTAGGCTGACAGTATTAGATTTATGCAGCAGGTTATTATTTTGAAACAGTTTATGTAGTTACATTCATAATTAGGTTTCATGACCTTCCCTCCCCTAAAAGGTCAGAAGTGGGAATGTTCACCAATGATTGCACAATTTTCAGCGATGACTCAGGTACTGAAGCAGTCCTTGGACAATATCCAGGCTTGGGCTGACAAGAGGCAAGTCACATTCACACCACAAGGATGCAAGGTAATGACCATCTCCAATATGAGAGAAAGTGAGGGCTGCAGATGCTGGAGATCAGAGCTGAAAATGTGTTGCTGGAAAAACGCAGCAGGTCAGGCAGCATCCTGTCCTTGGATGCTGCCTGACCTGCTGCGCTTTTCCAGCATCTCCAATATGAGGCAGTCCAACCTCTGCCCTTGACACTCAATGGTGTTACTGTCTCAGAGTCCCCTACTATCAACATGCATTGACTGGAAACGCAATTGGATTCCCCACAAGTTCTGTGGCGACAAGAGCAGGTCAAAGGCATAATATAGGAATGTGATGGAATATTCCACACTTGTCTGGAGGGTGCAGCTCCAAAAACACTCAAACAACTTGACACCATTGCTCATGGTGCCATTTGATTTGCACCAAAGTCATAAGCATCCACAACTTTGGTTGCCGATGCTCAGTAGCAGCAGTATGTATTGTAAGATGCACTGCAGAAATTCACCAAAGATCCTGAGACAGCATCTTACATTCCACACTCATTTCCATCTAGAAGGACAAGGGTTGCAGATATGTGGGAACACCACCATCTGCAGGTTTGTCACACACCATCCTGACTTGGAAACCTATTGCCTTTCCTACACTGTCACTGGGTAAAAAATTTGGGACTCCTGGAGAGCATTGTGGACACTCCTTAAGAGAGAACATGGAACATAGAACACTGTCATTAGCAAACTTACTATCCCACCCTTCCACTTCCTCATCCAAGTCATTTATAAAAATCATAGAGCAGAAGTCCCAGAAAAGATCCCTTCAGAACACCACTGGTCACCGAACTCCAGGTTGAATACTTTCCATCTACCACCACCCTCTGTCTTCGATGGGCTAGACAATTCTGTGTCCAGGCAGCCAAATTTCCATGTATCCCATGCCTCCTTACTTTCTGAATGAGCCTAACATAGCACATTCACTACTCTACCTTCAATGTGTTTTGTCACATCCTCAAAGAATTCAGTAAGGCGTGTGAGGCATGACCTACTCCTCTCAAAGCCGTGCTGACAATCTCTAATCAAACTATGGTTTTCCCAGTAATCATAACTCCTCTCTCTTGGAATCCTCTCCAACAATTTGACCACTGGCCTGTAATTCCTAGAATTATTCCTATTCCCTTTCTTGGATAAAGAAATAACATTGGCCATCCTCCAATCATCTGGTACTATTCCAATGGAGAGTGAGGATGCAAAGCTCAAAGAAAAGTAATTGGGTTTCATTATAGTCAAGAGAGGAACTGCTAAATGTTTGTGGACAAGAAGTGAAATTAAATCAATAGTAAGAAATGAAGTAGGGTCAGATGATGAAGAATCTGTGTGGGTAGAATTGAGGAGCAGCCAAGGTAAATACACCAGAGTTGGAGTTATGTGCAGGCCTCTAAATAGTAGTCAGAAGCTGGGGTGCAAGATACGCCAAGAGATAGGAAAGGCAAAGTGACAGTGATCATGGGTATTTCAGTATGCAGGTGGACCGGGCAAATCAGGATGGCAATGGATTGCAAGGAAAGGAATTTGTGGAATGTCTATGAAATCGCTTTTTGGAGCAGCTTGTGGTGGAGCCCATGAGGGAACAGCAATACTGGATTTAGTGTTGTGTAATGAGGCACACGGTGTAAAAGAGCTTAAGGTGAAGGAATGCTGAAGAGACAGTGATCATAATAATATGGTCGAATTTACTTTGCAATTTGAGAGGGAGAAGATAGAATCTGAGGTAGTGGTATTGCAGCTGATTAAAGACAACTACAAAGGCATGAAGGAGGAACTGGGCAGAACTGATTTGGCGAGGAGCCGAGCAGGAAAGATGGCAATGGTAGGGGTTTCTGGGAGTAATTTCGGTGACACAGCAGAGATTCATCCTGAGGAAAAAGAAGCATGGTACAGGGAGGATGAGGCAACAATGGCTGACTAGAGAAAGTAGGGATAGCATAAAAGCAGCAGAGAAAGCATATAATATCATGAAGAACAGTGGGAAACCAGAAGATTGGGAAGCTTACAAAGATCAGCAGAGGGCAACAAATAAAAATGAGGGGCAAGATTAAATATAAGGGAAAGCTAGCCAGTAATATAAAGGAAGACGGTAAGATGTTCTTTAGGTATATAAAGGGCAAAAGAGAGGCAAAAATGGACATAGGCCACTGGAAAATGATGCTGGAGAGATTGTAGTGGTGAACAAGGAAATGGCTGAGGAATTGAATAATTACTTTTCACGGTGGAAGACACAAGTAATATCCCAAGAATTTATGAAGGGGAAATCATGCTTGACTAATCTTCTGGAATTTTTTGAGGATGTAACTCTGAAGATGGACAAGGAAGATCCAGTAGATGTAGTATACCTGGACATTAAGAAAGCTTTTGATAAAGTCCCACATAAGACGTTAGTGAGCAAAATTAGGGCGCATGGTATTGGGGGCAAAGTACTAACTTGGATTGAAAGTTGGTTGGCTGATAGGAAACAAAGAGTAGTGATAAACAGCTCCATTTAGGAACAGCAAGCAGTGACGAGTGGGGTACCGCAGGGATTGGTGCTGGGACTGCAGCTTTTTACAATATATGTTAATGATAATAGCATGCTAGCCTTGCTAACAAGAGGGATTGAGTATAGAAGCAAAGAGGTGCTTCTGCAGCTGTATAGGGCCCTGGTGAGACCACACCTGGAGTATTGTGTGCTGTTCTGGTCTCCAAATTTGAGGAAAGACATTCTGGCTATTGAGGGAGTGCAGCGTAGGTTCACGAGGTCAATTCCTGGAATGGCGGGACTACCTTATGCTGAAAGACTGGAGCGACTGGGCTTGTATACCCTTGAGTTTAGAAGACTGAGAGGGGATCTGATTGAGACATATAAGATTATTAAAGGATTGGACACTCTGGAGGCAGGAAACATGTTTCCGCTGATGGGTGAATGCCGAACCAGAGGACACAGCTTAAAAATACGGGGTAGACCATTTAGGACAGATGAGGAGAAACCTCTTCACCCAGAGAGTGGTGGCTATGTGGAATGCTCTGCCCCAGAGGGCAGTGGAGGCCCAGTCTCTGGATACTTTCAAGAAAGAGTTGGATAGAGCTCTCAAGGATAGTGGAATCAAGGGTTATGGAGATCAGGCAGGAACAGGATACTGATTAAGGTTGATCAGCCATGATCATATTGAATGGCGGTGCAGGCTCGAAGGGCATATTGGCCTACTCCTGCACCTATTGTCTATTGAGTGAAGGGGCAGAGTGAGGTGGCCATTACTTAGGAGAAGATGCTGGAAAAACTGAAAGGCCTGAAAGTGGATAAATCACCTGGACAGGATGGACTACACCCCAGAGCTCTGAAGGAGATAGTTGAAGAGAGTGTGGAGGTGTTTGTGGTGATCTTTCGAAATTGTTAGAATCAGCATGGGTCCCAGAGGACTGGAAAATCGCTAACGTGCCACCCCTGTTTAAAAAGGGAGTCAGGCAAAAAAAAAGGAAAATTACAGATTGATTAGCCTAACCTCGGTCGTGGGTAAGATACTGGAATCCATTGTGAAGATGAGATTTCTGAGCGCTTGGAAATATTTGGTTAAAATAGGGCACGGTTTCATCAAGGGGTGGTCATGCCTGACAAATTTCCTAGAATTCTTTGAGGAAGTAATGAGCAGGTTAGACCAAGGAGTGCCAATGGATGTTATCTACCTGAACCTCAAGAACGCCTTTGCCAAGATGCTGCATAGGAGGATACCAAGTAAGATGAGGGCCCATGGTGTCAGAGACAAGGTGCGAGGATGGATAGAAGCTTGGCAGTGTGGTAGAAAGCAGAGAGTGGGAATAAAAGGGTCCTTCTCAGGATGGCAGCCGGTGACAAGTTCTGCAAGGCTCAGTTTAGGGACCACAGCTTTTCACGTTATACATTAATGATCTAAATGAAGGAACTGAGGGCATTCTGGCTAAGTTTGCAAATAATACAAAGGTAGGCAGAGGGACAGGTAGCGGAGGCAGGGAGGCTGCAGAAGGATTTGGACAGGATAGGAGAGTAGGGTAAAGCAGTGGCAGATGGAGTACAAGGTGGGAAGTTGTGAGTTCATGCACTTTGGTAGGAATTATAGAAGCGGGGACTATTTTCTAAATGGGAAGCAAATTCAGAAGTTTGAAGTGCAAAGAGACTTGGGAGTTTTAGTCCAGGATTCTCTTAAGGTGAACTTGCAGGTTGTCAGTAGTTTGACGGAAAATGCAATGATGGCATTTATTTTGAGAGGACTTGGATATAAAAGCAAGTATGTACTTCTGACTCTACAAGGCTCTGGTCAGACCACATTTGGAGTGTTGTGTGTAGTTTTGGGCCCCATGTCTGAGGAAGGATGTACTGGCCCTGGAGCATGTTAGAGGAGGTTCACGTGAATGGTCCTAGCAATGAAAAGCTTAATGTATGAAAAATGTTTGGGAGATCTCTAGGTTTATACTTAATGGAGTTTAGAGCGATGTTGGGGGTGGGGTAGTGGAATCTAATTGAAGCATACATAATACTGAATGACCTGGACAGAGTGGATGTTGGGAAGATGTTTCCATTGGTAGGTGAGACTAGGACTTGAGGGCACAGCCTTAGAGTAAAGGGAGTATCAAGGAGATCGGGGTTATGGGAAGAATGGGGTTGGGAAACTTACCAGCCAAGATTGAATGGCGGAGCAGACTAGATGGGCTGAATGGCCTAATTTCTGCTCCTGTGTCAGATGGAAAGTTGGTATACTTAATCAATTCCATGATATCATTCTTCCAAAGATATTGATTTGCTACCCTTTCATTGCAAAACTCTTTCCACCCTCTCTCGTATCCCTATCCCACGTTGTTTTGATCTTTTGCACCCCTTTCTCACATACCATCTATTTTGTATCATGCTGTTTTCTTCACCCTGCTGTTAATTTCCCCTGCCAGGCTAACTTTGTTTGGTACCCCTTATTTTGCATCCACCTCTTGTCCAACCCTTACTTCCCTCTTACGTGCAGCATGCACTCCACTTCTGCGCTTAACCCATAGATCTACCTGTCGAAAGGAGGCTGAACAAACCAGAACACTGTAGATTTACCTTTTTCACACAGTTCATTTATCTAGGGTGAAGAGGCTATCACTGGCTGCGTTATCAAGGATAAGCCCCTCTTCTCTGTAATCCATTGCCTGAGCTATGTGAACCTCGGGTTAAATGACCATCGGTCACTTCTCTCGAATGAGAGCAGCTCGATGGTCCAATAGGACTATGGTGACTTTTCCTTTATACCTTTTAAGCTTTATTGTCATATGTATTCAAGTACAAGAGTACAGTGAAAAATGTACAATGGTGCCACGCACGGCGCCATCTTAGGTACAAAGGTATCTGGGTACAAAGTAGTAACATAGAGAAACAAAGTTCAATGCCACTGATTTTAGTCTAAGTAGAACAATAAAGTATAAAGTTAACACCATTGTCCTTCCTCGTGAGATGTTAAAGGGTTAATTTGTTCTGCTGAAATGTAAGAAATTGGATGTCCCGGGGTGGGACGTGTTTTTCTGTCTTGCAGGCGGGATGTGACCATCTAATCATATTCTGTGAATGCAGGTTAAAGAATACCCGAAACACTCACTGTTTTAAGCAATAACCTAATCCCTTTACTTTGTTTTTTGGGTGGCATGTGACTATGGGGGAGTGGCAGGGGATTGTGCCTCGCGTGCGTGACTGGCTGTGATGTAAAACCGTACGTAAAGGGAGGACCAGTTCCCTTATTCAGAAAGCCTCATTTGACTTGCTCTGAAAGCATCGCAAAGAATAAGTGACCCTTCAAAAGCTGGTACTTGTTGGAATAAATCGTGGCTATTCATAGAAGTTGGTGCATTGCAGTTGCATCAAGTGGGTAAGAATCTCAAGAAGGGAACCTAACATTTGGTGGTGAGAATGGGTTCCAACATATATGGATCTTCGAGGTGGATCGAGTAAGTGATCGCCCGCGTGACAGTAACGTGAGACGGATGGGTCCACTAGGTAAGATTTACTGTGATCTCTCTCATTAAAACTGTCACTCAGTTGACCCCTCATCCCCAGGACTCTGTGGTGACGGAATCTCTGAGATAACATATGCATTTGTACGTTAACGAGTTTGTCCCAGGGCGGTTATAATCCCTCTGGAATTAGGAGGTTCGAGTCCTCTAATAGTGGGGATTTGAGGCCCTGGAACATTGTACATAAGATAAAGGATAACGACCGTACTGTAACTGTCTCACTCATCCTGCCTTAAACCGGTTGTGAAGAGGGGAAATCCCTCATGCTGAGGTCAGGACCCCGAAGTGAGTGTGGAGACTGGGGACACTGGACTTGTATGTAGAGATAAATTAGAAAGTTGAGACTTTAAAAATGGGACAGATTTTGGATAAGTCGGGTGTCAGACCCCCTTTGCCTCAGTTATGCTGGGGTGACTCCCAAAATGAAGAACGGTTGCCAGGATGTTTAAATAAAAAATTGGCAAATGAAATTTAGCCGATAGGAGGGACCTAGGACATACATAAATGTTTAAAAGAAGCTGAAGCAATTTGCAAACATAATATGGGGACTAAGTGGAAAATGTTAATATCCACATGGAGAAAGACTGATGAGGAAATAACCAATAAATCTAGACTGGCCAGCTGGGAGAGTAATGCATGTCAGAGGGATGTGTGTGTGAGACAATGAGGGCAACCCTAAGTCTTGGGAGCTGCTGGAGGATTATGGTATGAGTAGAGAAAAACAGGAAAAATTGAGAAAGGTGAGGCAAGATAGGGAATCAGGATTGAAACGCCAAGCCAGACTATCAAATGGGAATAAAATGGAGGTCGTTCCTGACATGTCTGGTTTGCCAATAATGTTTCAAAATAATGACACTGATGACCAGCTATGATCACAACGCAGATTTCTGATCTCCTCAGGGACACTTATTCAGAATTCACTACTTGTACAAAATCTCCTCAAAGCCATCCTCCTCTCCAAACAATTGGCCATAATCAAATGTGCTGCCAGAGCTGATTGAGCTGCCAAAGATGCAGTAACAGCCCACAATTGTGTGTCCTTTGGGAACTGGCAGGCACTAAATCAATCACTTGCCTTGAAAACGACGGTCATACCAGACATTGCCACTTTGCAGCATTTACTCCTGACCCAGAAAAACAAATATGAAAGACGTATGGGTGTTCGCACTCTGCGTCAAAAGGCTTCTGGATGACTTCAGATGGCCAAGTATGTATACCTGATGCTTTGTTAGTAATCTTTGAGGAGAAAGTGAGGTCTGCAGATGCTGGAGATCAGAGCTGAAAATGTGTTGCTGGAAAAGCGCAGCAGGTCAAGCAGCATCCAGGGAACAGGAGAATCGACGTTTCGGGCATAAGTTTCCTGAAGAAGGGCTTATGCCCGAAACGTCGATTCTCCTGTTCCCTGGTTGCTGCCTGACCTGCTGCGCTTTTCCAGCAACACATTTTCAGCTTTGTTAGTAATGCTTATTGACTGTTTTCATACTGATAGCCACCTTGGCAAGGAGGGAATGAGTATATCATGTTGCATACCTGGTGGCACCCTTGACTGGCCGAAGCAGCCCAAAAGCATGTCAGATCGTGTCTAACATGTCAACAAAATGTCGGTCAAGGGTTGCAGTGTGTAATAGGGAGAACACCCTTGCCAGGTGGCCATTTGAGTGTATTCAGCTTGATTTCATTGAATTGCCATGTGTATGTTGCTATAAGTATTGGCTTACTATTCACATATTCACCTGATTAATTGAAACCTTTTCAACCACTAATGATGCCTCAACGTTGGTAAAATTACTTCTGACAGAGACCGTACCGAGGTTTGGAGTGGCTTGGCAGGTCACTCCAACAATGGCCCTCACTTTATAGGGAGAATCAACAATGAACTATCTGAGGTGCTGCATACCCAGCAGGGCGGCACAGTGGTTAGCACTGCTGCCTCACAGCGCCAGAGACCTGGGTTCAATTCCCGCCTCAGGCGACTGACTGTGTGGAGTTTGCACATTCTCCCCGTGTCTGCGTGGGTTTCCTCCGGGTGCTCCGGTTTCCCCCACAGTCCAAAGATGTGCAGGTTAGGTGAATTGGCCATGCTAAATTGCCCGTAGTGTTAGGTGCAGGGGTATATGTCGGGTAATGGGTCTGGGTGGGTGCGCTTCGGTGGGTCGGTGTGGACTTGTTGGGCCGAAGGGCCTGTTTCCACACTGTAAGTAATCTAATCTAATATGAAATTCCATTGTGCTTACGACCCTCCGGCAGCAGGAATAGTGGTAAGGGCGAATGGGATTCTTAAAACCAAACTAAGTTAATGCCTGAAACAGGCCTCAACTGGTTGAAGATCTTACCTTTAGTCCTGTATAGCATGGGGATCCCCCACACTCGACCACTGGATTATCGGCAACCGAAATAATTTTATGGCCAA
The DNA here is from genome assembly GCF_004010195.1 of Chiloscyllium plagiosum. Taxonomy (NCBI): domain Eukaryota; kingdom Metazoa; phylum Chordata; class Chondrichthyes; order Orectolobiformes; family Hemiscylliidae; genus Chiloscyllium; species Chiloscyllium plagiosum. The sequence goes on along the minus strand of NC_057722.1, from coordinate 76,690,474 downwards.
CCCAGCAGGACTTCTTGGGATGCTCTCTCAGAACCATCTGCCCAAGTAGACTTAAATAGTATGGGCAAGAAAATGCAAAGATAGTTACAGCCACTAACATAGTCTCTCAAGTTTCTCCAGTCACAGGTAAAGCATGCCTTCGGACCACTGCACACCCCTACATAACTTGATCCAAGTCCTACTCCACTTATCCAACCCCCTGGAATTGTAACCCATTGTGCATTCAGTGCCAAATCGTGTTCCTGGGAGCCTTGCTCAGCCCTTCTGATAGACAATTGGCCCTGGAACAGATCGCACCCATTCTGACGACCCGGCCTGCTCTCTCAGCACCAGCACCACCCCCCTGCTGTAGGGGGACACAACGGATTCAGTTGGCTCCCGTGAGCACAAAGTGATGAAGCTCACAGCAGTGAAGAGGAGGTTCATATGCTTTTTGCCAGTGGCCTTCCTATGGGTATTAAACCACATGAGCTTTATCTTCTCTTTCGACCATTTGAGGGATATGAAGGTTCACTGATCAAGCTGACATCAAAACAGCCAGTTGGCTTTGTTACATTTGACAGCAGAGCGGAAGCAGAAGCAACAAAGAATGCATTAAAGGCCTTCGACTTCATCCTGAAAATCCTCAGATTCTTCAGTTGGAATTTGCAAAGGCGAACATGAAGATGGCCAAAAGCAAACTGGTTACACCTGAGCACATGTCATTGCATGGGACCCCTATGGCTTTGCGGGAACAGCACTGGTCCCCTGCATCTCCAGAGGCCTGGGCTCCCTATCCACTGTACATAACAGAACTGACCCCTGCCAGTCAGGATTTTATTTTCAATTTTGGATAACTGGTTCATTTCTGCTCAACTTGGAGGGGGTGCAGTGGTCACGAACAACTGTGAATTTAAGAATCTTATTGGTGAACACTTTTTCCATGTGGGAGGATCTTGGGGGATGCTATCTACTACATAGGCTAGTAATTATTGTACGTTGTGTGTTAACTTGTGGGTGGTACGAGCAGCATGGTTGCTCAGTAGTTAGCACTGCTACATCACAGCGCCAGGGACCCAGGTTTGATTCCCGGCTGGGGCAACTGTCTGTGTGAAGTTTGCACATTCTCCCCGTGTTTGCGTGGGTTTCCTCCGGGTGCTCCAGTTTCCTCCCGCAATCCAACGATGTGCAAGTCAGCTGAATTGGCCACGCTAAATTGCCCATAGGATTAGGTGCATTAGTCAGTGGTAAATACGGATAGGGGTCTGGGTCTGGGTGGGTTACTCTTCGGAGGGTCGGTGTGGACTTGTTGGGCCGTAGGATCTGTTTCCACACTGTAGGGAATTAATCAACTTGCTTAAAAGCTGGCTGTCAGATTCTTATGAATAAGCTGGTAGCACCTTTTTCAGCCCCATTTAGTTGGTAACCATGGAATGATAAAAGGTGGGAATGGAATGTTAAAGGGTTAATTTGTTCTGCTGACATGTAAAAAAATTGGATGTCCCTGGGGCTGTTTTTTTCCTGTCTTGCACACAGGATGTGACAATCTAATCATACTCTGTAAATGCTGTTTAAGGAAGAACCTAATCACTTCACTTTGTTTTTGGGTAGCATGTGACTGTTGGGGAGTGGCAGGGGATTGTGTCTTGCATACATGACTAACTGTGATGTAAAACCCTGTATAACGAGAGGATGGTTCCCTTGTTCAGATAGCCTCGCTTGATATGCTCTGCAAGCATTGTGAAGTGTGTTAAGTGATCCTCCAAAAGCTGGTACTTGCTGAAATAAATCACGGCTGTTAACAGAAGTTGACATATTGCTGTTGCATCAAGCATGTAAGAATCCCAAGAAAGGAGCCTCACACTAGTAGAAAGTGCAAAAATAAAGGTAAAAGTTCAACAGTCTTAAGTGCACTCCCTGCAAGGGTTGGACCTCCTCTACTTTGGCCTGCTTTCTGGGAAACCCTGGGCTTCCCACTTTGAATGCCGCAGATGTCAGGCGGGGTAAAAACAATGACTGCAGATGCTGGAAACCAGATTCTGGATTAGTGGTGCTGGAAGAGCACAGCAGTTCAGGCAGCATCCAAGGAGCTTTTGCCCGAAACGTCAATTTCGAAGCTCCTTGGCTGCTGCCTGAACTGCTGTGCTCTTCCAGCACCACTAATCCAGAAGCAGATGTCAGGTGACCTCCCTTACTGAGTCTTCAGGCTAACTGTCACCCTGTTGGCTGTTTTTCCGCACTGGACCTCCAGCTGCTACTGCTCTGGGCCCACAGTCACCGCCAAGCTCTATGCGGTATTCTGCAACCAAGTGCCTGCTCTGCTTCTGCTTCCAACACTAAATCTTTGTTCTAACCCTCCACTTCAAATATAATTTGCAGTGTTACATTTGGCAACCTAATTTACACATCATTGCTTTTTAATTTCCCTGTTATTTTTATAGAAAGTGATAATAATAGAATCTTAACAACTTTTCAGATTTTGGAGAATATAATGTGCTAACAATGTAATTTCAGACCTTGAGCAATAATGGCTGGTGATTGATTTTACATTTATCTAACACATTGAATTATTCCAATTTAAGATTATAAAGTCAGCAGGCATCTTTTACCATTAATTTATAATGTAGAAATGTGGTTAAGTGTCACTATAAAAGTTATCATGGCAGATAATAGTCCAGGATATATTGTCAACTTTACGGCATTACTTTATTAAACTTTGCAGGGCAAAGAGGCCCTTTGCTTTCAGTGCCCTTTGGTTATAAACCTCCTCTCATCCTGCTCCAAAAGCCTTTAACAGCAAATTCTCTCATCCTGCAAATTCTTTTTCCTACAATGCTCTCCTGGTCAGCCTCCCAGTCCTAACCTGTTAGACATTAGCTCAACCCAAAGTCTTTTGCCTTCCTTTATATTGCATCAAACCCCATTCACTATTATTCTTGCACTCACTGGTTTCTGGTAGCCCGACATCTCAGATTGAAAATTTGCTTCTGTTCATGGTATTATCTAATGAAAGGTGTATATTTTACATCATTTTCTGAGGTTGGATCTCAAACTAGTAGCATATCGATTACGTTCGTGAAGTGTTTGGTGGGGGAATAAAAAACAAGGAGAATGTGAGGATCGCAGATGATGGAGATCATAGTCGAGAGTGTGGTGCTGGAAAAACACGGGTCAGGCAGCATCCGAGAAGCAGGGGAATCAACGTTTCGGGCATAAGCCCTTCATCAGGAATGAGGCTAGTGTGCCGGGGTGCTGAGAGATAAATGGTAGGGAGGTGGGTTTGAGGGGAAGGTAGCTGGGAATGCAATAGATAGATAGATAGATTTGAAGGTGGGAGAGAAGGTGATAGGTTGGAGAGGAGGGTTTGAGCAAATAGATGAGAAAGGTGATGGACAGGCCAAGAGGGCGGTGCTGAGTTGGAGGCTTGGGACTGGGATAATGTTGGGGGAGGAGAAACTGGTGAAATCGTGTGGTTGCAAGGTCCCAAGGCAGAAGATGAGGCGTTCTTGCTCCAGGTGTTGGGTGGTAAGGGTTTGGCGATGGGGGCGGCCCAGGACATGCATGTCCTTAGTGGGTTGGGAGGGGGAGTTGGGCTTGGTTGGTGTCCCAAAGATGTTGTCTGAAATGAACCATAAGTTGGCGTCCTGTGTCCCCAGTGTAGAGGAGACCACATCTGGTGCAATGGATACTATAGATGATTACGGTAGAGGTACAGCTAAATTCCTGTCTGATATGGAAGGATCCTTTGGGGCCTTTAATGGAGTGAGGGGGGAGGTGTGGGCACAAGTTGTGCACTTCCTCCGGTGGCAGGTGAAGGTACTATGTGTAGAGTGTGGGCTGGTGTGCAGGGTGGTGTGGATCTGACTGGGGGGTTGCGGAGGGAATGGTCTCTCCAGAATGCTGTTAGGGGTGGGGAGGGAAATATGTCCCTGGTGGTGGGGTCTGTTTGTAGGTGACGGAAGTGGTGGAGGATGTTGCGATGTATATGGATGTTGGTGGGAAAGAAAACAAGGGCAGATAGTCCTTTTTTGGAACTGTGACCTAATCTAATATGTATTAGAGCGATAACTTTAAAGCCCATGGAGTGATAATGGATGATTGTTGAGATTGTGGAGTCTCTGATGGGGTGGGGGTATGTGTTCAACATTGAAGGAATTGGCTTGCTTTAGGTATAGAGCAATGGAGGATTGATTTTAATTTAGAAAACCCTAAGATGGAAAACTTGAACAGTCCTAGCTGGGATCAGATGCAACTATTGTTTCTCTCCTATAAAGAAATGTAGGATAGCTTATAAAATGTGCAGTTACTTTGGAATGCATGTATAGTTTGTAAAACTTCTAAAGTAGGAATGTTTGGTTGGAAATATGCATTTTTAAAAAATATGCAAGAAGTCTACACCTTTGGTTTGGAGTATTCATGTAAGAAGATTTCAGAGTTCACTGGCTGGAAGTGGGAGAAGCATTTGAGTCAAGCCTGAAGGGTTGGCATGGAATGGTCATTTCTCTGGGATTGGGTTGCTGTAAAGTGATGATTTTGGGGAATGGATGAGACTTTGTTTTTCTGTGGATTTCCGACTATGGTCTAAATTTTTATTTCTCATTTTTGTCTACTAAACTTCTGTTTCATTGTTGGAAGAGCTGCAGCCTTGTGTGCCTCCATCTTTATTCATATAGCTTCTACATAGATATCAAATGTAACAAGAATGGACTTCAGTTCCTGATGAAGAGCTTATGCTTGAAACACCGATTCTCCAGCTCCTTGGATGCTGCCTGACTGGCTGTGTGCTTTTCCAGCACTATGCTCTTTGATCTCTCGCATCTGCAATCCTTACTTTCTCCCAGTTCATCTTGCAACATGTTGGTGGTGGATTCTACCATTTAAATAGCAGATGAAGACCATGAGGTCATTATGTCTGTTAATTATGATTACTGTACTGTGAAGGCATCTGTTGCGTTTCAGTAAAATTTCTGAAGGCTGCCAGCTAGATTTTGAATGTACATGTGTACTTACACAGTTTGTGCAAATACCCTATTGATTAGCGGTAGTCTGAATCTTTCACTTTCCAGCAATTATTTGGTACTGTCAGAATATAATGAAGACTGCATGTTGGATATGATCACAAACAACATTTGTAATGTTGTATAGTAGACCACTAATTGTTACTAAGGGCACGTTTCACTGTTTAGTCCTATAGTAAATCTTGTTCAATTTACACTTCAATTAAAACAGAGATATTAGAAAGATTGCAATTTAAATGCCACTTTTCTAACTAGTACTAACATTCGAATTCAGAATGTTAGCACACCTACATCTGCAGAGTGTAGTTTGTGTTGTGATTACCCAAAGGTTCATATGGTGTAGTGAATAGCATCTATCCTCCTTTGATTCCTTGCACATACAGATGGAATATTGTCTAATTCTTTTGTTTCTAAGTTTTATGTACTGTCTGTTCTTGTATAAAAATGGCTTTGCTGCTATTTGTTCTAAACTATTATACAGATGTGTTCTAATCAAATATTCTTGTACTTGTTTGGAAAGCTGGAGCTTTTATGCTTGTTGGCAAGTTAGAGCAAATTTGACATACTAATTGCTCCCAATTTTCTCACTGAAATGCATTTTGAGAACCTTAATTTTGTTACAAAGCCAATCTTGTTAGCTTGTACTATTAGCAGATCTTTTTCCTTGAAATATTCTAAGCTATCAGCTTTGAGGAAATTTGTTAATCCAAATGTCTCCTTTTAGATTTGTACTATGATTTTTAATGTAACAGCATTTGTAGGTTATTTCAAAAGCTCAAGAAAACCGTTATTACCAATAGCTCAACATGAATGAGTAAGAGCATGAGTGAGGGTGGCAATTCGGCTCAGTGCCAAAGATTCTGGTTCAATTCCAGGCTTGGTTTGATTTTGTTTTATTATTGTTACATGTACTGAGATAGGAAAAAAAACATGCTTTATTTTATTGTCATGATTCGGAGATGCCGGTGTTGGACTGGGGTGTACAAAGTTAAAAATCTCACAACACCAGCTTATAGTCCAACAGGTTTAATTGGAATCACACTAACTTTCAGAGCGCCGTTCATTCATCAGGCAATCACCTGATGAAGGAGCGGTGCTCCGAAAGCTAGTGTGCTTCCAATTAAACCTGCTGGACTATAACCTAGTATTGTGTGATTTTTAACTTGTTTTACTGTGGTATCCATACCTTACATACGTACATCTAGGGATTCTGATTGTACAAGAGTTGCAGAACATAGTGTTTACAGCTACTAGAAGGTGCAGAGAAATATCTGCTTTAATATGAGCAGTCTGTTCAAAAATCTGATAACATTTTCTTCCTCATTGTTATTGAATCTATTCATGTGTGTTTTCAAACTCTTGCATCTTCTGCCTTACAAAAGAATGGAAGAGAATATAACAGATGGGAGAGGTCTTTGATTATGTTATGTTATGGATTATGGAAGTGTCACTATTGGACTGAGGTGGACAAAGTCAGAAGTCCGACAACCCCAGGTTGTAGTCCAGTAGGTTTAAATGACATTGGAGTGTTGCTCCTTTGTCAGGTGACTTGAGGTGTCATGATGGTATAATTACAAAATAGTATGTTTTAAAAAGAAGGCTTATCTGTCTGTAACAATGGATCTAGAATCCTGCAAAGTGACTTCAAAAGCTTGTGATTTCAAATAAACCTGTTAGACTAGAACCTGGTTTTGTGACTTTTTTGACTTTCGATTATTTTGGCTGCTTTCCCCAGACAGCATGAAGTATAAATGTGACTGGGTTATTGTCTGTGTGGAATTTGTGTATTCTCCCCATGTCTGCTTGGTTCCCATTGCGTGCACTGTTATCTCCCACAATCCAATGTCCAAAGATGTGCAGGTTAAGTGGATTAGCTGTGCTAAATTGTCCATAATAGTTTCTGGGGACGTGCAGGCTAGGTGAATTAGCTATGATAAAGGTGGGTTTATGGGGATAGGGTAGAACGTTGGGTCCAGTGGGATGTTGTTCAGAGCATTGGTGCATAGTTTATAAGCGAAATAGTCTCTTTCTGCGCTGTGAGAACTTAATGGTCCTATGTTAAATGCCCAAATAATAAGCCCAGCAAGTGCAGACCAGTCAGTTTACTTTGGTCATGCGAAAAGTTCTCAAAGCAGATGAAATCTGGGACAAAGTTAATAGTCACCTAGAGAAATGAGAGTTAATCAAGGGAAACTAATCCTCCTTGAAGGCACTTTGTGTTTCACTTGAAGTTTTTTTTTTGATGAGTACAGACATGATTGAAGGCAACCAAATGGAGGGCAATTGATGTGGTGTACGTGGGCTTGTAAAAGCTTTTGATACAGTGCCCCATAACAGACTTGTGAACTAAGGTAGGGCTCATGGATTGACCCAAGGCTGGAAAATATGCTTCACGACCAGAAGTAGTGGTTTAATGGATGTATGTCGTCAAGTGTTGTTGGAATTAGTGTTTGGACTGTTTCATTTTCTGAGTTGAGAAGGATAACATTGGACGTCCAAGGGATACGGACAAGTTGTGGAATGGCTCATCAAATAACAGATGCAAGTCAGTGTGAAGTAATTAGCAATGCTTGGTTTCATGACTCCCACAGCATTAAACTCACCACTGCTTTAACTAGTAATTTTAAAATAGATTTAGGTTTAAATCTTTTTTCATCTATACTTGAGTACAGGACTACAGGAGTTTAGTGAAAAGTGTACAAAGTCACCAATCTCTGGTGCCATACAAAAGACAGGATTAGGAACAGAAGCAGAACTAAAAGAAACAGCCGAAAGGAAAAGACATGTCCAGATCACTCCCCCTGCCACCACCATGACTCCTCACTGCCAGAAACACAGGGGGGCCCTGAGTCCCCACACGCAACCAGAATGCTGCCACCTCTGCTGTCAGTACCTGGGTCTACCCACAACCTGGAACCGCGCAGCCTCTGCTGGGACAATATTACAGTACCCAGGCCTATCCATACGATGTCCACTGACCATAATCAACAATCCTGACTGTGTTACCCAGGAAAAGATTTTGACCTAGAAGAAAAGCAGTCATTGACTTGCATTTGAACAACCATCAAGTCAAAACCGTTCTGTCAAGAGTGAAATGAACATCACATTTCGGTATAACTTGGAGAAGTTTTAAAAACATTTTTTAAGGAGACGAAACTGCCCACAACTCTGAAACTGCTAGCTAGTCAGTAATCCTTTTTCCACAAAGGGACTCCAGACTCTTTCTCCAGTTCTGGACTTCATAAAAGGCAAGGACATCAATAAATTTTAAAAACTGAATAGTTGTGGATGCTGTAAATCAGACAAATAGAACGGAGGAAGCTCTCAGTTCTGAGGAAAGGTCACTCAACCTGAAACGTTAACTCCGATTTCTGTCCTCCGATGCTACCAGATCTGCTGAAATTTTCCACCAATTTCTGTTTTCAATGTTGATCAACTAGTGTCCCTCATGTTTTTATGAATTGAAATCATTAGATATTGAATAATCTCTATAGCTATTCCAATTTTCTTGATCTGTATTTGTAACTGTGCCTATCTTGTGTGATTTCACCCATCACCAAGATATTGTGAAATAAACCCAACTTCCAGCTTAATATTACTATTGTTGCTATGATATTTGCTAACACAGAACCTGAAACTAAGTGAGTTAGGTAAAATGTCCACCTCATTTTTTTTTTAAAGTGGAAAATTAAATCACAATCTGCTCCCAAGTAGTGAAAGTAGGGAGAGAAGTTGGTTTTAAAACCTACAGCCTGTAAGAACATGTTTATCATTAGAGAAATCAGATGTGCTGTATTCCTATCAGTGGAACCTAAATTTTAGTTTTGCAACTTGAAACATTATAAGCTATCATTAAAAACGCTGCTTCTGCTATTCGATAATGCGCCTCCCTGGCCTTCCTCACGACAGAGTCAGTGTGTTTTTTGCTGGGGAAAATCAGTTGAAATAATGGGTCATTTAACATTTGAAAGTGTAGTTTGCATATAATTTTGCAATTAGTGTTGCCATATTGGGTACCAGAACATACTACTAGCTTTGTGTTTGTGTTTCTTCTAATGTTGCTCTCTAACTGTTTTGACTTTCTAGCTTTTGTTGTCCTTGAACAACAGTCATGTTGAGGATAATTAGTTTTACAGTTTGTGTTGGTATTGAATATATTAGCATTTTTTTAGGGAATGAAGTGTCATGCTTTGTTGTTAAATTGTCTTGTACCTGTACAGTGAGAAGCCAGGCTGCCTGCAGACATCTTGCTAGTAACAGATTGTCGGTTTAGGAGAAATTCTTTGTTTTGGAATTTTGGATCTGCTTTATGATTCTTATCCGCATACTTAAATTCTACTAAAGTTGTAAACTATTGTATTGTCATTTAAATTTTAAGGTTCTATGTTTACAATGTAAGTGGAGAAACATTTTTCTGGACGACTTGTATGCAGAATGTAAAAATAGCTTGATAATCAATTTCTCCTTTGCACCTATTCTGACTCCAGGACTATGTGTATTTCTGTAGTGTTTTCACATGGGCATTTTGTTGAATTTGGAAGTCAAGAAAAGACCAAGTTTTTCTTTCATAATACTAATCAAGTGTAGAGAGAATGCTCAGTGAAGTTCATGTAGCCACTTGGAATCTTGGCCAAGCTAATGAGTAGTTTCAAGCTTTAGCCAGGACTACTGAAGTAAAACTATTTAATGTAAAAACAAAAGTGAGAAAAGCTTGGAAGGCAACTGAATAGCTAAGCAATTAAAAGTGTATGATAAATTAGGGTTTTGATCTTTGCAAAGGTCCTTACATAGCAACTTCCAAGATTTGCACTTGAATGTTACCTAAAGCTGCAATATGTCATTTGGAAAAGTGAAATTGCTTTGTTAAAGGTGCTTTTGGGTGGTAGTGTTGCAGATTGGCCATAGGGAAAAAAATATCAGTTCAGGCCTGAACATTTGTGGATGTTGTGTTTAACTTGGCGTTTTATCAAATGCCTTGCTGGAGTCTGTTACTCATGCGATGAGGTTTATTTGCTGTGCTTTAACTTACGTGATTCATCAAACAGATAATTAGGCAGGATCCTCAATGTCTTAAAGTCATCTTGATTATTGTTTACTGCATTGTTGAACACATGATTATCAACTTCACTCCTCATTGAATCCATGATTTTACACACCGTTTCAATGCAATTAATGAATTTGCAGCACCTGTCTCAGTTCTGTCATTCTTTGAATGTTGTTACTGTGGTGGCCACATTCCCATTTAGTGACATCTATCGTTGTGTATTTAGCTCTCATTAATTTGTTCTTTGCTGTTCTTGTTGCATGTCTGCCTGAATGTTGTGATAAATAACTTTTTATGCACATTTACAGACCAGCATGCCGTTGGTTCGTCCAGGATTTATTAGCCTTCTGTAATTGCTCAATGAGCAGTTGAAAGTTGACCAGGTTGCTGTGGGTCTATTATAATGTATAGGCCAGACTGGTAAGAATGGCAGATTGCTTTCCATAAAGGACATGAGTGAGCCAGGTGGGATTTTTAATGACAATTGACAGCAGTTGCCTTAGTCATCATTAGGCTAGTTTTTTAAAAATTCCAAATTGTTTTCATTGAATTCAAATCTTGCCATCCCATTTGAGCCTACATCCCCAGCATATTAATGTAGTGGTCTGGGTTTCTAGTGTAGTGACTAGTTTGAGAGAAAGTGAGGGCTGCAGATGCTGGAGATCAGAGCTGAAAATGTGTTGCTGGAAAAGCGCAGCAGGTCAGGCAGCATCCAAGGAACAGGAGAATTGACGTTTCGGGCATAAGCCCTTTTTCAGGAATGAGTGACTAGTTCTAGTCCAGTCCACTACACCACTTGCTCCTCCTCCTCCTCACGGTCACTCTCTGCTGCGCTCGCTCCCTCAGCTACACCTCCCCTGCTTTGAAAGGCTGGTCAAGGCATTAATCAATCAACTCCAGCCTCCCCACTACCCTTGACCCACTCCAATTTGTCTGTCGGGCCAACATCCTCATCAGATGCCATATCACTTGCCCTTCACTCCTCCCTAGAACACCTTGACACCAAGGACAGCTACGTAAGAATCCGACTCATTCACTACAGTTCAGCCTTCAACACTATCATCCCCTCGACTGTTTACTAAACTTAGTGATCTCAGACAAAACCCCACTCTCTGCAACTAGATTGTCAGTTTCCTGACCCACAGGCTACAATCAGTGAAAATTGGGGACAACATTTCATCCTCACTAACACTCAACACTAGAACCCCCCCCCCAGGGGTGCATGCTCAATGCATACCCATGACTGCATCGCCAAATACCAGACTAATGCCAGTTACAAGTTCACTGATGATGCCACCATGTCGGTTGAATCTCAGATGGTGATGAAACAGACTACAGACAGGAGGTGGAAGACCTGGAAAAATGGTGGACTGAGAAAAACCTACCTCTCAAAACCAAGTAACTCATTATTGCCTTTCAGTGGTATGTTACTCATGTCTCCCTACACATTAACAGCACAAAGGTGGAACGAGCAGAGAGTGTCAAGCTCCTGGGAGTGGTCATCCACAACAAGGTTTCTTAGACTCTTCATGTGGACGCACTGGTTACAAAGGCCGAACAACATCTCTTCTTCCTCAGGCAGCTGAGGAAATTTTGGAATGACAGCGAATACTTTTGCTAACTTTTATAGGTGGGCCATCGAGAGCATTCTGTCTGGATGTATCACTACCTGTTATGGCAACTGTATCATTCAAGATCGGAGACGGTTACAGAGAGTGGTGAACTCAGCCCGGACAATCCCAAAGGCCAACCTCACCATCTATAGAATCCATCTACCAGGCCCTCTGTCAAGGAAAGGCCGCCAGCATTCTCAAAGATCCATCCCATCCTGCAATTGTTTTTCTACAACCTCTGCCATCTGGGAGAAGGTACAGAAGCCTGAACACACACACACAATCTGCTTTCAAAATAGTTTCTACCCTACTGTTGTTAGAATACTGAATGGACTCAAAATCTCTTAATATTCGCCTGTACCTGTGGTTTTTGTTTTTGCCGCTGTTTACCTATTATTTACTAGTTTATGCTACTGAACTCTGTTCTGCCTGTATTGATCACAAGACAAAGCTTTTCACTGTGCCTCAGTACGTGTGACAATAAATTCAATTCAAATTCAAATTCAATTCAAATTCAATTCGCACCCCCATGTCATTCAGTCAGTTTCTACGGTTTTAGTTTTAAATTTGTTTGCTTTTTTTAGACGACCATCTCTCATAAAATGGGCATTAATTATGGCTTTTAAAATAATCTTCTCTGCATTTCAGCATATTATTAAACAAACGCATTTCCTCTGCTGGACAATAGGAATATGGATGCCAAATATTGAAGTAATTTAGTTGCTGTACAAAGTATGTTTCTTGTCTCAAAATACATTAGTGAATTTTGAAATATGTAATTAGAAGCAAAATTTGTGTCATTAACAATATAGTATCTTTTGTAAAGAAAGTTAATTTGTCTGTAAAAATGGATATAGAATCCTGCAAAGTGGCTCTTGAGTCCCATGTCCTGTTGATGATATCTTACAGCACAAAATAAAGGCAGGTAGACTAGTCACCTTCATCTCCTCCCCCACTCACCTATTGTCCTCTATGCTACTTTCTCCCCACCCCCACCCTCCCCTAGCTTATCTCCATGCTTCAGGCTCTCTGCCTTTATTCCTGATGAAGGGCTTTTGCCCGAAACGTCGATTTTGCTGCTTGTCGGATGCTGCCTGAATTGCTGTGCTCTTCCAGCACCACTGATCCAGAATCTGGTTTCCAGCATCTGCAGTCATTGTTTTACCTCGTCTAGTGTGTTATGACAGCATAAACTACAAAGTGAGTTATTTGGAGTTCAATTAACCTTTGAACGACACTGTCTTTCTAAAGGCATGAAAATTCAAGTAATTTGAGAAAAGCCGAATCAGCTTTGCTTTGCAGTCAAGGATTTAGCAAAGTAGCATAGCTGTATTGCATTTTTGATCAGAATGAGACCGAATTGGAAGACAGAATCAGGGAGATGCGAATTCTCAAAAAGGAGAGTTAAAAAGCTAAAAGAAAATTGGTACACTAATCTGCACGAGAGAGATCCCCTACTGATGAAGGGCTTATATCTGAAACTTTGATTCTCGAGCTTCTCGGATGCTGCCTGACCTGCTGTGCTTTTCCAGCACTACACTCTCGAAATCAATGAGCCACTCTGTGGTCATGCCTGGGGTGGCCAAGTCACTTGGATAGATTGCTGTCTGCCACTTTGTTACTGTAGACAGGCAGGAGGCTGGAAGAACACAGCAAGCTAGGCAATATCAGTAGGTGGAGAAGTTGACATTTTGGGTGTAACGTTTCAAGTCTGAGAGTGGGTGTGGGGGGAGCTGCAGATAAAGTGGGTGTTGGGGGAAGGGTAGTGAAGTGGGGATAGGTGAAGACAGGTAGATGGTACAACCTGGTTGGTCTGTGGGAGGAATGAATCCGGTTGGTGGCAGGGAGCAGTGGAAGGGAGTCGGCGAATGGGAAGGGAGGTTATTTGAAATTGGAGAACTGAGTCCTCCAGGCTGTAGGCTCCCCAGGCGGAAGATGAGGTGTGGTTCCTTGTGGCAATGGAGGAGGCCTTGTGCAACGAGATGGTTGCGAAGACAGCACCTGAGGAATGTCACATGGCTGTACTATTGAGTTTGTTTCTTCATGTGGTCAAAGAGCTGGAGGGCTGAGGAGGTTACTATGTTGAGGCAGTGAGAAAGGGGTTCACTGGGTGCATGTCTGAGGGAGGCAGAGAAGTTCTTGAAAGTGGGCATCCTTTGAAAAGACTTTGCGGTGGAACAAACTTGGTTTGAGACAGAAAAACTGCAGATGCTGAAATCCAAAATAGACAAGCAGGGTGGCATATATTAGCAAGTGGATGGTGCAGACAAGTGAACTGAAAACAATTTTGCAAGAACAATATTGAGTTACTTTCTCAGTCTGTGACTGAAAAGAAAAATATGGGGAATTTGCAGGTGGTAATTTTCAGTGCATTGTCCATCCCTAGCTTCCAGGTTGTTGAGGTCACAGGTTTGGAAGATGCTGTCATAGGACCATTACTGAGCTGTTGCCACCAATCTAGTAGGTGGTTCTTTGCTGTCCTGTTTGTGTAGGTGGCGGAGTGAAAGTTCAAGATGTTAAATTGGGTGGTGATCCAAGTAGAATGCTTTATTCCAGACGGTGTTGAGCAAGTTGAGTGTAGCTGGAACTGCACACATCCAGGCAAATTCAATCACACCCCTGACTTGAGCCTTTTGAATGGTGGGCAATCTTTGAGGACTCAGGAGATGAGTTACTCACCACAAGGTTTCCACCTCCTGACCCTTCTCTTGTAGCTACTGTTTATGTGCCTGTTTATGGTAACCCCAAGGATATTTATGTTGCAAGGTTCAGCAATGCTAATGCTGTTGAGTGTTGGGGAGGTGGTTAGTTTCTGTCATTTGGAAGAAAGCATCACCGTTCTGACTTTAGTGTGTAAGTTCCCAAGAAATGTTCTGTGCAAGTTATTTAAATGCTACCACAATTTATGATGCATAGGAGAGCTGCAATTTCCAGCCTTAAAATCATTTTTCTGTATACACAGCCTATTATTGAACCACTTTTCAACAACAATGCTATATTCCCATTAGCCTCAATTTATTACCCGACAACTGCATATTTTAGTTCTATTTCAGCTGAATAGTGAGACTGAACATGGGATCAGTACAGAATATGTTACGTGGTTTGGGAGTTTAAGACTTGTTCACTCTGTGCATCAGATGCTAATGAGATTTTAAAACAATGACAAATATAGATCCTGGTTTATGGTTCATATTTATAAAAATGGAAGTGCTGGGTAAAATCAGAGTCCAGCAGTACTGTGAAAAGAGGAAAACAGTTGACATTTTCAGCCAGCTGTGTTCTTTGCAACTGAAGGGAGGTGGAAATGTGCATTTGCAAGGGTGGCTGAACCAAAGAGAAGGACTCTGGGTAAGTTAGAGAGTGGGAGGCACTAAGAGTCAGAGGGTCTTATGCAAAAGACGAAGTGTGAAAGTTGTAGTAAAGAAATAAAACACTGGCTATGGGGGGCAAATCTCCAGAGCAGTTGTGAATATTTCGTCTTGGAAGCAATGGCTTGATATTTGGTGGTGACCCAGGGGAAGATCGAAATAGGAGTCTGAGAGTTGACTTATTTAACTCTAACTTGCAAACACAATATGCCAGACAGTAACACCACTTTTTTTGCTGTCAGGTTTGCTAATGTTGTGGTTAGATGTTAAAAAAAAACCCTTTGTACTTGGCATAAAAGTTGGCCCTTGTTTTGGGTTTTTCAGGTTGACTTAGATAGTCACATCTATGCTAGTGGTATGATTCTTTGACAAATCTTGTTCTGTCAGTTCAGGCTTAGCATACCTGATAAAATTGTCACAAGTCAGGCACAATAATTTGGTATTTGATTACCTTTAGTTGCCACAACATGGTAATACTGCATTTAGAAACTTACAACATAGAAACAGGAGTAAGCCATTCAGCCCTTTTTAAGTCTGTACTGTCATTCAATATGATCATGGCTCATCATCCAACTGAGTACCTGTTCCTGCTCTCTCCTCTTATCTTTTGATCCCTTTAGTCCTAAGAACTACTTCTGCATCTTGATGCAGATATGTCTTCAATGTTTTGGTCTCAATGGTTTCCGTGGCAGAGATTTTCACAGGCTCACCAATCTCTGGGTGAAGAAACTTTTCCTCTGCTCCCCCTTGGTGAGTCGCAAGACGAATGGCTCCACCACTGACCTATTCCCAGTTTGGACCTGCATCATCACCCCAACACTGTTATCGATCGACCTTGCTGCAATGCTTTACCTCATGGCCGAGAAGCTCCCCACTGGAGTGAAGCTCACCTATAGAACCAATGGGAAATTGTTGAACCTTTGCCTTCAAACCAAAACCAAAGTCACCCTGACCAGTGTCATTGAGCTGCAGATGATGCTTGTTTAATGTGCAATCTTAGAGGATGTACTCCAGACCATCAGCACTTTTTATGGAGGTATATGAAAGCCTGGGTCTGACCCTGGATATCTGCATCAACCTGACCCTGATCAGCAGGGTTCATGGGGAGGCCTTGGAGAATGTTGTCCAATTCCTATACCTCTGAAGTGTCCTGTCGGTCAAAGCAGCTATTGATGAAGAGATTCCACTTTGCCTGTAGTGTCGTAGAGCAACCTTCAGCTACCTGAGGAAAAGGGCATTTGAGAACAATGTTATTGCATCTGACACCAAGATCATTGCTCTGAGATGAGGGCTGTCTGTCTGCAGCAGACTCCTCAAGACTCTGGAGCAATACCATCAACACTGCCTGTGCAGGATCCTGTGAATCCTCTGCGATGAAAGATGTACCAACACCAGCGTCCTTGACCAGGCCAGTATCCCCAATGACCTGCACCCGCACCACCGACACGAGACTCCCCAAACAGATCCTCTAACCCCAGCTCCAAAACAGCAGGCGAGCTCCAGATGGACAGTGAAGTGCTTCAGTGATACCCTCAAGGTCTCACGGACTGTACAGTATTCCACCAATGCTTGGGAATCACTGGCTTAAGACTGTCCAAAATGGAGGAGGAATGTGTGGTAAGGTGTAGAGCACCTTGAGACTTGCCTTCGGTGGGAAAAGCAGAAGTCAGGCGCAAGCAGCGAAAGGAGTATACTGCCACACCAAAGACCCACCCTCCCCTTCCCATAACGACCACCTGCCCCAAGTGTAACAGAGCCTACGGTAGCTGTATTGTTCTGTACAGCCACCTACGGACTTGACCTGAGTGGTCATCTGTGAGGGACCGTTTGATTTTTATAAGAACATCCCTTTCCTTGGGCAAACAAAAAGTGAGTTTTATAATTACCAAATATAAGAAATAATAATGCAATGTGCATACAGATTAGGGAGAAGTAAGTCCAAAAGGGAGAAAATTTAAAGATATACAGATCAGACTTTGGGTTCTCTGAAATGTAGATGATGGGAATTTGCAGCCATTATGTTGGGTAATTGTTACTAGCACTGATGTTTGTAGGTGCATGGTTGTTTTCCAGATTCTTGGCATTGCAGGTCATTTAGGTCTGTTGTCTTGTTTGCACTGGTTCACCGTGTTCAGAGCAAGAATGTGTTTTTTCCTTTTGCTTGCAATTCAGCGTATTTCATAGCAGTTGACAAACTGTGGCCTGCACACAGGCCATGGGTCAGAACACAAACTTTAAAATATTTTGCCCATTTCTTGAGGCGATCAGTTGTCTGCTTTTCTACGTTAGACTGGGAGTGAAAAGTCCATTAACTAGGTTATCTTTAGTAAGCACAAGATTTAATATAAAATCATTATCTATTGACTTAGTATGAACAAAACCCATCCAGTGAAGATGCAAAATGGGTTAAGGCACAATTTATAGCATGAAAGCATAAATGCTTATCTTTCCTCAACTCAAAACTTGTTTGCCTGCACACATTCAAATACTCATTCATATGCACTCATTTCAGTAAACAAAACACTATGAAAGAGAGCACCTGACCAACAGTGGCTAATCTCCAAGTCAAAAAGAATACGGCACAAAATATTATGAAGTCTGTTGACCTGGTGGTCTTGGGCATATGGTCAAGTTTTGAAACACACATGGGTGTCGTTTGGGTTTTGATCAGCAGAGCTCACTCAGAAAATACCATGGTGAAGTTCTTTTAGTCTTCAAGCAAAATAATCAGATTTCGCACTGAATTAATCAGAAGGGTGCTTTATCAACAGGATGTGCAAGCTGGTCACCTTGTTCTGGAGCAGGCCTTCCTTTCCACCAACTCAAAAAAAAACAAATTCCAAGTCTGCGCACACGATTCAAACAAGCCAACCAATGAATCCAGCTTGGAAACAGGTGTTTTTCTTCTAGTGAGTTCAACCAACCCAGACCAGCAATGACCAGAAATCCCATGATTTCCAATAAACCTCATTTATAAAAAATGGTAAAATCCAGCTGTCTCTACAATCCTTTTAAACTCATCCTTAACAAAAATACTAAAAATGAAGTAGTATTATAATGCAGGTCAAATGAGTTAGTTGTTCTATGTTGTTTTCACTACCTTGTTGAACTACCATTTCACTGAGTGCCAATCTACTGCCTTTTCCCTGTGAAAGCTAGAAGTCTGTCAGATTTGGGGGTGTAGTTGTGCTTGATTAGTGATTGACCTGTTTCAACCTTTACATTTCCTGAGGTTTAAGAAAGTGTTTTACTAATTGATCTATTTAGGGCAATCAACTGAGTGCCAACTTAATGGCAGCATATCATAGGAGAAGGAGCATCCACTTGATTGAAGTATATCTTTTCCCCAAAGGAAAGTGAGGGCTATTCTATGATGGATATTTGAGATTTGCAGCTTTCTTTTGAAGAGAAATTAAGATGTTCTAGTGTGCTGTACAGTCTCTTCTTATTATCTGGCAACACTTTGAAATGTATTAATTTTTCACCAGAGATTCAAGCTGATGGCAATCCTAATCTATTTAATCTGAGAACTGATACTGTGATGTTCAAAATAAAAATGTGGAAGCCTCTGATTCCATTATTATCTTTGGATGAACCCACCATGTTGCCGATGCTAGAGCCATCGCTCAAACTGTTGCTGCTCCAGTTGCTACCCTAAGCTGCCACCTTGTTGTCATAGTCACGAGCAGCGAATCAGAACCACCATGTTGCCACCCCTGAAACCGCTGCTAGGGCTGAACTACGATGAAGCTTTTGATCAAGCCGTGGCCACTATGGCCATGAGGAGTGGTCACCCGTGGTCTGTCATGGACCTACCATGCTGTCACCACAAAAGGTCCTCACAACCACCTTATTCCAACACCGCTGCAGAAAAGAAGAAAGGGTGAATTTTGATACAAAAGAAAAATGAAGAAACAAAAAATGCGACTGGTCAGGTGAGCGGGAGTGGGCGTGCATGGGCACAGAGCATGCTATTGCCCTTGTGAAACTTCTTGAGATTATTAAACCATCCTACCAATAGAGATTGGGGAAACTGATACCTCAAGAGATTGTGATGACATTTACTGGTGTATATCCTCTCAGCTTGGTCACTGTTTGGCTTTGAGTTAGTCTCATTGGATCACTTAGCAATGATGGATAAAGAACAAGGCCTGTCTTATTCTACCACTTCATCGTGCAAGTTGTGCATGTAATAATTTATGGTTTGGCATTATCTATTGCCATTTTCTTTATATTGCCGATTTACTTTTGTGACAGGATTCCTCTTTTGTGAGAGACGGAGCATTTGAAGTGACACTGATTTCTTTCTGGTATGGAAACGAGCATTACTTGAAGGACATGGTATTTTCATCAATGCCCTTTCATCACCGCAGAAGGTAAAGGCAAGTTAGATAGTGCTTTACCTGAAGATCTCTGGTTGAACTGTGTTAAGTCTGAAGCTGGAGGTGTACACCATAACTCTAGTCCCAGCACTCTATGCGTTGCAATCTAAAATAGCTTTTCCCAGTTACTCAGGTGGCCAGTTGAATTTGTAATCTGCATAGAGTTTGAAACAACAAGACCAATCAATTATCTTTTAATGAAGACAATTCTGTTTGTCATGAAAAAAAATCATGAATAAAGTTGCAATAATTGGTTAACATATGGAGTCACCAACATAGAAGAATATTTGCTTTCTAGAAAACAAGCACTTGTGCCAGTAGGTTATTCTTGAAGACAAAAGGATAAATCGGAAGATGTTTTGGAGTTTACTACATGTCAGAACGTCAGTGTAACAGAAGTGACAAATGGTGCACTATTCTCTCTCAAGGTACTTTGGACCCCACTTGCTTAGGAGTTAGCAATAGAATTAACATCCCAAGACTCCGTCAAAAGGCTGAAGAAGCTTTACTCAAGATTCATACGGATGGTTTTCATTTCAACAGTGGGAGAAATCAGCTAGACAGCTTGTTCTCAGCTGGCTTCCCTCTCGTCCAGCTTCCTCCCAGCAGACTTTTTTCTAGTTGAGCTTGATAAAATAACAACCTCTGTTAGCTTATCATGATTCAGAATGGCACCTGTCGGGTCTATAGTTAAAAGCAAGCAGTTATCACAAGTCATATGATTTCTTGAAAGCCTTGTTGACCAAAATAGTGAACATCCACATTGAATTTTCAATTACTCAGTTTAAGGAACCACTCCCAGTTATGTTGCCGAAACGGGAAATAAATTCCTCTTCCCACAATCCTTCAGAAGTTAAGTCTTCCAATTGGTATTAAACAGAAGAAATCTTTGTAACAATTCATCATTTTCAAGATCCAAACAAAACGGCAAAGTTTCAAGTGTTGCTGTTATTTGGCAGATGAATTTTAGTTCTGCAACTTCATCTCAACAAAATCTTGCGATTTTTGAGCTATGAATTTAGGAGTTCCAGGATCATTCATTTGGTCAATATTCTGACATCTGTTGAAGGAGACATGACATATTAAGATTTAAATACAGCAAACATTTTATTAGCCAGCACCTATGAGACCAGGAGTGTGCCGGTTGATCTAATATTTCTGATAATCATCTCCAGTACACATCTCCAGTAAATCCTGATCAAGCGAAGCTTCAAGACATCAGCATCCCTTTTAAAAAAAAAATCAATACACTCAGTAGATAATAGAAATGTAATGCAGGAGTTTTCTACATAGCATAAACACTCCGACATTGCGGTAGATTGAGGTATTAGAGGAATATACTTTTTGCGTGTTTATCAAGAATGTTGGTTGATAAGGTGCTGGTGAAAACTAAGTTTGGTATATAATGATTCTGCTATTGGGGAAAGGATTTCAATAGTAATAAACATAATTTTTTTCACTTTTCTAGGGAGACAGGAGAAGGAAATTAGAACCTTGAAAATGGGGAATCAGCAGATTATATAGAAGGAATGCTTGTGGTGTAACAATTATACATGGACTTTCAATGAAGTGGCCTATATCCTAATCATATAATTGCGTATCTTGGATTGGACTTTTTTCTTCTGTATAATCTTGTACCAATCCGTGTATTTATTCACTGTGCCACTTTTTTTTCCCTTGGAAGTATATATTTAGCAATTGAATAATGGCCACTTTGGGGGGAAAAAAGGTATGATTGGAAGTACATCCATTGCAACGTGAGATCTAACCATTATATTTAGCTTTAATTTATATTGATGAATGCATAATTTAGACAAATTTTGTACTGACAAAGGAAAATGAGTTTCATTTATCACTCCTGTGTATCACAGAAATGGGCTTGCCTTTATTCTAATTTTGAGCCTGCCCGCTTCAGAAATAAATTAAAAATATTACACACTTGGTCACTGAACAATTTACTTGCAACACCAGCTTTCAGATTTGTCATAGTGAAAAAAAATGTTCATTGCAGCTTGATTGAATTTTGTGTGCTCAGGAGATGAGGTTCACATTCGTTAAACTAGCTGTCATAAAATGGGTCATAGGCTTGCCCAGAATATAAATGCTATTTAGGAACAAGTCTGCCTCCTCAATAAAAATGGTTTGGATGATGGACCAAAAATCTGAACTCCTCTTCCTACACTGTGTATTTCAAAATGCATTAAGCCTCCCCATCGTTATATTTCTTTTTATAAGTGCGTGACATTCAGAATAATCTAGAGATGACTACCTTTGATGTCTTAGATTTTCAGGCACTATTAAAAATTATCCAATGGACCTTGATGCCTGTACCTATTATATTGCTGGTTTCATAATCAATCATAATTTCTGGTTTTAAATTGAAAATCTGTGAAATTTAGTGACCGCTCAAAAGCTTGGACAAACTTGAATAACATATGATTTGGAGCAGCTGGTGTTGGACTGAGGTGGACAGAGTTAAAAATCTCACACCACCAGGTTCTCATCCACCAGGTTTATTTGGAGGCACTAGCTTTTGAAGCGCTGTTTCTTCAGGTGGTGTGAAGCAGGACCATAAGACACAGAATTTATAGCAAAAGATCACAGTGATACATTGAGCAAACTAAGGTTGTTATCTCGATTTGTTCAATGTATCATTGTATCGCTGTGATCTTTTGCTATAAATTCTGTGTCTTATGGTCCTGCTTCACAACCACTTGATGAAGGAGCAGCACTTCGAAAGCCAGTGCCTCCGAGAACCTGATATGATTTTTAACTTCAAGAACATAGGAACAGGAGTGGGCCGTTCAGTGAGATTATGACTAACTGGGGTGGCACGGCTCAGTGGTTAGCACTGCTGCCTCACAGCACCAGGGACCCGGGTTCGATTCCAGCCTCGGGTGACTGTCTGTCTGTGTGGAGTTTGCACATTCTCCCCGTGTCTGTTTCCTCAGGATGCTCCGGTTTCTTCCCACAATACAAATGTGCAGGTCAGGTGAATTGGCCATGCTAAATTGCCCGTAGTGTTAGGTACATTAGTCAGAGGTAAATGGGTCTGAGTGCGTTACTCTTTGGAGGGTTGGTGTGGACTTGTTAGGCTGAAGGTCCTGTTCCCCATACTGTAGGGAATCTAATCTAAATTCCATATACCTGCCTTTGGTGCATATCACTTAGCACCTTGATTAACAAAACTTTATCTATATCAGATTTAAAATTAACAATTGATCGCGAATCAACTGCTGTTTGTAGAAGAATTCCAAGTCTCTACCACCATTTTTGTACAGATGAGTTTTTCCTAACTTCTCTCCATAATGGTTTGGTCCTTATTTTTTGGCTTTGACCCCTAGTTCTGGAATCTCCAACCAGCTGAAATAATGTATTTTGTTATTTCCTGTTAATATCCTGCAGACTGCGAGCAGGTCACCTCTTCACCTTCTAAATTCAAGAGAAAACAGGCCAACTTGTATAACCTGTTCTCATGTCTGACGTCTTGGTATCATTCTTGTAAACATACATTGTATTCTCTCTAAGGCCACTGTATCCTTATAGAGCCAGAAAGCAGAGCTTGTACTTTTTTAACAAAAAGATAAGATTGTGGAATGGTTTGAATGGAAAAGCAGTAACTAAATCTGGTACTACTGGTCTACTGGAGGGAAACAAGCAGGAATCAGTAGGTCAGTTAGGATAATATCTGTTGTCATGAAAATGTTTTAAACTATTAATAAGGAGGTTATTTGAAAAATGGCAATGATTGGCAGAGACAGCGTGGCTTTGTGGAAGGAAATTCCTATTTAACTAGTTTACTTCAGTGTTCTATGAGAAAATAATAAGCAAGAGATCCTATGGACGTAGTGCACTTGGATTTCCAAAATGCATCTGGATTGGTGTCACATCCAAGCTTAATATACAGTATTAGGGCATGTGTATGGGGTAGCATAAGTAATACATTAGAATTGTGTTACCCAGAATACGGTGGAGGCTGGTTTTGTGCATTCTAAGCTGAGTTAGATTTTTGATAGCCGTGTCAGTCACGATTTTGGGGTGCAGATCAGTAAATGGAGCTGAGACCACAGTCAGATGGTATAATCTTTTTGAATTGTGCAGCAGGTGTGAATTATCAAATGCTTACCCCTTCTAAGGCCTGTATTTCTACTTGTTGACGTTGTTTTGGATTTCTCTTCTAATCTAGAGCATTCCTTCCATCTTTCTGGTTTACAGCTGTAGTTAGGAGTGCAGATGCTGTTCCTCCATCTCTTTGGTACAATACATAGTGATATCACTGTAGTGACTACACAAGTTAAAACACAAACACAACTTTGCTTTTAGGAGAATGTACCAAAGATATAATTTGTTGATTTAGTTTTAAATTTCCTCCTGGTTTCCATACTTAGTATTCTCTTGAATGTAAGTGATCAAATCCAAAATACCTATTTGGGACTATCACACATGACAGTTAAACTGGAAAACTGTTGGGTTGTTAGAGTTGCAATGGCTCAACAGTTTCTGGCAAATTACAGGCTTGTGTATATAATTTCTATCTTCCAGTTTTTGCTTTAACCACAGAAAATATAATTTTCTGAGGGAAGAAACGTCCTTTTAAATGCATGGATTCGTTTGCTGAGTAAAAATATTTGCTCTGACCTTGTAATTCAGGTGCATACAAAGCAGTGGTGATCCCAATACTAATTAGAAGATATGTGCGAATGCTGCATAATTTAGATTAGATTAGATTAGATTACAGTGTGGAAACAAGCCCTTCGGCCCAACAAGTCCACACCGACCCGCCGAAGCGAAACCCACCCATACCCCTACATTTACCCCTTACCTAACACTACGGACAATTTAGCATGGCCAATTCACCTGACCCTGCACATCTTTGGACTGTGGGAGGAAACCAGAGCACCTGGAGGAAACCCACGCAGACACGGGGAGAATGTGCAAACTCCACACAGTCAGTCGCCTGAGGCGGGAATTGAACCCGGGTCTCTGGCGCTGTGAGGCAGCAGTGCTAACCACTGTGCCACCGTGCCGCCCAATTTAATTTAATCCTTCTTTGTAATCTTGATAAAACTGTAAAAAATATTTGTTCGAAACTGTATGGCGAAAAGGCATTTTTGAAAGTTGTTGTACCGTATGATTCTTTGTTTTGTTGTTTGTCCCAATTGTTAGCAGCCACCTGTCTTCTCATTTACAGGAGCAAACTGAAGCATGCTAACAAAAGTAGCTTGATAGTTTTTAGTGAGATTGTTCAGTCAAGTATTGAAGCTCTATCTCCACTGATAGCACACAACAGTTTGCAGCTTTAGTTTTGTGGCATTCAGAGAACAGCTGTGCATGTATAATCTTCTGTTACTCATCTTTGACTTGGCAAGTATAAGGACTTGTGTCTCAAATTTGGTTAACCATGATTGGTGTTTACTATCTAATTTTGCATGTGGCTTTGGTTAGTTTTGGAGTACCAGAACGTTGTGAATAATGAATCAAAGAGAAAACAATTAAGTGGATTTTTGAATTTTTGCTTGTACTGGATTCAAAATAATATTGTTGGGAAAAGTTATTTTATGGACTTAACTCCCAGGGGTACACAGCATCTTTTCTTAACTTGAAGCCAGCTGCTTGGTTTCTAGTGGTGATATTGAGTGGCAATTACTGTGAACAAGAGAACACTTGTTACCATAGCAAGGATTTCCCTCTGATGCCATGACTCGTGTCATTTGAGGTTAGTCCCACTGAGCTTTATGGCATCCAAGCTGTCTGCATCAAAATTGCTTGTTCATGAAAGTTTCTGATTGATTTCAGACTGTGCGAAGCACTCCAAGAATCAGTTGATCAAACTCTGAGGTAGTCACTAAATATAATTTTCAAGAAAATCTTAATAGTTGTTTACATGGGGTAAATGGGTATTTTGCCATCGTGTTGTAAAGCTGGCATTGCTGAGCGAATTTCCAAGCTTGAAATTATGATTTTTATTCCCACTGCTTTGAACAGCAATACTTTCTGTAACAACTAGTTGATCCGTAATGCTAGTTATAGTCTGGGAGTGCAAAGCTTAAATATAAGGTTTCTCAACATTTCTCAGGATGGGAAAAATTAAGGACATGAATTATAATCCAGTTATTTTACAAAAATTGAGACGATATCTGTCCTTCAGGTTGCATGTTTACTCTTGTCTTGGTGTCAGCTGCACTTCAATAGATAGCACTTTTTTTCCAAGTCAGAGGTTGTGCATTTAAGTTCCATTACACAGATTGGAATTTTAAATCTAGACAGACCCTGTCAGATATTTTGATTTAAAATGTCATCCAAAAGTCAAGGGATTATGTGCCCCCTCAGATGGACATATGAAATTCCCAGAAATGGTTTTGAGGAAGATTTTAGATGTGTGCTTCCCATGTCTAGGACAACAGTTATACCTAACCTTCTAATCTTTGTTACTGTATTGTTTGTGTGAGCTTGCTGTGTGCTTGCTTCCTGCAATGCAACAGTGACTGTAATTCAGAAATATGTCATTGGCTGTAAAAGCCTTTAGGAAGACTTGAGTTTATGAAATCTGCTTTGGTAAATGGAAGACTTATATTCTCATGAAATGAAGATGGTAGGAAATTAATGCTATAAAAGTTTCTCACTTTTTTTGTGGACATTTTATAACTTTTGTCAAATGCATTTTAAATGAAAGCAAAAATACCATAAAATGTCTGCACATAGAGATAAGTATATTTTGTACAATTCTGGTCACGTTACTATAGGAATGATGTAGTTAAACTTGAGAGGATGCAGAAAAGATTTATACGGATGTGGTCGGGATTGGAGAGTTTGAGTGATGGATAGGTTGGAGGTTTTTTCCCCTGAAGTGTCTGAGATAGAGGGATAACCTGAGAGAGGTTTACAAAATCATGAGGGGCATGGATAGGATGAGTATCCAAGGTTTTTTTCCGAAGATGGTAACTCCAAAACTAGAGGGTAAAGATTTAAAGTGAGAGGAGAAAGATTTAAAAGAGACCCAAGAGACTAATTTTTTCACATAGAGCATGACAAGTGTACGGGATGAGCTACCAGAGGAAGTGATGGAGGCAGCTACAATTACAACCTTTAAAAGGCATCTAGATAAGTACATGAATAGGAATGGTTTAAAGGATTATGGGCCAAATGCTGGCAAATGGGATAAGAACAGATTAGGATTCTGGATGAGAATCATAGCATCTCAATAGTGTGGAAACAGGTCCTTCGGCCCAACAAGTCCACACTAACCCTCTGAAGAATAACCCACCCAGACTCATTCCCCTACCCTATTACTCTACGTTTACCCTGACTCATGCCCCAATCTACACATCCCTGAACATTATCGGCAATTAAGCATGACTAATCAACCTAACCTGTACACCTTTGGATTGTGGGAGGAAACTGGAGCACTCAGAGGAAACCCATGCAGATGCAGGGAGAACGTGCAAACTCCACACTCATCTGAGGCTGAAATTGAACCCAGGTCCCTGGTGCTAACCACTGTGCCACCCAGGATGATTTGGACTGAAGGGTCTGATTCTGTGCTGTATGACTCTATGATTGTATAAGTAACATCTGAAGAAATAACTTCAGGACTGAAGGACTGAAGAAATAACTGTGAATTTTTAAACCTGTGGGAGGAGTGAACAAGAACAAAGACGAAGGTCGATAATCAAATGGAGGAGAGGGTGATTAAATATTATAAAATCGCATGATGCAACAGCCAAAGAAGGTAACACTGAGCTTAATAAAGAAACTGTCACATTGTGTTTAAACGAGGCATGAATAGCTAAATTTGAATGCAATACAGTGATTAAGAAATAAACTGGAGAAGACCAACCCAGCAAAACTGAAGCAAAACACAGAACAGATGGAGGCAGAAGTTAAGACTTGAAGTTGTTGCACTCAAACACTGAGCCCAGTAGTTTGTAGTGTGCCAGGCCATGCTGTTGTTACTCGAGCTCGTGTTGGGTTCCGATGGAAAAACTGCAGCAGGGCAAGGATGGAAGATCGTCATGGAACAATCTAGACAATTAAAATGACAAGCAGCCAGAAGCTCAGGGTTATGCTTGTGGACTGCTGGGAGGTTTTCGTCAAGGTCAACATTCAGTCTGCATTTGGTTCAGAAGTGACCACATTGTGAACAACAAATCAGTACGCCAAGTTGAAGGCAGTATAAAGAAAGCACCAAAGTTTGTCATAAAGGGTGGAAGACGTGAAAGGGCTGATGTTAATTCTCCTGAGCTTGCATGGAAGGGTGCCTCTGATGGGATAGGGCTTTAGGAGCAGATGAGGATGTCACAAAAGGAACTGTTCCTGCAGACTGCTGAAAAGGGAGAGCAGGCAAAGATACGTTTGATGTTTTCATGTTGGTTTTGACAACAATGGTGCAGGCTGATCCTTAGAATATGAAGTCTGGAGGAATGGAAGGTGAGGATGAAGGGAACTTGATCATGGTTCTGGATGGAAGAGAAAAGTATGAGGGCAGAATTGGGTGAAATGGGTTGGCTGTGCTCAACCATATAGGAATCTTCTAGTGTATCTTCTAGTGTATCTGCAGATAATGGTGTGGAAGTCACATTATCAGGTTAGATATGACAGATGAAGGAAGTGGGTCCTTTAAGAAACATAGGAACTGAAGTATGCTGTTGAACCCTTTAAGCCTGTTATGCCATCAATCAGATCATTCCTAATCCAAATTTCTGACTTTTGGCCCATATCCCTTATACCTAACAAAGTTTACTTATCTCAGATTTAAAACTAACAACTGGTTCTGCATCCACTGCTGTTTGTGGAAGAGTGTTCCAAAATTCCACCACCCTTTTGTGCTTCCCAATGTGTCTCCTGAAACATTCTGGCCCTAATTCTCAGACTGTGCCCCCTAGTTGTAGAATCTCCGATCAATGGAAATAGACAGGATAGGTAACCTTTTCATGTTAATACCTTGAAGACTGTGATGCGATCAGATCAGGGGAGGTGATGGCCTTGTGCTATTATCGCCAGACTATTAATCCAGACACTTGTAATATTTTGACCGCCTAAAATCAAATCCTAGCATGGTAGATACAAATCTGGAATTAAGAACCTAATAATGACCGTGAAACCATTGTCATTTGTCAAGATAAAATGTATATGGTTTACACATGTCCATTAGGAAGGAAACCATCCTTACCTGGTCTGGCCTCCAAGTGATTCCAGACTTGCGGTAACGTGGTTAACTCTCATTGCCCTCTGGGCAATAAAATGCATAGATGTTTTTTTTTAAAAGAATCTCATCTCGACTTGCTGAATTCTGGAGAAAACAGACCTAATTTGTGTAAGCTGTCCTGATAACTTAACCCCTGACATTCAAGTATCCATTCTTGTTAACACGTGCTGTAATTCCTCAAAGGCCAATGTAATCCTTCCACGTGTGGTCCGTGAAAAGGCAGCAGGACAGCGAGGAAGAATAGTCCAAGGTAGCTATAAAGTCTGTGGTTTGTACGGACCATTATAAGATAATTAACTTCCAGATATGGAGATAACTTTTCCACTTATCCCATTAAAAAATTGTTGTAATTGGGGCCCATGCAAATGCACATTGCACCAACTTTTTTATTTGGGGAGCTGCATGGAATTGAAGACAAAGTTATTCAAAGCGAATAAAAATTTTACGAGGCAGAGGAGAGTAATGGATGGATTTAATCGTAAACCAAACAGAAATGTTGGTGTTGGGTGCATAACTAATAAATTACACTTGTGATTATTCAAAGTTTTCTCTAAATATATAAATTAAGTATAATGTGTAGAAACTGTTGGTATCAAAGATTGATAATGATTTTGCTGCAGTGCAAATGAATAAAATGACTTTGGGCCAGGAGCAGGCAGGGGAGACTAATGTGGTTTGAGATTATGGTCAGACTGAAGGGTCTGTTTTCGTGTTCTATGACAGGAATACCAATTCATGCAATCTCATAGTCATAAATTACTAGGCAAACTCTGTAATTTTAGGTGAGTGTTTTGTTGGTAATGCCAGCATGAAGAAATTGAACCTAAACGTTTGATTTTGCCCTATTTAGGGCATTGTCATTTTCCAGTAACTTTAGGTAATAGTTTTTTTTCAGATATTAATTAATTTTACTAACATACCATGCATGGGTCATTATAAGCTTTGAATTTATACTCTAAAATGCTGCTAGAGATAATGAAGTTTATAACTGGATATTTTGGTAATAATCATGGTAACTTTGCCAGCAATTGTCATTATTATTTTGAAATTGACAAACGTCTGGCGTGTGTCTATATGCAATTAATGATGGAAATCTGCAAGTTAATAATAGTTTTCATTTTTCCATCCAGTCTGTTATTGAAATCTTTGAAGATGGAAAGCAATTAGAATTCACAGACTTAACGTGAATATCCACTATTAAGTTTTTCTCTGGAGAACTGTAAAAGGTTATGCTTTTTGAATGAAAAGTGGTGTTTAGTGGTGTACTAAATCCTAATTGATTTTAAATAACCTCTGTGGCTGTTGATTTTACATTTGTCATATCAAACGTAAAACTATTCAATCAATAGGATTCATTTCATAATTCTCTTTCTGTTTGTGTCATGTGAATGTCCTGATCTTTCTTTGGGTTTGGTTTCAGCCAGGGTGGCTCAGCTCCTGACTCATTACAGCCTTGGTTCAAACATGCACAAAAAAAGTTGAATTTCAGAGATGAGCTGAGTGACAGTTTTTGACATTAAGACTGCCTTTGACTGAGTGTGGCAGCAAGGAGTCTCCGTAAAACTGGAAATGGTGGATATCAGAGGGCAAACTTTCCACTGGTTGGAATCAGACCTGTCACATGGGAACATGGTGTGGTCAGTCACCTCACGTCTGTGTTAGAGTTCCTCAGGGTAGTGTCCTAGGCCCAAGCATCTTCAGCTGCATCATCAACGATCTTCCCTCCATCATAAGATCTGAAGTGGGGCAAGTTCAGCACAATTTGCATTTCTCGTACAGAAACTGCCCATGTTCAAATACAACCAGATTTGGACAGTACCCAGGCTTGGGTTGATAAGTGACAAATAACATTCATGCCACAACTGCTGGGCAATGATGATCTCCAATAAGACACAATCTACTTACTGCTCCTTTACATTCCATGATTGTACTGTCACTGAACCTCTCCACTGTCAACCAGAGGTTGCCGGTGTTGGACTGGGGTGTACAAAGTTAACAATCACATGCACCAGGTCATCGTCCAACAGGTTTATTTAGAAGCACTAGCTTTTGGAGCGCTGTTCCTTCATCAGGTGGTTGGACTATAACCTGTTGTTGTGATTTTTAACAATCAACATCGTTAGGGTTACCATTGATCTGAAACTCAACGGACTTTACATAAGCACAGTGGCTATAAGAGCAGGTTCGAGGTTAGGAATACTGCAGTAAGTAACTCATTTCCTGATTCCCCAGAGCTGGTCTGCTTCTGCAAGACTTTAAGTTGGGAGTTTGACGGAATGCTTCCCATTTGCTTGGATGGGTGCAGCTCTGACACTATTCAAGACAAAGCAGCCTGGCTTATTGGCATCACATCTTCAAGTATCCATTCTCTCCTGTAAAACAAATAGAAGCAATGATGATGATTGAGTTGATACGTTGAGCAAGTAAGATGACTTCAAGTAAAATAACCTTCTGTTTTAAATGTAAATAGATTTACCCCAGCTTGATCTTTTTTACCGTGGCTTTCACTCTGCTTGGCTTGTACAACTAGAATTAGGTTTTATTGCCACATGTACTCAAGTACAAGGATACATGAGGACAGCAAATAATGTTCAAAGTCACCACTTCTGGTTCCATCTTGGATCTAAAGATGCCCAAGTACAAAATCTTCAATATAGCTTAGAAAAATAGAGAAATAAACATAAAAGTTGAGCATTTACAGTCCTCCGAAAGCAGGGAGTCCACACTGGATCTCACCTCGAGGCTGGGAGTCCATCAAATCTGTCCGTTCTAGGCTTCTCTTTTGAAGCCAGGAGGTGCTCTATTCCAGACTGGCTCACTTGTCTTCCACCAGAAGCTACCTTAAGGAATTGAAGTAAGTAGAGAGGGGAAAGAAGAAAAGAGAATGGGGATAAAAGAATGGAACAGGAAAAGGAAGAAACGAAACAGAGTAGATAAGGTCTGGCTTAGGAGCCTACTCTGCTGCCACCTAGTTTATTCAAGTACCGTTATACTCTAGGAAGCAGTCCATTTTTAGATATGATTCCCTACAGTATGGAAAGAGGCCATTCGGCCTAACAAGTCCACACTGACCCTCCGAAGAATAACCCACCCAGACCCATTCCCTACATTTTTCCCTCTGACTAACGCACCTAACACTATGGGCAATTTAGCATGGCCAGTTCACCTGACCTGCATATCTTCGGACTGTGGGAGAAAATCAGAGCAAACTCATGCAAACACTGGGAGAATGTGCAAACTCCACACAGACAGTCACCTGAGGCTGGAATCAAACTCTGGTCCCTGATGCTGTGAGGCAGCAGTGCTAAGCACTGTGCCCCCTTCCCTCTGATTCTGGCTGCACTGGTAATACCTCCGATCAATGATCTAATGTTACCAACGTATTCTGTTGGTCTAAGTCCAGACGTCATTGATGCAGTTCATACTTGACACACCAGTGTAGATATGCCCTCAGCATCTAGTATCCAGCTGGATTTCTTTGCCGAGCTACTTGACCTTACAGAAATTCCAGATCTCCTCTTTCTCTTGCATTATTTCACTTCTTATAGCAGGACATATTTTTTGGAACCTTCTAGTTTCAGCCTTCATCAGACTCTTTTTGAAACCAAGATTAGTATCAACTTCCAAATAAGAGATACAATCTCCATAATAACCTCAGTTCTTTTTTACCTGTAACAGTCTCTGAGCAGGGTCAGGCGTTCAAGCATCGCTTGTGAGCACACATACGCATGATGATAAGACCCAAAAATTGAAGGAAACAATTTTCAATTCATCCTGAACTGAAACCAAAACTTGCTTTTTAAACCCTTCACAATAGACGATTACACTGCACTCCTCTATTCCTGTCTTTTGAGAACACTGCAATAAAAATCTAAACCTAAGTCATAACGTATGGTTTTAAAATCTTTTTTTCCTGGTTTGTTGTTTGAGAATTCTTCATTGTAGTTGTTTTGACTACTCTGAACATAACTTTCTGGACCCTCGGGATGCCCTATAGCTAATGCCAGAATGAAATTAACTTTGGAGGATCTATGTCCCAGGTGTCAAGATATTTGCTGGCAGCTTGCTTTGAAGTCTGTCTTGGTTTTTGAGTACAGTCTTGGAGTCATATTTGAAACCACATCCTTCTGTAGAGTACTGTGCTGCCAACTGAGCTACAGCTGGATAATTCAGGACAACAACGGATCCTTCTGTAGTCCTTTTACAACAGTAGATTATTGTGTGCCAAACAGCATAAGCAGCAAGTGTGATTGGGGCAAAGCGACTCCACAACCAAGAGATCAGATCTGTGATGTACAGTCCTACAATATCGGGTTGTGAATGGTGGTGGGCAATTGAACAAGTATTGCAGGAGGGAGCTTCATAAATAATTCCCATCTTCTATGATGGGGGAGCCCAGGGCATCAGGCAAAAGATAAGACTGAAGTATTTGCCCCAGTCATCAGGCAGAAACACCAAGTGGATGTTCCATGAATGCCTCCTCCAAAGCTCCCCAATGTAACAGATGCTAGTCTTCAACTTACTTGATTCACTCCAGATCAATCAAGAAATGAGTGAAGGCACAGAATATTTAAAAGTCTGTAGCTCCAGACAATATCCCAGCAGTGGTACATAGATGTGATCCAGACCTTGCCTCAAGCCAAGCCAGATTGTTCCAGTGCATCTAGAACACTGGCATTTACCCAACAGTGTGAAAAGTTGTCCAAATGTACTCCTTTTTGAAACAAGGACAATTTCAGCCTGGCTGGTTACCATCCCATCATTCTATTCTCATTATCAGAAGTGATTCAAAGGATAGTCAACAGTGTCAACAAGCAGGATTTGCTTAGCAAGACTTAGCTGAATTCCCGAGGCGAGGCAAGCATGACTACCCTTGATCTGAAGGCTGTATTTGATAGAATGTGACTCCAAGAAGCCCAAGCAAGACTAGACTCCGTGGTAATGGTGGAGAATTTGGAGGTGGGGGGGAGAAATATTTCTATTGGCTCGAATCATACCTGGCTCAAAAGATGCTTGTAGTCTTTAGAAGTTAGTTAACTCAGCTCCACGACATCTTTTCAGGAATCTGTCAGGCATGTGTCTGAGATCCAAACATCTTCAACTGCTTCATCAATGGCCCACGATCAATCATAAGTTCAGAAATGACAATGTGTAGACATCCATGACTAATACTTCCACCATTTATGTCTTGTCAGGGACAAATGCAGCAGTATCCAAGCTTAGTCATGCCAGGCAGTGACCATTGCCAAAAAGGCAGAAGTTATCCATCACCCTTCAACACTCTGGCGTTACCATCACTGAATTCCCCACGAGAGTCAGAATTCAGTTTCTTGTCATGTGTACTCCAGTTGTAAAAGGACAGGCATATAGTGAAAAGTCCACAGTGTTGCCAACACATGGCTTCATTTTAGGTACAAGGTACCTACGTACAAATCTTTGATACAATCAAATGGAAAATAAAGAAAAAAGTAACATTGCTTTACAGATATGCATTGTCTAAGTAAGGAAAACAAGAAATAAAGCTAAAAATATAGACATTACAATCTTTTCCAGAAGGACTTCCACGTAGTTTGACCAGTAGCCATCTTTGCTTTGACCTCACTGGCCACCATCCCTGCTCTGCTCTGGGTCTGCTGGCTGTCGTCCCCACTCTGGGCAGCTGGCTGCCTGCCAAAAGAGAAAAGACGGAAGAAAGAAAAATCTAATAACGCTAACAACTTCCGAGGGTCACCATTGAACAGAAATCATTAGCTACCTCAATACTGTGTTGGAAAGGGCAGGTAAGAAGTCAGGAATCCTCCCTCAACAAACTGCTTGAGTCTTCAAAGCCTATTAACCATCTACTCGTACAAGCTAGGAATGTGATCATGTCTCCGTTTACCTCGATGAGTGCAGCTCCAGCAACACTTGAAGCTTGACATCATCCAACGCAAAGCAGCTTGCTTCATTGACTTCATATTTACAAACGGTCACTGCTCAGTGCCAATAAAGTGTACCATCTACAAGATGCCTACAAAATTGATCATGCCTGCTCTGACAGCATTCCAGACGGTAGTTGGATTCCAAGCCACTATACCTAGAATGACTGGGACAACAGATGCATGAGAACAAACCTATCATCATAACTTGGAAATATATCACCATCCTTACACAGAATTGCTATGTAAAAATCCTGGAAGTCCTTCCTACAGGTATTTTGGGTATAACTGAACCAGATGGACTGGAGTGGTTCCAGAAGACAGCTCACCGCTACCTTCTCCAGTTAGCTCGGGATAGAAAGTCAGTGTTGGCAAAACCAGCAAAACCTGCATTCTCACAAATGAATTTGTGACAAAGTATTTCACGTGGTCAGCTGATAATTGTTTGACAGTGGAAAGTTGCACTTGAGACAGCGCTACTATTAGTAGCATCAAACATAAAAGGAACTGCTTGAGATA
Source organism: Chiloscyllium plagiosum (assembly GCF_004010195.1). NCBI lineage: Eukaryota > Metazoa > Chordata > Chondrichthyes > Orectolobiformes > Hemiscylliidae > Chiloscyllium > Chiloscyllium plagiosum. The sequence continues at coordinate 76,655,428 of NC_057722.1, read as the reverse complement.
AAGTCGTAATGTGGCTTGGGGAATGATTTCATGGGGCATATCTGATTCTTTCTGACCCTGTCAGTGACAGTGACTGTAACTGTTGTTGAAATGGCTAATATGTTCTTATGGTGTGTTGACATTCTTTTGTTTTCTGACCATATTGATCATAAATACTGAGCATGTGAGATCTCATCTTAAAAGCTGGCTAAGTACATCGTTACTATCAAGGCAAGCGATCAACCCTTGTTCTCTGAAGCATACAGTTAGGATGTCACAAGCACCACCAGCCAAACCCAGGACTACTTGTATGCCAAAACAGTAGAAGCAACAACTGATAGGCAGGTTTAAGTGATTCCATAACTAATGCATTGGATCGAAGAGGAGACTTCACAAATGTGCTGTATGATAGGAAAGCCCAGCACATCAGTTTGGAAGGTAAGGCTGTAGCATTGGCAGCAACGTTCAGTCTGAAGTGCTGAAAGGATGATCCATGGTACATAGAAAAATACAGCACAAACAGGCCCTTAAGCCCACGATATTGTGCTGAGACTTAATCCTAATGTAAAATATAGTAACTTACGCACCCCTCAACACACTGCTATCCATGTGCATGTCCAGCAGACACTTAAATGTTCCCAATGACTTTGCTTCCATCACCTCAACTGGCAACGCATTCCATGCATTCACAACTCTCTGCGTAAAGAACCTACCTTTGACTCTCCTTTATACCTTCCTCCTAATATCTTCAAACTATGACTTCTCGTACCAGTCAATCCTGCCCTGGGGAAAAGTCTCTGGCTGTTGACTCTATCCATGCCACTCATTATTTTGTATGCCTCGATCAGGTCTCCTCTCTTCCTCCTCTCCACAGAGAAAAGTCTGAGCTGCTTCAACCTTTCTTCTTAAGGCAATCCCTCCAGTCCAGGCAGCATCCTGGTAAACCTTCCTTGCATCCTGTCCAAAGCCTCTGTATCTTTCCTACAGTAGGGCAACCAGCTGGACACAATATTCCAAGAGTGGTCTCACCGGGGACTTGCAGAGCTGCAGCAAAACCTCACAGCTCTTAAACTCGATACCCCTGTTAATGAAAGCCCAAAACACCATATGCTTTCTTAACAACTCTGTCCACTTGGGTGGCAACTTTGAGGGATCTATGTACTTGCGCACCCAGTTCCCTCTGTTCCACCCACTCTGCCAAGAATCCTGTCTTTAATCCTATATTCAGCATTCGAGTTCGACCTTCCAAAATGCATTACTTCGTATTTACCCAGGTTCAACTCCATCTGCCATTTCTCAGCCCAGCCCTGCATCCTGCCTATGTCGTGCTGCAGCCTGCAGTAGCCCTCTTTACTATCGACACCTCCAACCTTTGTGTCATCTACAAATTTACTAACCCACCCCTCAACCTCCTCATCCAAGTCATTTATAAGAACTACAAAGAGCAGAGGCCCAAGAACAGAACCCTGAGGGATCCCACTCAGTCTTCCAGGCAGAATATTTTCCATCTACAACCACTCCCTGCCTTCTGACAGCCAGCCAATTCTGAATCCAGATAGTCAAATTTCCCTGTATCCCATACTTCATGACTTTATGAATGAGCCTATCATGGGGTACCCTATTATATCCATCTTGGACTCCTTTGAAAGACCCCAATGTTACAGATACCAGTCTTCAATCAGTGAAATTCACTTGGCTTTAAGCACTGGATATTGCAAAGTCTGCAGCCCCTGACAACATTCCAACAATGGGAATTCCAACAACTTCCTCTCCAAGCTTGACCCTGGTTTGGAATTGGATCACCATTCTTTTGCAGTCACTGGGTCAAAATCCTAGAACTATCTCCCTTAGAATATTGTGGGTCTACCTATACCAAATAGATTGCATTGGTTCAAGAACGCAACTACCTACCAGCTTCTCAATTCACAATTAGCACAGGCAAGGAAACCCATACCCTGTTAATGAAAAAAAGCAGTTAACATAATTGCAGATAACTTGATTTTTCAGCATACATGTGTTTATTAAATAACTTCAAGATTTTGCTGCAGGCACTGTTATTTATTTATGTTAAGGGTGGTAAGGACAAGCCAGGGAATTATCCACCAGTGAGCCTGACGTTGGTGGTGGGCACGTTGTTGGAGGATCTCCTGAGAGACAGAGTACATGTATTTGGAAAGGCAAGGACCGATTAGGGATAGTCAACATGGCTTTGTGCGTGGCAAATCATGTCTCACAAACTTGATTGAGTTTTTTTTGAGGAAGTAAAAAAGAGGATTGATGGGCAGAGCGCTAGATAGAACATAGAACATAGAAGAATACAGCGCAGTACAGATTAGGGATAGTCAACATGGCTTTGTGCGTGGCAAATCATGTCTCACAAACTTGATTGAGTTTTTTTTGAGGAAGTAACAAAGAGGATTGATGGGCAGAGCGCTAGATAGAACATAGAACATAGAAGAATACAGCGCAGTACAGGCCCTTTGGCCCTCGATGTTGCGCCGATCCAAGCCCACCTAACCTATACTAACCCACTATCCTCCATATACCTATCCAATGCCTGCTTAAATGCCCATAAAGAGGGAGAGTCCACCACTGCTACTGGCAGGGCATTCCATGAACTTACGACTCGCTGAGTGAAGAACCTACCCCTAACTTCAGTCCTATATCTAACCCCCCTTAAT
>NC_057722.1:76619926-76648913 GCF_004010195.1 Chiloscyllium plagiosum | reverse complement strand
TTATACACTTAATGGTAAGGTCCTAGGGAGTGTTGCTGAACAAAGAGACCTTGGAGTGCAGGTTCATAGCTCCTTGAAAGTGGAGTCGCAGGTAGATAGGATAGTGAAGAAGGCGTTTGGTATGCTTTCCTTTGTTGGTCAGAGTATTGAGTACAGAAGTTGGGAGGTCATGTTGCGGCTGAACAGGACATTGGTTAGGCCACTGTTGGAATATTGCGTGCAATTCTGGTCTCCTTCCTATTGGAAAGATGTTGTGAAACTTGAAAGGGTTCAGAAAAGATTTACAAGGATGTTGCCAGGATTGGAGGATTTGAGCTACAGGGAGTGGCTGAACAGGCCAGGGCTGTTTTTCCTGTAGCATCAGAGGCTGGGGGTGACCTTTATAGAAGTTTACAAAATTATCAGGGGCATGGAAAGGATAAATAGACAAAGCCTTTTTCCTGGGGTTAGGGAGTCCAGAACTAGAGGGCATAGGTTTCGGGTGAGAGGGGAAAGATATAAAAGAGACCCACAGGGCAACATTTTTGTGCAGACGGTGGTATGTGTATGGAATGAGCTGCCAGCGGATGTGGTGGAGGCTGGTACAATTGCAATATTTAAGAGGCATTTGGATGGGTATATGAATTGGAAGGGTTTGGAGGGATATGGGCCAGGTGCTGGCAGGTGGGACTAGATTGGGTTGGGATATCTGGTCGGCATGAACTGGTTGGGCTGAAGGGTCTGTTTCCATGCTGTATGTCTATGACTCTAAATAACCTTCACACATCAGTTTTAAGCTTCAACTTTGATTTCACATAGTCTAAAAACTGAAGAAGTGAATGTCTGTCCTTGATTCTGTCAATTGTTTGGTATGTTCTGACAGGTTCCAAGCAGCTTTTCACTGTTCATTTAAGGTGTCACAGAAACCCAATTACTACGGCACAGACTGAGACTCTCCAATAGGCATTATTACTTGGTGCCATTCTCTGCCTTTTCCTCATTCCATTGAACATTGCTTCAGTTCAAATAATTATCCAATGTTCGCGAGTGCCTCAATTAACTCTGCCTTTACCAACTTCCAGGTCGTGCATTCCTCAGCTGACACTCCGTGTGATTGTCTTTTTCCCACATCACATTTGCTCCATTTGTAAGTCAGTGAAAATCTATGTTCTCTAATTCTCAATCTTATTACAAATGGGAGCACTAGCTACTCATGATTTTGGAAACTGCTATCAGATCTCCACCCAGCCACCTCCACTCCAAGAAGAAGAGTCCCAACCCCTCCAATATATCTTCATAACTGAAGTTTTTCATCTCTGGAAACTTTTTTTATGAGTCTCTACGATTCACATTCTTTCTTTAGTATGTTCCTTAGAACTGTATACCTTTTATAATGCCCAAGCTGGAAAAACAGTTGCCTTAATTTGTTTGGTATTGGGACCATTGTTGTTGAACATGTTTGTCTTCTGCTGACTGGAACACATGCACACTTTTTCTAATAGGGTTCACTGAGTAATAATTGAGGAGGCAATCTGTTTTGCTCTCTTTCACCCAGTACCCAAGCCACAATTCCAAAGAGCAGGAACAAAAACAGAAATTGCTGGAAAAGCTCAGCTCGTCTGGCAGCAGCTGTGGAGAAAAATCAGAGTTAATGTTTCAGGTTGAGTGACCCTCCGTTTTGTATTTTCCAAAGAACAGCAATATGATTCTTATTGACCCTCCACTTGGTTAAGCTCAACTGATGGAGCATGGATCAGGATTCGAGGCTGGTATCTTCTTATTTTTTTAAAGAATCTACAGCTTGTCAGGTTTTAACTTCTGAGCCATTGGAGAAGCATATTGTGCAGTTTCTAATTGCCTTTAATACTACTTGTAGTTTTCAGTTTAAGTAACAAGTGAATTTAGTAATGTAAATTTAATCTGTTATGGTCAGTAACTTTGCAAGGATTTTCCCATTTGAAGAAATAATCTTCACCATAGTTAGCAGAGTGGAAAGAAAGGTTTAATGTATAATGTTAGTAAGTAGTGTTAACAGGACTTCCTTGTTTCGTGGATCTGCATGAAATTAATTTGGTACAGTCATTTCATGTTGAAGTGAACATTGCAAAATTTTAAATCTGTTTCTGTGCAGCAAATGTCAGAATGTGTATCACATTCTATTGGACATTAGCTGTTGACTTTCAAATTGCACGGAGTTAAACATGCTCTGTATAGTAGCTATGAAAACAACCCTCCAATTCTCATGCTTTTATTTGTGTAAAACTGTGATAAACTATAAAAATACAGTTGAAAATATCTATTCTGGTGCTGTCACTACAGCAGGTTGTGTAAAGGCTACTAAAGTTGAATTGCTGCCAATTCTTCTTTTCACCAAGCTTTCATCTCTGACAAATGGTTGAAGACTCCTTTACACCTCTCTTTGGCCTTGGTTTTCTTGGTTGCCTTGACGACAAGACTAAATCAATATTTTCTGTAAATGCAGAAAAGCTTGGTACACTGTGCATTATGACAGCTCATGCAGCCCCTCCGGGTTTTAGTGGTGGATGGAATGTCAGTGGGCAATAATGCATGTTACCAAGTAGAGAACGTGAATCACACACGACTATGCAACACAGCAGGTTGCAGTACCAAGGGGCTGTTGAACAGTTGTGAAATGAAGCTTTGACCTGCATCCTGATTTACTGAGGTCTTGTAATGTAATGTTTCTGAGCAAAGTGCTAAGTGAAGGTGAGAAACTGAAAAAGGATCTGAAGTTTTTTAAAAGTAGTGTTTTAAAGCATGCAACATTGTGAAAGCTGCATAGTTGGTTTTATCAGCAGGGTTAAACATTTATTTTACTTTATTTTTGTCACTGATTAATTAAATTCACTCCTAATCAGATAGCCTGAGTTTGGCACACACAATATCTAGTCTCCCAAGATTGAGCAGAACGTAGGGATTGGGAGAAAGGTATTCAACTGTTTAATCCCACTCTATCATTCAATTGAGACCATGCCTCTTCTCAGCTTTGTTCAAGTCCTTCAGTATCCTTACTAAGATAAAAATTGACATCCTTAGATTTGTTTTTTAAAGTTCCAACTGTCCTTTTGGGACAGTGAGCTCCAGATATCCAAAGTACTTTGCAAAAGCTTTTCTTGATTTCACAGTTTTGTTCCACTCTTGTCTGCAATAGCCAAGGTAATAGGTTTATTGTTACTTTGATTTTTTTTTTATATATCCAATCACAAGGACTTTGTTGGCTAAGCCATCATTCATTGCCTGCTCTGCAGAAGATGATGGTGAGCTGCCGCCTTGATCCTCTGCAGTTTCGAGGTACACAGTTCTGTTAGGCATGGAATTGCAGGTTTTTGATCCAGCAACAGTGATATGATGACATGGATCCAAGTTAGAATGGTGTTCCCAAATGTCTATGCTGCCTTTCTAGGTGATAGTGATTATGGGTTTGGAAGGTGCTGCATGAGGAAGCTTGGTGAATAATTGCAGTGCATTTTGAGATGGCGTATATCGCTACAACTGTGCATCAATGCTGGAGGGAATGACTGATGAAGGAAATGGATATGCTGCCAATTAAGGGGACTGCTTCATTCTGAATCATGTGGTCATATTTTGAATATTGTCGAAGCAGCACCAATCCAGGGCAAGGAAAGTGTATATTATCACACTCCTGATGTGTACCTTGAGTGTAGTGGACAGGCACTGCAGAATACTGTGGTGAGTTCCCCGCTGCGGAATTACTTGCCTTTGACCTGCACTTAGAGTCATTCTGTTTATATGGCTGGTCCAGTTCCATTTCTGGTTGATGGTAACGCCCAAGATGTTGATAAAGAGGGGTGGTTATTTTCTGGCAGTTGTCATAGAGATGTACAGCACCGAAATAGACCCTTCAGTCCAATTCGTCCATGCCGACCAGATATCCCAACCTAAGCTAGTCCTATTTGCTAGCACTTGGCCCATATCCCTCTAAACCCTTCCTATCCATATACCCATTCAGATACCTTTTAAATGTTGTAATTGGACCAGCCTCCACCACTTTCTTCTGGCAGCTCATTCCATACACGCACCACCCTCCACGTGAAAAAGTTGTTACTTAGATCCTTTTTAAATTTTTCCCCACTCAACCTAAACCTATGCCCTCTAGTTCTGGACATACCCACCCCAGGGAAAGGACCATGTCTATTTACCCTATCCATGCCCCTCATGATTTTATAAACCTCTATAAGCTCACCCCTCAGCCTCCGACGCTCCAGGGAAAACAGCCCCAGCTTATTCAGCCTCTCCCTATAGCTCAAATCCCTCAATATCCTGGAAACATCCTTGTAAATCTTTTCTGAATCTTTTCAAGTTTCACAACAACCTTCTGGTAGGAGGGAGACCAGAATTGCACTCAATATTCCAAACATGGCCTAACCAGTGTCCCGTACAGCCACAAACAACATGAGCTCCAACTCCTGTACTCAATACTCTGACCAGTAAAGGAAAGCATACCAAATGCCTCCTTCACTATCTTGCCTAACCTGCAACTCCACTTTCAAGGAACTATGAGCCTGCACTCCAAGGTCTCTTTGTTCAGCAACATTCCCCAGGACCTTACCATTAAATCTGTGACTCCTTAGCCCATTGGCCCATCTGATCAAGATCCCATTGTAATCTGAGGTAACCTCCTTCGCTGTCCACTGTACCTCCAATTTTTGTGTCATCTGCAAATTTATTAACTATTCCTCATGTGTTAACATTTAAATCATTTATATAAATGACGAAAAGTAGCAGACCCAGCACCGATCCTTGTGGCACTCCACTGGTCACAGGCCTCCAGTCTGAAAAACAACCCTCACCACCACCCTCTATCTTCTACCTTCAAGCCAGTTCTGTATTCAAATGGCTAGTTCTCCCCATATTCCATGAGATCTAACCTTGCTAACCGGTCTATCATGGGGATCCTTGTCGAACGCCTTACTGAAATCCATACAGGTCATGTCCACTGCTCTACCTTCAACAACCCTCTTCGTTATTTCTTCAAAAAATTCAGTTCATGAGACACAATTCCCTACACCCAGTCATGTTGACTATCCCGAGTCAATCTTTTTGCCTTTTCAAATGCATGTAAATCTGTCCTCAGGATTTCCTCCAACAACTTGCCCATCACCGATGTCCGGCTCACCGATCTGTAGTTCTGTCTTTTCCTTACCACCTTTCTTAATCAGTTTGTGGTAGTTCCCACTTTTCAGTCCAAGCCTTAATTTTGTCCAGATCTTGCTGGGTTTGTGCATTGACTGTTCGTGCCTGAGGAGGCATGAATAGTGCTGAACATTGAACGATCATCATTAATACAACATGAATTAATTTGGATCAGAACAAAAATTCAAGCCTGTTTCACAATTTGTTGAAATCACTGCTCAATCAGTGAATCAGAGCTAGGAATAAAGTTAAAATTAATGAGCTATAGTAATGAAAAAGAGTTTTGAATTTTGAGTATGTCAAAATCACAGGATTATAGAATGGTTGCAGCCCAGAAGAAGGTCACTTGAGGCACAATGTGCTGCTTCTCTGAAGGAGCAATTCATCTATTGTCAGTTTAACTTTGTCTATTTGTTGTCCTCCACCACCTTCCTTTTCGGGTAATTAGATTAGATTAGATTACATTACATTACATTACAGTGTGGAAACAGACCCTTCGGCCCAACAAGTCCACACCGGCCTGCCGAAGCGCAACCCACCCATACCCCTACATTTACCCCTTACGTAACACTACGGGCAATTTAGCATAGCCAATTCACCTGACCTGCACATCTTTGGACTGTGGGAGGAAACCCACACAGACACGGGGAGAATGTGCAAACTCCACACAGTCAGTCGCCTGAGGCGGGAATTGAACCCGGGTCTCTGGCGCTGTGAGGCAGCAGTGCTAACCACTGTGCCACCGTGCCGCCCGTGTAATCTAATTCCCATTTAAACGCCTCATTTGAACCTGCCCCTACCACTTTCACATTCAGGCATTCTAGATCTTTATCACTTGATAACTGAAGAAGGTTTTCCTGTCACTTCATTTACTCCAATTACCTTAAATCTGTGTGCTGTGGTTGTTCAACTTTCCACAGTGGGAATACATTCTTCTCTACTCTATCCAGATCCCTCATACTTGTGAACCTTAATTGCACCCTCTCCAATGGTTTTAATGTTAATGACTATCTTGGAACATAATGGACTACCCTGAGGCTGTAGATTACCTCTAAATTATATGTTATTGTGGTTGTAGAGATAGAGTCTTAAGTGGCTGTATCTTCAGTTCCTGAACTAATGAATAGTGTTGGCCAGAGATGCAGCTTGGAAATTCACAAATAGGAGCAAAGTGTAGGTATTTCCCTTAATGTGAAGTGGCTTCATGGTAAGGGGAACAACAGATCTGTAGCTGCTAAATCTTTGTTTATGTTGCAGATTTAATGTCAGGCCATCTTACTGCTGTGGAGGACACTTTTTTTTAAATGGGAACTCAGATGCCCTGACCAATTGCATTGGTTACAGCAGATAAAACTCTAGGTTTCTGAGCTTCATCAGCACCCAAGTACTGTGGGACATGAACAAAGTTGAGAGTTATTTGGATTGCACATTTATACATGTGGTCGTCCTGCAGTCTAAGTGTATTATGACCCCTTGGCATCATGGTAGCCCACAAACCCACCAACACACTAAAACAGCAGCAATGAACTTGAAAGACCTTATACAGACAACAAGCAAAAGTAATGTCATTTACAAAATACCATGCAAGGATTGTAACAAACACTACTTTGGACAAACAGGCAGAAAACTAGCCACCAGGATACATGAACATTAACTAGCCACAAAGCGACATGACCCTCTCTCACGAGTGTCCATACATACAGATAAGGAAGGACACCACTTCGACTGGGACAACACATCCATCCCAGGACAAGTCAAACAGACACGCATGAGAATTCCTAGAAGCATGGCCTTCCAACCGGAACCCTACCCATAAGAAATGAAGTCACCACAGGAAATGACGTCACCAAGCCAAGGCAACCCAAACATATAAATAGAAAGCAAGAAACACTATCAGTGCTGCGTCTGGAGGCTCATTGAACATGTTACCTAGTATGGTGACAATGTCTGAAAATGAACCTTTAAGCTCAGCGAGCAAACCTACATTCAGACCCTCAACCTGAGCTACAAATCTTCTCAAAACTCGCTAAGTTTATTAAAATTGGTACATATTGGTACCAGTGACAGAAGTAGAGAAATGATGACCTGCAGGCAGATTTTAGTAAACTACAAATAAAATCAATAAGCAGGCCCTAAAGGTTAACAATCTCCAAATTGCTTTTTATATCATATACTAGTGAGGATAGAGTAAATAAATTTTACTAGAGAGAGTAGGAGTGAAGATTTAAGGCTCATCTGACTTGGGAGTTGGAACCTGTATAGGCTGTACTTGAGCAGAGCCAGGATCAATGTCTTTCCTGGGGGTGGGGAGGGAATATTTGGTGCTGCGATTGTCATCACTTGGAAAAGTGCATAATACTCCTGGATTTGTTGTAAAAGTTAAGGATATACTCAAATTTCCTAATTTACCTACCCTAATGGATTCAGGTTAACAAGAGACAGTGTACTTAAGAATTAATACTTAATACAAATAAATCAGTTAAAAGCTCAGGAAAACAAAATTATCTTGAAATTATACTAGTTGAAACTGCAAACCTCCTCTTTAACCACGCACACACCCGACATAGGGAGAAAGTGAGAACTGCAGATGCTGAAGATCAGAGTCGTGAGTGTGGTGCTGGAAAAGCACAGCAGGTCAGGCAGCATGCGAGGAGCAGGAGAATCGATGTTGTGGGCATAAGCCCTGCATCAGGAATGAGGCTTGTGGGCCAGGACTGCTGAGAGATAAATGGGAGGGAGATGGGGCTGGGGGGTTGATAAGTAGGTGAAGATGTGGGTGGAAGTGATAGGTTGGAGGGGAGGGTAGAGCAGATAGGTGGTGCCAGAGATGCAAACAGACATGAATGGAAGAAAAAATACCAGTCCACTTGATTCAGTGACGTGAACCTTTTGTTCTCTGATCTCCTTATTTCCAGATTCTTGCAATTCTTTGTGGAAGACACAGGCCAGTTGACACACTAATTGTCTTTCATAGACTATTTAGAGACAAGATTGCAGCAACTGGTAGGAGAAAATAATTGGCGCTGTTATGGGCTTTGGTTATTTTACTGGAGAGAGAATCCTTGTCATATGTGCACTCTGGAGGCTTTTCTCTTTGTATCAGAAACATGAGCTGGTCAAAAGTTGTCTTGACTTCTGGCATCTACAGTTGGTCTCAGCTGCATCAACCAATCAGCAGTCTGTCACTGGGTGAAGCGCATTCGGAACAACACACCAGCTCACCAAGTGGTGTCTTAGATCTCTTCTCCCAATCCTTGAAAAAAGCAACAGTGTTCTGGCTTACTACTCATTCAGTGAAGGAAATCTGCCATTCTCACCTGGTCAGGCTTGTATGTAACTTTTTTATTAGTCTTTCATGGTGTGAGGGAATCCATAAATGCCCAGAATGGAGAGTCAGCCACATTGCCGTGGGTCTGGAGTTGCATATAGGCCAGCCTAGGTAAGGGTGGGGGCAATAAAGACGGCAGTTTCCTTCTCTAAAGGATATTAGTGAACCAGATGGGTTTTTATGATGAGCAACAATGGATGTTTGGTTATTGTTAGACTCTTAATTCTACATATTTTTATTGATTTCAAGTTACACCATCTGCTGAGGTAGGATTTGAGCCCAGCATTCACTTCCAGACCCCATGATGTCTCATGGCTTCAGGTTAAACTTGGGCAAGGAAATCTGCTGCTGATTATCACATACCATCCTCCCTTGGCTGATGAATCGGTACTCCTCCACATTGAACAACACTTGGAAGAAGCAGTGAGGGTGGCAAAGGCACGAAATTTACTCTGCATGGATCACAAAATTTACTCTACATTCAGTTTCCACCACCAAGAGTGGCTCGGCAGCAGCACTACTGATTTAAGCTGGTTGGGTCCCAGAGGAAATAGCTGCTAGATTGGTTCTGGGGTAGGTGGTGAGGAAACCAAAACGAGAGAAAAACATATTTGACCTCATCCTTCCTAATTTGTCAGTTGCAGATGCATCTGTCCATGATAGTGTCGATAAGAGTTACCGCTGCACAGTCGTTGTGCCGATGAAGTCCTGCCAGCTCATTGAGAATACCCTCCATTGTGTTGTATGGCACGGTCATTGTGCTCAATGGGGCAGACTTTGAACAGATCTAGCCCATCTTGGGCATCCATGAGGTGGTGTGGGCCGTCAGCAGTAGGAGAATTGTACTCTAGCACAATCTGATATTTCATGGTCCAGCATCTCTCTCACTCGACCATTACCATCAAACCAGGGGATCAGCCCTGGTTCGATGGAGAGTGCAGGAGGGCATGCAGGAGCAGTATTAGGCATGTTTAAATTGAGGTATCGACCCAGTGAAGCCACCAAACAGGACTACTTGCCTACCAAACCGCATAAGCAGAAAGTGATAGACAGTGAAGTGATCCCACAACCAACAGATCAAATCTAAGCTCTGCAGTAGTGCCATATCCAATCATGAATGATGGTGTGTGTACCCCTGTGGCCAACTTGTCTGCAGTAGTCTGCTTCCACTGCCTGAACAATTATTTGCAGTAAGTTCCGGTAGGCTGTTTTTACGAAGTGCAGCAATCCCTTCAACAAACCTTGTTTTTTTTTCGGAGACTATTCCCATTTCAATCCACAGTCCAAAATATGAAATAAAGATTGTCTTTACAGTAGGAATGTACAAAATACATTTTAACTTGTCTTCTCTTTACAGATGCTTTTAACCTGATGTGTTTCTGGCATATGTTTATTTCTGATTTTTCCATCATTTATTTCCATTTTCCCTTTGTTTCTGACAATGTGCATAGCCAATTTAATCTCTAAGCATACGGTGCACATAGTTTCTATATTTTACAAGGAGTTTGACATAATAGAACAAAGAACAAAGAAAATTTACAGCCCAGGAACAGGCCCTTTGGCCCTCCAAGCCTGAGCTGATCCAAATGTACTGTATAAACAGTCGGTCAATTCCTAAGCATTTGTATCCCTCTGCTTCCCACCTACTCTTGCATCTGTCCAGACGCATCTTAAATGAATCTACCGTGCCTGCATCTATCACGTCTGCTGGCAATGCATTCCAAACCCCACCACCCTCTGTATGAAGTACTTGCCACGTGTATCCCCCTTAAACTTTCCACCTCTCACCTTGAAAGCATGACATCTCGTTATTGAATCCTTCACCCTGGGAAAAAGCTTGTCTCTATCCACCCTGTCTATACCCTTCATGATTTTGTAAACCTCAATCAGGTCCCCCCTCAATCACCTTTTTTCTAATGAAAATAAACCTAACCTACTCAACCTCTCTTCATAGCTAACTCCTTCCATACCTGGCAACATCCTCGTAAACCTTCTCTGCACCCTCTCCAAACCATCCACATCCTTTTGGTAATGTGGCGTCCAGAACTGTACACAGTATTCTAAATGCGGCCGAACCAATGTCTTGTACAATTTTAACATGACTTGCCAGCTCTTATACGCAATACCCCGTCCAATGAAGGCAAGCATACTATATGCCTTCTTGACCACTCTATCCACCTGTGCAGCAACCTTCAGGATACAATGGACCTGCACTCCCAGATCTCTCTGCCCATCAACTTTTCCCAAGGCTCTTCCATTCATTCTATAATTCGCTCTAGAATTAGTCTTGTCTAAATGCATCACCTCACATTTGTCTGGATTGAAAGCCATCTGCCACTTTTCCGCCCAACTCTCCAGTCTATCTATATGCTCCTGTATTCTCTGACAGTCCCCTATGCTTTCTGCTACTCCACCAATCTTCAAGTCATCTTCAAACTTGCTGATCATACCTACAGTGCTCCCTTATAGATCATTTATGTATATTAGAAACAACAGTGGCCCCAATACTGACCCCTGTGGAACGCCATTGGTCACCTTTCTCCATTTCGAGAAACTCCCTTCAACTACTACTCTCTGTCTCCTGTTGCTCAACCAATTCTTTATCCACCTAGCTAGAACACCCTGCACACCATGTGACTTTACTTTCTCTATTAGTCTACAATGGGGAACTTTATCAAACCCCTTACTAAAGTCCATGTATATGATATCAATAGCCCTTCCTTCATCTAACAACTTGGTCACTTCCTCGAAGAACTCTATCCCCTGCACAAAACCATGATGCCCATTACCGATAAGCTCATTCTTTTCTAAGTATAAATAGATCCTATCCCTCAGTACCCTTTCTAACAACTTCCCCACCACCGACGTCAGGCTCACTGGTCTGTAGTTACCTGGAATATCCCTACTACCCTTCTTGTACAGAAGGACAACATGAGCAAGCTTCCAGTCCTCCGGCACCTCGCCAGTATTTAAGGATGCTACAAAGATATCTGTCAGGGCCCAGCTATTTCCCCTCTTGCCTCCCTCAGCAACCTGGGATAAATCCCATCCAGTCCTGGGGATTTGTCCGCCTTAATAACCTTTAGCATACCCAACACATCTTCCCTACTTATGCCAACGTGATCAGACTAATCAAACTTCTATCTCTAATCTCAAGATTCATATGTTCCTCTCCTCTGATGCAAGCACTGATGCAAACTAATCATTCAGAATCTCACCCATTCTCTCAGGTTCGACACACAGCCTTCCTTCATTGTCTTTTAGTGGACTAATCCTTTCTTTAGTTACTGCTTGCTTCTTATATAAGAATAATATGCTTTGGGATTTTCCTTAATTCTGCTTGCTAAAGCTATTTCATGACCCCTTTTAGCCCGCTTGATTCCTTGTTTAAAACTTGTCCTACTCTTCCGATATTCCTCCAGGGCCCATTCTGTTCTTATCTGCCTAGACCTTATGTACGCTTCCCTTTTCCTCTTGGCTAGTTGTACAATTTCTCCTGTCATCCACTGTTCACAAATCTTCACCTGATGACGGAGCAGCGTTCCAAAAGCTAGTGCTTCCAAATAAACCTGTTGGACTATAACCTGGTGTTGTGTGACTTTTAACTTTGTACACCCTAGTCCAACACCGACATCTCAAAATCATGGATAATTGCAAGATTCTTCTTCCAGTCCAAATTTTACCCATTAATTTTTACTAACATAAGTTACAAGCTGCTTGCCTATGTTTCCTCCATGAGAACTGGTTGTATTTGAAAGTGCAGATTAAGGAAGACATCTAATACTGTGTTTCTGTGCCTATCATTTTAGAACTGAATTTTCACCACCTACTGTAGTGCTTTGTCATTTTGTACCTGAATGAAGTTACTATTGAAACTTAGAGCCATCTGAATCCAGTAAATATTAAATTAACAAATTCATGTTAGAATGGGACATCAGTTAAATTGCTGTTTAGTGACCTAAGGTTGGAAGAAGAATTTCAGAAAGCTTTTAAAACTTATTTGTCTCTGCATGAGATTCACTGTTGGGATCCTGCAATGAATAACATAATAAAATTGCTAAGTTAAAATCTGAGGATTCTGTAAATAAGAAACAAAGACAGAAGTTACTGGGAAAGCCCATCAGGTTTGGTAGCATCTGTGGAGAGGAATCAGTTAACGTTTTGGGTCCAGTGACTCTTCAGAACTCTAAGCCGTCCATCAGAACTGTTCTGAGGAAGGATCACTGAATCCAAAACGTTAACTCTGGTTTCTCTGCACAGATGCTGCCAGACCTGCTGAGTTTTCCCAGCAATTTGTTTTTGTTTATAATAAAATTACTTTAATCTTATCTGGTTTAATCTACTGCTTTGGTTTGATCTTGATTGCACTCATATTTGGATTTAACAAGGCAAAATGATATTTGATGCAGCAATCCCTCTTCCTATGGGATGCCAAAAGTTGATAATGCAATTGATAACATCTTCTGACTTTAATACCTGGGAAAAGTGAGTCATTTGGCTGTGTAGTTCCATATCATAAATTCATGTTTGCCGACTGCTAAAGAACAACTCAAGTTAGCACGAATGCAGGTCTCCAGCAATAATTTCCCTGCTCATGACTTTAATTGTCCAATTGTAAAACTAATGCTACTGTTAAAGATTAGTCATCCTAATTGACTTGATGGAATCCAAGAAAGTTGATGCAAACAATGTCTGGAGTAGCTGGAATATTTACATTGTTTTAGAAGAGTTGATTTTTATTGTGGTTAGTTGAGAGATTATCCATTTTGATCAGAAGATTAAAAAGGCAATTTACTCTGTGGAGAGAAACTTGAAGATGCTTCTGTACAAAAGGATCTACATGTCCTTGTGCATAAATTGCAGAAGACTGGTATGGAGGTGCAGCAGGTTATAGAGACATAGAGATGTACAGCACGGAAACAGACCCTTCGTCCAACTCGTTCCTGCTGACCAGACATCCCAACCTAATCTATTCCCATTTGCCAGCACCTGGCCCAGATCCCTCCAAATCCTTCCTATTCATATACCTATCCAGATGCTTTTTAAATGTTGCAATTATACCAGCCTCCACCACTTCCTCTGGCAGCTCACTCCATACACATAGCACCCTCTGCGTGAAAAAGTTGCCCCTTAGGTCTCTCTTATATTTTTCCCCTCTCACCCAAGGGGTGAGGAGGGCTAATGGTATTTTGAAATTTACAGTGAGAAGTGTAGTGTAAAAGTAGGGAAATGTTTTGCAATTATTTAAGGTATTGGTTAAACTGCATCTGGAGTATGATGTCCACTTTTAGCTCCCTTGAGGAAGGATGTAATTGAATTGGAGATAATTCAGAAAAGGTTCATCAGATTTAGAGGTGAAAGCTTTGTTCTAGGGAGATTGAGCAGTTTAAGCCTACCCTTGGTGGAATTTAAGTGAATAAGAAGTTTATTTGGGTGTGAGAGATGTTAAAGGGATTGACAAAATAGAGATAGAGTGCATGTTTCCCCTTGTGGGAATGAGAGGCCTAAGTTTTGGACTCAGGTGTGGCAGATTTAAAACCGATGAAGGATTATTTCTCTCAAAGGGATGTAAATATGTGGAATTCTCCGCTCCAGCGTGCCTTGGATGCTGGGACATTGAATAAATTTGAGGAGATAGACAGATTTGTAATATCTGATCAGTTAAAGAGTTGTGGCAAGCAGGCAGAAACATGGAGTTGAACCTGATATGAGATGAGCCATGATTGTATCAAATAGCAGAGCAGGTTTAAGAGGCTGAATTATCTACTCCTGTTAATGCTTATGTTAGTGTCTACTTATAGAATCGCTACAGTGTGGAAACAGACCATTCAGCCCAACAAGTCCACACTGACCCTTCGAAAAGTACCCATCCAGACCCATTCCCCTAACCTATTACTCTACATTTGCCCCTGACTAATGCACCTAACCTACACATCCCTGAACACTAGGGCCTTTGTGATTAGCTTCACTGGAAATGTTCCCAATAATAGATGACGACGTAATAAATATGGGTGGTTTAACTGAATGGAATTGCACTACAGTGTCGTGAAAAATACTGCACGATAAACACTTGGTTTTCAGGTTAATTGACTGCACATATATTTGTCAAATATGTTCAATCAATTCTGATATTTTAAAAGAAAGGCATCTTCACCCATGCTGTAGTCACTGAATTTTGTATTTGTCCCCATAAAGTGCTCTTTCAGTTGCTTCAGTGTAGTGGATGTAGGTTTGCTCGCTGAGCTCGAAGGTTGGTTTTCAGATGTTTTGTCGCTATCCCAGGTAACATTATCAGTGAGCTTTCAGTGAAGCAATGATGGTATGGCTCCCTTTTTATTTGTGTTTAGGTTTCCTTGGGTTGGTGGTGTCATTTCAGTGGTGATGTCATTTCCTGTTCTTTTTCTCAGGCAGTGGTAAATGGGATTCAAGTCAATGTGTTTGTTGATAGAGTTCCAGTTGGAATGTGATGCTTCAGTGTAGCTTGGGACTATTATTAACACTGTCAAAGATGAACATTAGTGATCCCCCCCCACCCCACCCCCACCCCAAGTAACTGCTGAGTGAATACAAAATTCTAAAAGAGCAAAGGATTCATTTGACCTCCGATTATTACAGTTCAGGGTGACTTAGTCGATTTCCACTCAATAGTACCAAATTCAGGAACTTCTGATATTCCTTTGCAATGAAACTATGTTCTGAGAGCTAAAAATAGAAATTTATGGAAATACTCAGCAGGTTCACAGAGCATTTGTGAAGAGAAACACAAATGTTTCGGATCAAGATTGAAGCACTAACTTGGTTTCCCTCTCTACAGATGCTACCTGAGCTGTTGAGCATTTAGTTTTTATTTCAGATTTCCAGGATCTGCAGTATGTTTTTATATTTTCTGAAATAATTGACAAAAGATGCAGTCTTGCAATGGGAATTGAATGAACATC
The DNA here is from genome assembly GCF_004010195.1 of Chiloscyllium plagiosum. Classification (NCBI taxonomy): domain Eukaryota; kingdom Metazoa; phylum Chordata; class Chondrichthyes; order Orectolobiformes; family Hemiscylliidae; genus Chiloscyllium; species Chiloscyllium plagiosum. The sequence goes on along the minus strand of NC_057722.1, from coordinate 76,633,493 downwards.
TGAAGGAGAAAATGTGTTGGTCAGATCAGAGAGTAGAAATGATTGGACAGTTCTTTCAAAACAGAACCATGGGAATAACATGTTCTGTCAGTACTGAATCCCTGCAAAATTTTGCTTTTAAATATAGCTTTTTATTCACTTGTGGGGTGTGGGTGACACTGCCTGGCCCAGAAATATTAAAACAATTTCCAGTGATCATGGTTGTAATTGAACCCCAAATAGGTTCTGCTAGACCATGATTTTTTGATGTTCCACATTGCTCTTGTCCCAGTGATGGTAATAATGGATAAGTCAGATCCCAGAGTGATAAAATATAAGTTTGATTTTTTTTTTTGGTTTTTAGCATGGTGGTCAGTCAGTGTTAATCTCTCGTGAATATGTTCAATGTACCTTTCAAGAAAAGAACATCCAAGTTTGTTAAAAACAGCATGAAAGCAAAACACAAACTACTGTACACTCTACAAGCACTAGTTGAAACGATTTATTACAAGCACCAGAATCATAGTTTGAACTCTCTCACCCTCAACACCAACGTTAGTGATATTCAAACTTCAGTGAAGAATCTTCCTTCATTTTGCTTCATGTTTATCGGCCACTGTCAGCATTTACTGGATGCCAGTTTCTTTGATTTCTCTTAATGAAACTACTATCGTGGTGTGCTTATTTTTTCATGTGGATTCCTTAAACTTCTCTTCCATAACTTTCTGTTTTTGGAACTTCTGAGGATATCTTTCTCTTGCCATTTCTCTTGCATACACTCTTTGAAAGGAACCTTTACAATCAGTGAAAGTCTAAATGGTTCTGTCTCTCTGTCTCTCTGTCTCTCTGTCTCTCTGTCTCTCTGTCTCTCTGTCTCTCTGTCTCTCTCCCTGTGTTATTTTACACTTTGCTAGGCAAGAGCCCTTTTTCCTCCCTCTCTCTTTTTTACTTTTTGTTTCTTGAAGCAGTGAACTATCACTTCTAAGGGTTCTTAAGAGCCTCCTGTAAGTGCATGTAAATATACTTCAGGCATTCCAGCACTAGTCTCTGAACTCAAAATTAAAACATGCTCCTTAACACAGCCAATGCAGAGAAAGAAGCCCACTTAAAGGTATACATGGTTCTACCCATTTTATAACCAAAGTTTCCAAATAATATATCATGAACATGTATCACAATATGGTAGTTTCAGAATCAGGATCTATTATTTGTATAGCTTAAAGAGTCAAAAGAGAAAGAGTCAAAGTACACAACATTTTGTATATACTGTGAAGATCACTTGGTTGCATACTCCTGTAGAACCTTCTGATTTGTGAATTTGGAAATGTAACTGTAAAATCACTGAACAATATTTCACTTTGAAATGTAACTGTAAAAGATGTGCTCTTATAACCTCATTACTGGATTGGTAGATCATCTGCACAGCGCAGATTTGTGATATACAAGAACTCTAAACTTTGAAAGAAACTATGCACTTGTGAACACTACCCTCTTGATCCTTCTTGGCTTTGCAAAATAAAATTGCGGTATTGTCCGTGAATATTTTCATTAGTTTTTTTCAGATGAATCAGTAATTTAATTTATAAATTGTCATTTTTCCAAAAAAGGATGTGAAAGAATGTGTCCAGTGCTGATGCTCCGAGAGATAAAGAAATTTTCAATTTGCGATCAAATCTTTGTCATAACATTGAGGCTTTTCAAATGAGTTTTATAACTTTTTTTTATTGAATGCAGGCGCTATGAGCCAATTGACTACTTGATCAGTTTGAAAGCAAAAGTTTGTTTTTGATTTCATGTTTTTGTTTGTCGCTTTTACTATTTCTCAGTTTGTACTTTTGGATATGTACAAAATACTTTATAGTTTGGATAGTTTTGCTAAATTGAGAATATAAAAATAGGTTTGCACAGACCCTCTTAATCTGCATGTTCACTGAACATGTTTTCATGTTCATCCACCCCTGCTGAAATCACATGCATAGGCAATTAGAATGGCTGTATAGTCTTGTCCACCAATTCTCTTGTCTTTCTACAAGGTAGAATTTGATTTTGAGCATATAAAACAGCCACTTGCCAGAACTTAGCTGGTTCTGTTAAATATGGGAGCTTGATTGCTATTTTAGTAAGGGTTTGCAAGAGGAACTGGTCTTGACTTCCCTGACCAGTTGGCCCAGATGAATGTGAGATAATTATATACTTCTTTGCCGAAGTGGTATGTTCTTCCTAACTACACAAAGAAACCTTAAGTTTTTTCCCCTCAACCAGGGCGGCACGATGGTTCAGTGGTTAGCACTGCAGCCTCACAGCTCCAGGAACCCGGGCTCGATTCCAGCCTTGGGGGACTGTGTGGAGTTTGTACATTCTCTGTGTCTGCGTGGGTTTCCTCGAGGTGCTCCAGTTTCCTCCCACAGTCCAAAACAAAATATGCATCAAAGACATCTCTGAAATGACTGCCAGGCTACTCAGACCCCTTGGCATCATGTTAGCCCACAAACCCACCAACACACTAAAACAGCAGCTAATGAACTTGAAAGACCCTAGACAACAAGCAAAACTAATGTCATTTACAAAATACCATGCAAGAACTGTAACAAACACTACTTTGGACAAACAGGCAGAAAACTAGCCACCAGGATACATGAACATCAACATGAACAAAGAGACATGACCCACTCTCACTAGTATCCTTACATACGGATGAGGAAGGTCACCACTTCAACTGGGAAAATACATCCATTCTCAGACAAGCCAAACAGAGACACGCATGAGAATTCCTAGAAGCATAGCATTCCAACCGGGACTCTATCAACAGACACATTGACTTGGATCCCATTTACTGCTGAAAATGTGTTGTTGGAAAAGTGCAGCAGGTCAGGCAGCATCCAAGGAGCAGGAGAATCGACGTTTCGGGCAAAGAAGGGCTCATGCCTGAAACGTCGATTCTCCTGCTCCTTGGACGCTGCCTGACCTGCTGCGCTTTTCCAGCGACACATTTTCAACTCTGATCTCCAGCATCTGTAGTCCTCACTTTCCCCTTGGATTCCATTTACCACTCACTGAGAAGGAGAACGGAAAATGACATCACCACAGGTAATGATGTCACCACAGGAAATGATATCATCAACCCTAGGAAACTCAAACATATAAATAGAAAGTGGGCTACACCACCAGTGCTTCATTTTGGAGGCTCAGTGAAGATGTTACCTGTTTTGGTGATGAAACATCTGAAAATGAACTTTCCAGCTCAGCGAGCAAACCTACATCCAGAACCTTAACTTGAGCTACAAATCTTCTGAAAACTCGGTAATAAAGGTCCTATGATGAATGGATCAGATCAAAATTCTGAATGCTGATGGACAATTGATTAACTTACAGGATGAACAGGACGATCACAAACATTTGCATCATCAGAGGTTGGGAAGTCTACGTCGGTATAGATTTCCAAGCATTAGACCAGAAATACATTGATACACAGGTCAGGAGATGAAAGAAAGACTGGATGTCTTTTTCAAGAAAAGAAGGCTGAGTGATGACATAACAAGTCTTGAAATTTGCTCAAGGCCTTGATAGAGTGGATGTGGAAAGATTGGCTCTTCGGATGCAGAAGAGCAAACTGGAGGCTCCAAGACAGTTACTAGAAACTGGAACATGGAATTCAAAAGAAAATGTTTCACCCAAAAAGTGGTAAAGGATAGTGGTCAAGGTGATTTAAGGGAAGTTAGGCAAACAGATGAGGGAGAAGGGTCACTGTAGTAGGTAGTGAAATTAGGATCTGGAAAAAAAAGTTAATCCAATGGCAACCACCTAATCATTGCAAATTTTCATAAAGATACATCTGGTTCACTAATGTTCTTTCAGAAAGGTAATCTGCCATCCTTCTGTGTTCCGGCCTGCGTGTGATTCCAGACGTCTAGAAATGAGATTGACTCTTAACTGCCCTCTGGGTCACTAGGGATGGGCAATAAATGCTGGCCTATTCACATCACATGAACAAATATATCATAACTGTCGAGTTTTTTTTTATAAGTGTAAGGAGATAGGAGGAAGCTTGGGTGGCGCATAGACACCATCACACACCAATTAAGTTGAAAGGTCTGTGTTTTGCTGTACATAACATGTAATATGCAGTGTAACAGACTAGTTGCTGTCAGTTCAGTCAATCATAAACAACTTGTCATCCTCATGACAGACTTGAGTAAAGTTTCAGCTCATGGGATAAAAGGGCCAGTTACAATATGGATAGAGAAGTGGCTGAGTGACTTGAATTAGAATAGTGGTTAATGGATATTTGTATTGAAAGAAAAAGATTTGGACTAGGCAGCCAGAACCTTGCTGCTCCTGACTGATATTAATGACCTAATTCCATTAGTGTAAAGGGCACAAATTCAATACTTGCAAACAATGCAAACTTGGAAGTTTTGTGAACAGTGAGGAGGGTACTGCAGAGCTTCAAAAACACATGAGTACAATGGTGGAATGGACGACAGGTGGCAGATGAATTTTAATGCTTGTAAGTATAATGTAATTTATCTTGGTAGGAAGAATACGGAGAAATAATAGAAAATATAGGTACACCTCTTGAGCGTATGGGAGCAATGGATCCTTTGTCTGTGCATAGGTCAATAAAGGTGGCAGGGCAGGTTGCAAGTGCAGTTCAAAACACCATACATTATCTTAGGGTTATTAACAGTGAAAAGAGTGGAAGAGCAAGGAGGATACGTTGTACAAGAAACTAATTTAACCCCGACTGGAGTATTGAATGTAGTTCTGAGTGCTATACTTCTGGAAGGATGTGAAGGCATTGGACAGAGTATCGAAAATACTCATTAATATAGTTCAAGGGATGACGAACATCCTGATGAACATCATGAAAATAGGATGGAGATGTTTGGACTGAGTCTCCTGCAGAAAAGAAGGCTGAGATAAGAGTTAATACAGATATTCAAAGTCATGGAGTGTGGACAAGTAGATTTGGAGAAACTGCCTTTTCATGAAAGAATCAAAAATGTGAGAACATAGCTTTAAGGTTAAATGGCAAAAGAAATGAAAGCAACAAATGGCAGAACTATTTCACGCAGAAAATAGTATCAGAAATGTACAACCCCAGTTGTGGTCTGCGCTAATGATTAAAGTAGAATCTGTACGGTGTGGAAACGCCTTTCAGCCCAACAAGTCCACATGGAATCTCCGAAGAATAACCCGCTCAGACCCATCCCCTACATTATGCACGTAACCTACACATCCCTGAACACTATGGACAATGTAACATAGCCAATTCACCTAACCTGCACATCTTTGGAGTGTGGGAGGAAAGTGGAGCACCCAGAGGAAACCCACTTAAGACCGTGGGAGAATGTGCAAAAAAACACACACACCCCTCTGATGCAACACTGCTAACTACTGAGCCACCATGCAAGTTCAGTTGAGAGGCACAAAAAAGATTGTGCAAATCTTTTCCCATGGCAAACATGTCTAAGACTAGGCTGCATAAGATTAAAGTGAAGAACAAGTGGGTTAGATGAGACCTGAAGAAACATTTTTTCACCCAGAGGGTGGTAGAAGTATGGAACATGCTCCCTGTGAAGGTGCTGATAGCAGGTACTCACAACATCCAGATGAGCACTTAAAATGCCAGGATGTGGCAGGCCATGGACCAATGGCAGGTAAATGGGTTTGGTGAAATCTGGTGTTTGTTGGTCAGTGTGGAAATGGTGGGTGAAGGACCTTATTCCACGCTATATGACTAATTGATGTGTTCAAAAGGAATTTGGACTGAAGTTTGTTTAAAAATTCAAGTATGAGAAGTATGGAGAATGGAGTTGACTTTTCTTTTGGCAATTCAGTGTAGTCATGATGAGCATCTTTCTGCATTGTCATCTATTACTGAGATGAATCTGAATAAATAGAGTTGTAAGTCTTGTTGTCTTTACTGCTTCTTTTCACGCATTCAGATTTGAAGGCATGTAAATTATTGAGTTCATGTTGCTAACCAGGTTTATAATTAAATCTCCCTGTAGGCACGTCACTACTGTGTTTATGAAATTGTCATCTTCGAGGAACAGAGTGAGACCTTCAGCATAACTGAAGTTCATAATTCCTAGAACTTTGCTCATAAATCCCCTCTGCACCCTTTCCAGTGCCTTCCACACAGAGTACATCAGACAGCGTTAACATGGTTTTGTGAAAGGGAAATCATCGACTCATTTATTCAAAATTGTTATATTTTGATTTCCAGAAAGGTTTGGAAAGCTACAGACTCAAAGGCTGTTGCGCAACATAAAAGTTTGTGGTGTCAGCAGAAACATAGCAGTGTTGGAAGATTGTTAATTGATAGGCATGTTTGTCATTTTCAGGTTGGCAACATGTGCCAAGTGCAGTCTGAGAGAGATCAATGCTAGGGTCTCAACCACTTGGAGTTCATCTTGATGATTTAGATGAAGGAACTGAAACTATGGCAGCTGAACCTGTGGATGATGCACGGATAGATAGGAAAGTAAAACAAACACAAATGCTGGAGAAACCCAGGTCTGGCAGTATTTGTGGAGACAGAGTTAGAGTTAAAATTTCAAATCCAGTATGACTCTTCAGAACTCGCCAAGAATTGATGGTTTTTGAGGGTGTACAAGAATGTGGAGTTGACATCACAATCAGACCAACCGTGATTTTGCTGACTTGTGGAGCAGGTTCGAGGAAACTGAATGGCCTCTTCCTGAATCATAAGTTTGAATCCATGAGTATGGCCAACCATCTGGAATTTTACAGGATTGTGCTTTTCTTTGACCCCAGAGTCCTGTTCTAACAGCATTTCCACCTGGGACACTGTTTGTTCTAGATTCAGTGTTTGCAATGTAAGTGCATCAATAACAAAATAGAAATTGCTGGAAATGCTCAGCATGTCTCGCAGCATCTGAGAAATCAGAGTTAAAGTTTTGGGTTGAGTGACCCTTCCTGAGAACTGATGGTAGTTAGGAAAATGTCAGTTTATATGCAGAAGTTGTAAGGAGGGGATAAGGAGTAAATGATAAGTGGAGACCGAGCCCAAAGAGAGAGAAGAACAATTGGACAGACAAAGGAGTGGATAACCATCTGACTAGGAGGGTGAATCACTACTAATGGGGATTGTTTGTGGCTGACAATGGATTTTTGTGTAATAGGACATTGTAATAACAAGGCCTGGAGTGTGAGGGTTGACGTATGGCATCTGTCCTATCGGCCGATGTCTGGAGTTGGACTGCAGCCAAGCATGAGGGAGAAGTTCAGGTTGTGAGTTTGCTTGCTAAGCTGTTGGGTTTGTTCTCAGATGTTCCTGTCCTGCTTTCTACTTGTGTCTTGGCCTGTTAAGGTGGGTTTGTTGTCCCAGTTGAAGTGGTGTCCTTCTTCGTCTGTGTGTAAGGATAATAGTGATAGTGGGTCATGGCTTTTGGTGGCTAGTTGGTGTTCGTGTATCCTGTTGGCTAGTTTCCTGCCTGTCTGTCTGGTGTAGTGTTTGTTGCAGTCCTTGCAGGGTGTTTTGTAAATGACATTCATTTTGCTGGTTGTTGGTACAGGGACCTTTAAGTTCGTGAATAGCTGCTTGTGTGTTCGTCAGTTTTGGGCTACCATAATGCCAAGGGGTCGGAGTCGTCTGGTAGTCATCACCAAGATGCCTTTGATGTATGGTAGTGTGGCAAGAGTCTGTGGGCATGTTGTCGTCTTGTTTGGGTTTGTTGTTTCAGAATCAGTAGACTGTTTTTATCGTGTACCCATTGTTCTTGAATAGGTTGTATAGATATTTTTCTTCTGCAAGTTCCTGGGTGCTGCAATGTGTTGTGGCCCATTTAAATAATGTCCTGATGCACAGCTAGAAAACCATATCACTGAAGAAACTCAACAAATCAGGTGAAATAAATAAGACCGATCTCCAAAGAATGAAACCTGATGGATCCAACATACCCCGCTTCTACGGATTACCTAAGATACACAGACCAGAGGCCCCCCTCAGACCCATAGTCTTGTACTGGCACACCGACATAGAAACTGGCAAAGGAACTTCACCGTAAACTGAAATACCTAGTAGAAGACTCATGCCACTCCATCCACTCCACCCAAGAATTCCTGAACATCGTCAAAGACTTCAAGGTAGAAGAGGACAAACTCATTGTCTTCTTTAATGTAATAGCCCTATTCACGTGAATTACCATTAACCTGGCCAAAGAAACACTGATCTCACTACTAGATGAACTAAGAATGCAAACACCAGACAGCATCAACTCGATCAGCAAGGACAGCATCCTCAAACTAGTCGACCCAAACCTCACCACCCACTTCACCTTCAATGTCAAGACCTACAAACAATTCAACGGGACTGCCATGGGGTCACTAATATCAGGATTCTTGGCAGAAGCAGTAATGTTTGAGTGTTGGGATGATTTGCTTCTGTAGTTGAGTATCTAGTCTGTGTGTGTTGCTTTCCTGTGGACACTGGGCCGCAGTTCCCCTTTAACTGTTCGTTCTGCTGTGATATCTAGGAAGCGGGGGGGTGGGCAATCTGTTATTGTTCTCTTCCTCTTTGGTAACTAGCTATCATTTTCCTAACTACACACAGATGAAGAAGGACACCACTTCGACTGAAACAACAAATCCATCCTTGGAAAAGCTAAACAGAGATATGCATGGGAATTCCAAGAGGCCTGGCATTCAAACCAGAACTTCATCAATGAGCACATCAATTTGGACCCCATTTAGCAACCTCTGAGAAAAAGAACCAGAAATGACATCACACACCTTAACAGACTAAGATGCACATATAAAAAGTGGGACAGAACACCAGTGCTTCAATGGAGGCTTACAGATGATGTACCAAGCATGGTGATGAAATGTCTGACTACAATCACCAGCTCAGCGAGCAAACTTACAACCTGAACCTCAACCTGAGCTGCGAATCTTCTCAAAAATCACATGGCAGAGAAGTGCTGCAGTTTGTGTCGGGACTTGTTGACTTTTTTTTACTTGCGTTGCAGTAGAGTACCTTAGGTAAGAGCCTATTGCTTAGAGGTCTCCAGATTGCAACCTGAACCTTGCAGCTCTGAGCTGGGTGGACAGACAACTCGTGATGCATTTGGAGTTGTGGGATCCATCAGGTGACAGATTTGATGAAAGGGTGTGTTTTGGGAGCTTGTTTTCTGAGACGAGGATCCAAAACACTCCAATTCCATTCCCATGGTGTGGATTGTCTTGACAGTCCTTTGCTTCTCCTCTTTCCCCTCCATCCCTCAAGCTTTTACAGTCCCACCAGCAACACACTCACTCTATTCACCCTGCAGTACCTCACTGTCTCCCATGTCCTGTGAGTTGGTGACTTCCCTTTCACTTCGTGTAACCTTCTTGGTCACTCTTATTGTTGAAAATCACTCACAACATCAGATTGTAGCCCAACAGGTTGGACTACAACCTGGTGACGTGATTTTCAACTGCGTCCAACCCAGTCCAACACTGGCATCTCCACAACATGTCTATCATTATACCTTTTGGCTGTATTTGTCTTGTCCTCTAGCATGTTGTCACTCATGCTGTGTCGCTCTCACTCTCTCTCTAACATATTTGCAGGTGTTATTGTTTGGAGCTCTGGTTGGTTTCAAGTCTAGAGCATGTGAATCTCCGATCAATTGGAGGAGACTTCCTTCAACTTTGAGCATGCATATGCTGTACCTAAGTTTAATGCAAGGAGCTTTAGCCTTTACAAAGGCTGAAGCATTTCCAGAAGTATTTTGATGAATTGTATTGATAATGATGTCTAATTTGGGCAATTAAATCTTTTTCATTTGGTAATTAGGGAATATATTGAGATGGAATGTACAAAATTGATTTCATATTGTACTGTTGCTTTATGACTATACCAAAGAGATGTTTTGTACCCTTTTGCCATTCTGTGAATTACATGCATGTGTAACAGATGTAGTTCTCAAATGTACCATAATTAATTTTCTTTTTAACCTCCTGCTGGGAGACGTTTTTGCATCTCATTAAGTTTCTTGCATCAGTCATTTTACAGATATTTAATTTTAATTCTTTGCTGTTAATTCTAATTGAGAAAAGTGTTTGACCTATGACTCAATTGAAGATGAAAATTTTAGAGATGGATTTTCATTCTTTAAATACAGATAAAATTTTAACAAATCAATTATGGTGCAAGGGTGGTACGGTGGCTCAGTGGTTAGCACTGCTGCCTTATAGCACCAGGGACCCAGGTTCAATTCCAGCTTTGGGCGACTGTGTGGAGTTTGTATGTTCTCCCTGTCTCTGCATGGGTGTCCTCTGGGTATTCCCAGTTTCATCCCACAGTCCAAACATGTGCAGGCTAGGTGGATTGGCCCATAGTGTTCAGGGATGTGTGGGTTAGGTGCATCAGTCAAGGGTAAATGTAGAGTAATAGGATAGGGGAATGGGTCTGGGTGAGTTACTCTTCGGAGGATTGGCATGGACTTGTTGGGCCGAAGGGCCAGTTTCCACACTAGGGATTCTAATCTAGTCTTAATGAAGAAATAAATGACATAAAACCCGAGCTGGTGTATTAACATTTTAAATCAGCAAATTACCTCTGAGCACATGAGGATCTAGTGATCTGACCCATTTGTGCTGCACATTTTAACACAAAATGTGCTGCTACCAAATTTGTAGTGATCTTTTTGTTTTACTCCTTCAATAGTTTTTAAAAAAAATTTAATGTAGATTTATCAAGCCATGTTTTGACAATCAACAAAGCTAAATAGTTTTGTTTGACTCCATTCCAGAATATTATATAGCTGTCTCTACCATTGGTTTTACAGAGTCTGTTTATTTTTTTCTCTCTCAGTACACAATCCCTTTTAATTGCGCAGTAATTTAAAATGGCTCACTTGACTGCAGCCTAGCAATTTGGGAGAAACATTTGTTGGAATCATGTAGCAGTTACTGGTGGCCCCAAGAAATGTGATCAGGAATGACATTACTCAGAACCTCATTTCGATCTTAAATGAAAAGCAAATTTTTCACTTTTAATTTAGCAATCAATTTGGTTGAAGTGAATGGGCGTGAGCTTAGAAAAATAATACAAAGTTTTGCAAGTATAACAAATTAAAATTTAGAACTGTAGTCATCACAGCACAAATGTAGGTGAATTGGCCCAAATGTATATGCCAGCATTCTGCAAGAATAATTCAATTAGCCCTACTTCCTCACATTTTCCCTGACCTTGCATTTGGTTTGATCAGTTGATTATCCTTTTTGCCTTTGAAAGTCATTATTGAATTTAGTGCCATACTCTCAAACAGAGTTTCCAGTTTTGTACCATTCATTCATAGTCCTTGATCATTTGATCAGCTTTTGTTTCCTTCTACCTATTCACATAACTGATGTCCCCCATTCCTGGAACTTTTCTTGTAAATATTTTCTGAATCCTATGTATTGCCTTCACATCTAAAAATGTGCTGTCCAGAGTTACGCACAACACTTTAGTTGAGGTCAAAGAATTGTTTATAAAGATTTGCCATACCATACACTCGCGGTTATACTCTATGTTGAAACATGTGGTGCTGGAAAACACAGCAGGCCAGGCAGCATCCGAGGAGCAGGAGAATCGACATTTCCGGCATAAGCCCTTCTTTAGGAATACTCTATGCCCTACTTATACAGTCTACAAATACAACATATCGCTTTCAGCACTTTCTCAACTCGCCCTGCCCCATTAAGCGGAAGGAAAAAGCATGCAGTATAGTGAATTTATTGACAGGCCAGAAGACTGGAGAAATTATAGAAACCAAAGAGGATTGATTAAAAGTAAAGGAAATAAATAAATCTAGTGAGCAAATAGTGGGCGGCACGGTGGCACAGTGGTTAGCACTGCTGCCTCACAGCGCCAGAGACCTGGGTTCAATTCCCAACTCAGGCGACTGACTGTGTGGAGTTTGCACATTCTCCCCGTGTCTGCGTGGTGCTCCGGTTTCCTCCCACAGTCCAAAGATGTGTAGGTCAGGTGAATTGGCCATGCTAAATTGCCCGTAGTGTTAGGTAAAGGGGTAAATGTAGGGGAATGGGTGAGTTGCGCTTCGGCGGGTCGGTGTGGACTTGTTGGGCCGAAGGGCCTGTTTCCACACTGTAAGTAATCTAATCTAATCTAATCTAAAAATAATTATTTTTTTAAAATGCCACACGAGTAAATGCTGAATCTTGTAGGAATGAGACTGGTGAATTACAGGAAAATGAAGAGGTCACAACGACCTGAAAAAATTTATTTGTACTGTGGAGAAAAGGTTCATTAGCCCATTGAGTCTGCACTGACATAAACTACCATTAAAAGTGTGCTCGTCCCAATTTCCTGCACTTGTCTCATTACTTCAAATATCATTATGTTCAAAGATCTCATGCCAATGTTCTTTAAAGGTTGTGTATTTTCCAGCCTCCAATACCTTCCCAGGCAGTGCATTCCAGATTCCTACCACCCACTGAGTGACAAGGGTTTTTCCCCCAAATCCCCTTTGAATCTTCTGACTCTTAGCCTAAAACTATGCCCTCTTGTGATTGACTCATCATCCAAGGGGAATAACTGCTCGCTATTCGCCCTGTCCATACCCTCATAGTCTTATACACCATCTTGTATGGTTCCTGTCATCATGAAAGAGGATATTAAAAACACTGCAATTGTAGAAAAGCAGAGCCAAAAGGGAAGGAGGAACTTATGAGAACAGGTCAACCAAGCAAAGAGGGTAAAAGTTACCAAGTTACACAGCCTTGGTAACCCTCATCTTTGGTGATGGGTACCAAATCAGTTGAAATGTTCTAAAGTTGCTTGAATCTGTTAAGGTCCCAGGATTGAGAAACTGCAAATCTAATGTTCTGAGAATGCAAAAATGATAGGCAAGTTAGCTTCCGCCCCCACGCCGATCTCCGTTCGCACGCCTAACCCCGCCCCCACGCTGATCTCCGTCCCCGCCCCCACGCCTAACCCCGTCCCCACTCCCACCTCCAGCCACAGACCAGGTCCCAGGTCCTAGCTCCCAGCCCTGCCGTGTTTCTACAATCCCTCCAGAACTACCCCTCTCTGAGGATGAAAGATCAGTCCTCAGCAGAGGCCTCACCTTCATTCCCCTATGCTCTCGGATTAACGAGTTCAACACGCGGCGCGACATCGAACAATTCTTCCGCCGCCTTCGCCTCTGCGCCTACTTCTTCAACCAGGATTCTCGCCCACCTTCTGACGACCCCCTCTCCTGCCTCCAACACACCCCATCCACCTGGACACCCCGTGCTGGCCTCTAATCTGCCCTTGATCTCTTCCTAGCCAACTGCCGCCGCGACATTAACCGCCTCAACCTCTCCACCCTCTCACCTACTCTAACCTCTCACCCTCACAACACGCAGCCCTCCACTCCCTCTGTTCCAACCCCAACCTCACCATCAAACCGGCAGACAAGGCAGGCGCGGTAGTAGTTTGGCGCCCCGACTTTTACACCGCTGAGGCTAAACGCCAGCTCACGGACGCCAGCTCACGGACACCACCTCCTACTGCCCCCTTGACCATGACCCCACCTCCCACCACCAAACCATCATCTCCCAGACCATCCATAACCTCATCACC